>NC_138771.1:98601246-99028746 GCF_965119305.1 Pelophylax lessonae | reverse complement strand
TTGCTCGTTGCATAGGAGGATAGTAACAGTATATATAGTCTCATAATTGCTGGTGCAATCATCTGCAGCTGAATTGAAGTAGGAGTATATCACTACTTCCACCAAAATGGAGATGGCGTGAGTCTATGCGGACGATACGCGTCAGGAGCTCACCATAAGAACTTCCATCTACATGTTTTATTGCCTGTTACCATGCGAACATTGTAAGTGCAAGTCTTTTTTTATTAAAAGGTTTTTTAGCAATATCACACTATGTGCACTCTTCTTTCTGGCTTTTATGTAACCTGGCTATGAGAGATCTACATCCCTCTACAAACCACTTCATGAGCCTGAAATTACATCCATGGTCGTATCTTAGGAGGAATCTGGATCATCTTTAAAAGCCCATTTGGTCTGCTTGCTATATGGTAATATAGACCCATTTGATCTGGTGAGCACCCAATTCATTTGGTTTTATCTGGTGATGGGATATCTTCCTTAATTTTAAAGATATATTGTGTTCACCGTCAAGATTCATCAAACTCATGGGACTATTTTTCTTTCAGTATGGAAATGTTTTTGACATGGGACTTATTTAAATCATTATTTGTTTTTTTTCTACCATGTTATCATAAGTTGGTATTGTCATGCTAATGCCTTCCTCCAATTTTTTAGCGCTGCACTTATTTTCCTTTTTTGTATTTCTATAACTTGTATATCAGTTATTTTGTGCTGGCTGCTTACACTGTGGTATTAGCGCTTATTAGAATTCTTTTTCTTTTTTGTATTGACATTTTTGCATCGGGTCTCGGCTCAGTACTGTGGTTTAGTAATGGCATTTCAATCATATCCTATTTTTTCCCAGTACTGGCATTGCGTCATGTCCTGAATAGTAAGATGGGCGGTCTTTGTGTGAGTAACGATGAGACACATATTGCGGTTGCAGAGGAGACGGTGCCCGTTTCCTTAGAGATATCCAAACACCCATTCATCTGTTTACGTCGTCACGCCCTGTGTTGAGAGATGGGAGGGCTTCCGTGCCGAATGATAGCGAGACGCTTATGTAATTGGATCGCACACTGCGGGTGTAGAGGAGGCGGTACTCGTTCCCATAGAGATATTCATACATTCCATATAAAACCATTCAACTTGTGCCGTACAATCATATTCCCCTGAAGAAGACACGTGTCCCTGTGTCATCACGTGTAGGGGAGGGGCCCGGACAGCATCTGCTGAAACTCATTAGAGAAGTAGAATACAGAGAGGCTTTTTACTCCAACCCTGCTGCCATCACAGGATACTTACCATTATCAGAGGCTTTATATATTTGCTGCACCCCAGCACCAGAAGAATGTGAGTACATTTACTTTTGAATAAAATTTGTTTTTTAAAAAAAGTTATGAGCACTATTGGAGTTCCTTTCTTTTTATGGTATATGGATTGATTGCTGTAAGGGGAGTTTGTCCAGAGTGGGACCCTCAATCGAGGGTACTGGTCAACTATCCGTGGCCCCACGAAACGTGATCCCAAAAAGGGTACACTACACTGCGCTGTGAGACCAAGCTTAACTGCTAGGTCACTGGAGCTGAGGACCCATTCACAGAGTGTTGAGGTGAAGGCACGATTCACCATGGAGGATCCGTTTGGATACACTTTTTTGTCACATTTGAAGTGGACTACTTATTTGATCACATTTCACTGGGAAGTGTATTATTTAAACGATCACGGAAGAGATCGCTTTCAGCAATATAGTCACTTTATGAGTGAATTTCTATTTGGACTTTATATATATATATATATATATATATATATATATATTTTATTATTATTTATTCACCAATTTTTGATCACTTTGTGCATGTTTTTATCACCGAGATAAGTGAGAAAATTGTCACATATAAATTTTATTTATATATATTCATATTTATTCATTTAGTCACATATGCTTTTTTCACTTTGGTATTTTGATATTTGATAATTGTGATTTCTTAATCATCCATTTTTCACGTATATTTTAACGTATATTATATACAGTGTTATATATATATATATATATATATATATATATATATATATATATATTTTTTTTTTTTTTTTTTTTTTTTTTTTGAGCACTTTAATTGTGCGACACTATTTATCCATTTACAGATTAAGAGATGGCTCTGTCGCTCAGAACCTGGGCTTCAATAGGTATGCCGTTAAAGCCAGCAACAGTAAAGTGAAGTAGCAAATCGTCCCTTGGGACTTTAAATACAGGCAGTCTGGCAGGGCCCACAATGTGTCTTATCAGGTCAGCATATGACATCCACTTGGGCAAATCCGGAGCAATCAGGATCACCAGTATGCCTTGATCCTGTGGAGCAGGCTCAAAAGAGGTTTCAGGGGAAAGACACAAATCAGGATGAACTGTCCCTGCAGAGTCGCTGCTTCCACCAGAGGATCCTTGGACCTGGATACAAACCTGTCCAGGTTGTTGGTGTACCTGGATGCCAGGAGCCCCACATCCGATATCCTCACCTTGTGACACAGGTCCTTGAATATTTCTGGGTATAGAGACAATTTTCTCGAGTTCAGATGCTGCTCGCTAAGAAAATCCACCTGACCATTGTCTACGCCTGAAATGTACACAGCTAACAAGGCTGAAATGTGCACATCTGTACAGAACCCGCTCTACCTTTCTTGCTACAGAAACTTCTGGTTCCTCAATAATGGTTGATGTTCGAGTTGTCAGACTGAATCCAGATTGGATAACCCTCCAACAGGCAGGTTCAACACTGAACGGATATCAATCTTTCATCACGACTCACTTATAAACCTACCTCTGGCTCCATAACCTCCTATAGTCCTTTCTGACCATATATGATATTTAATACTAGTAGTAATGGGTATGCCATTATGTCCTAACGTAGGTGGCTCTCAGGCTCTACTACCCCTGAGTTAATCTCCTCTCTATATACCGAGCTCTGTACCTATCCATGATTGTCCCTTCGTTATTCATTACCATGTTTCTGCGGTGACGTTTGTCCTGCATAACAATTATACAGGTATGTATAAACCCAGTTATTTATTGGCATATGTACCATCTTCTGATATCCAATATATAAATTATTACTGTGTGGCCCCCCACATGTGATCCGATGGGTAACCTCCGGGGTGCATTGTCCGTTGCGCCCATGGGGTTTCACCGCTCATTTAGCTTGCACTGACCCAGCCAGTGACTGGACACGCTATCATGAACATGCATGTAGTTCTCTAATTATAGATGTTAATTATTACGACATAAATTTTGGAAATTACTTATACCACCAGTAATCCTGTATGTTTCTATCCCATATAGAACTATTGTCTTTGATTACAAGCAGGCTTCAGACGAAGCTTCTCTATGAGGCGAAACATGTAGAGCAACTTGATCAATCGAACTACTACTTTTTGTCATCATTTTCTAAGTATATAAGCATGTACATTTAGTCGCAAATTGTGACTAACAGTATAAAATTATGCATGACCACATTAAGTAGAACTGCTGTATGTTATCTATTCTTGACTGCCTAACCCATTGTGGTTCCAGTCAATTTTTTAATCATTATTTTATGTTTTGTCTGTTTTCTATGTGTTGTTTTTTCTTCATGATTGTTTTTTGTGCTATGGTACTTGAATAAAATAGTTTTTTTTTTTTTTTTTTTTTTAAGAATTTATGTGCCGGAAAATCCTTCCTTCCCAACCTTCCAATAAATTCTATTTTAGCAAATTTGAGGATTGGCACTTTCAACACTAACTTATATGCTCGGATGGCTGCTATCTGACGGCATTATCACTAAACGATATATATTTTATTTGTTTACTTATGTGTCATTCTACACGAAATAGTACGGTACCACCTGAAAATCGTACTAGCCCTCACAATTTTTCATTCTACTCTATTCTATCTGTTTCTTGGAGGTACTCCTCCTAGTGCATCTTAGGCAGACAGGCCATATCACCTGGGTCTGTCTCCCCCCCCTTTTTGGGTTAATTCCCACCATCTAAATGATGACCACTAGGGATGTCGGTACCATTTAAAAATTAATTATTTACTACAAACACTCCTTTTATCTTCTGGCCTTCATGATGTTGTTTGTTCACTAAGGTTCTCTAACAAACCTCTGAGGGCTTCACAGAACAGTTGTAATTATACAGATTAAATTACACACAGGTGGACTCTATCTATTAATTAGGGGGCTTCAGAAGGCACTTGGTTCCACTAGATTTTAGTTATGGATATCAGAGTAAATGGGGCTGAATGCAAATGCCACACTTTTCAGATAATTATTTGTAAAAAATGTTGAAAAACATTTATCATTTTCCTTCCACTTCACAAATTTGTGTCACTTTGTGTTGGTCTATCACATAAAATCCCAATAAAATGCATGACAAAATGTGAAAAATTTCAAGGGGTATGAATATTTTTCCAAGGCACTGTACATGTTTCCATCTTTCCAGTGTACCGACATTTTATAGGGTTAACCCTCGGGCCCCAGCACTACCAGTTTGTGGCCCTGTCATTTCTTTGGTACCTCGGGTGTTCAATAAGAAGTGCAAGGAAGCAATCTGCTAAATGCAAAGAGCAGTACATCACAGGAAACAATCAGAACTTTACTGAAGTCAGACCAGTACAAAATGGGTTCTAATTGGTTTTTATAGTTACTGAACTTTCAACAACCTTTTCTGTATTTTGTTTTAACTGAGTAAGTCTTATAGAAAAGTGCAGCTAAATGCTACTGTACCTTTTCTAGTGAGGAGATTTGATGTTGGAATCCATCATTCTTTTTAGTTGCTTCCTCAGATAAAGCTTTATATTTCTCTGCTTGGGTCTGCTGTACGTTTGCCGTCCTCTGTAGTCGTAGACGCTCCTCCTCCAGTTCTTTTACACGAGCAAGAAGTGTTCGATTTTCATCATCCTGTTGATTAAATAAAAAAACACAACATTAACAGTTGCCAAAGGGCAACATAATTATTTAATAAATAAATAAAAAATTAAACAGGTATTAGGGTTAAAGATAGTAACGCTAAACTGTGCTAATTCAGTTCTCCAGACATGCATTACAAGCTACAATGCACTACTTTTAGCTCCTTATACCATTTTTCCTGCCAAACACAGTGAGAGGCATGACTGAACACGCAGGATTAGCCAAGGTGTCTTAGAAATAAATGAAACCAAATAGAAAAAAATACATGCAAGTTTCCAAAAACAGGTCGCACATTTACAATGAAAAAGTTGTAATTTTTTTGTGTAAAATCTTAAAGTGGAGTTCCAGTCCCCCAATACTTTTTTTTTTTTTTAAACACTTCTCCGTATTTGTTTAAACAGGACTAGCAACATTTAGAACATGTCCTATGTGTAGTTCATGTTTGTGTTAAAATATTTGAAGACTAACCAGATCTTGGAAGCAGGCAGGTTCCACGTCATCTGTGGGCATCTGAAGCCCTCTCGATTTCCGGGATTTGGTGCAGCTGGCTTCCCAGCATGCACCTCCCAATCTCTCGCCTGCACACTGCTCGGCTCCCTCTCTTTCCGACAGGTTGCCATATCAATGGCAGCGTCCCCGGAAGTTTCTGCCCCATTGCTATAGCAACCTGTCAATCATGACATCCCAATCCTCCCGTTGGCGTCATTTCCGGTCAGGAAATAATGCAAGATTTCGTCACTAGGCGATTCGCAAGGATTCCTGGGATACATTACGTCGCTATCCCAGGAGTCCTCTTGCAAATCACCTAGTGACGTAATCGCCTAAGAGGCCGCAGTCGGAGCTGCTGCGGAAGTAAAGTTAAAAAAAAAAGGTACAAATAAAAAAATAATTGCCATTTATTACAGCATTCAGGATGGGCATGAGAGTAAATGGACCTTCAAAAAACAGGTGGATTTCCTCTTTACCTACTACAGGTATTGAAGCCTAGATGTCCAGAACAAATTTAAATCTGAACTCCAGGAATTATCAGTATTGCATATTTACATTGGTCCAGCTTGACACAACGTAAGTATGTGCATCTCTTACCTGATGGGCTACTAGGGAAGCTGGAAATCACTGCAGCAATACAGTGTTCATGGCAATTGGGATGTTACTGCTTTTTACCCACCCAATCAGAGAACGCCTTGTATTAACTGAATACAATTAATCGCCTGTGTTCTGTGTGCAGAGGGGAAGCCACTCACACAGAAACCAAGCAGAACCCAGAAGATCATGGCCATCACTGTAGTAGTGCCAACTACTATAGTGATATTCAGCTTTCCAAGTGGCCCATCAGTTATAAGATACAGTATGTATACTTGCTTTGTGCCCAGCTTGACCAGTGCAAGTATGCAAAACAGATAATTCCTGGAGTTCAGACTTCAGCATGCATCAGTTAACTTGTCAACAATTCTGTGATTAAAGTGATTGCAAAGTCTCATGTTTTTTTCTTTTTTAAATAACAAACATGTTATACTTACTACCTCTATGCAGTGGTTTTGCACAGAGCAGCCCGGATCCTCCTCTTCTCGGGTCCCTCTTCACTGCTCCTGGCCCCTCCCTCCTGTCGAGTTCCCCAACAGAAAGCAGCTTGCTGTGGGGGCACCTGAGCTGAGTTGCAACTCCGTGTGTCCATTCAGACACAAAGCTGTCATTTGGCATCCCCCCCCTCTCTCCTGATTGGCTTACTGACTTTGATTGACAGCAGCGGGAGCCAATGGCGTCTCTGCTGTGTCTCAGCCAATCAGGAGGGAGAGACGACCGAGGGACTCATGGACATCGCTGGATAGAGATTGGGGCTCAGGGGGGGGGGGGGGGGGGTACTACACTTAGAAGGCTTTTTATCCTAATGCATAGAATGAATAACGATAAAAAAAACCTTCTGCCTTTACAACTTCTTTAATTTATTTACCTAAATAATTGTTACACGGTTAGGGACATAAGGCTTTTACTTGTGCACCATTTTAAAAAATACACTGCCCCTTTTTTTTTTTTTTTATGCATTTGTCTGTTATTTTACCCAAGTTTATATATTACTACTTATATAAAGGGGTGTAATTGTCACGCTGTCCTGTAGGTGTGTGAAAGATATGGGCCTTCAATGCCGCAGATACTATTATTGTTAACCACACAATAAAGATAAGCTGGGGGGAGTACCGCGCTTCAAAGGTGTGTATGTGATATAAAGTGTCTTGGTGATAAATAAATAAATATTTTATTATGACTGGTGTATAAAATCCATATAAATAATCACTTAATATTGGTAGATGTATAAAATCACACTCAATATATAATACACATAATCATATAAATAAATATAAAAATCTAGAATAACTCAATAGATAGTGCTTGTGGTGATATAAATTAGTGATAAAATCAAAAAGTGCTCTGTGCTTAATATATAAACTCTGTATCACTCGGTATAAATGGTAATATGGGTGTCCATATACATTCACAAGTGATTAAATGCTGCTTCGCATCATAAGGTGCTCAAGTGTCCCATATAGTGATAATAGTGATATGGATCTTCCTCTTCTGTGTTAAAAGGGAGTATTTCCTCCAGCTATATATTCAGTGCATGCAGGTGCTCTTCGGTGCACGTGAGCACTAGGTGTGCTATATGCTCACCTCCATCTCTTAAATAATTAGCCTTTTTAGGATCTCTCAGGGGGTATACGCCTTTCTCCTCTCCTCCTCTGGATGTAATGGAGCCCTGTAATAGTGATGGCTGCCGGTGTACTCCTTGTAATGGGGATCCACTTATGAGGTCTTTGATGGTACCTCGGATCTCAGAAATAAAGGGGCCAATAAAGTGAAGTATTGTAAAGTTATTTATTTACATCTGGTCTAACATCTGGCTACTGAGGACGATCCGACAATTTATTTGGTTTACCATCCATGGTGAATGCTGAGCGGTTTGACTCCCTGTTCCAAAACGACTTACCATTTTTGGTTCGGTAAGGGGTTCATTTTGTCGGTGTTGGCGGTTTTGTCTTTCATAGGATCTATCTCCTACCCTGTCTTCAGTCATCTTGAGTTTGGTAAGGGGCCAATAAATCGGTGGTGGTTCAATCTCTAAGTCTATGCCATTTCCTCTCTGTCACCAATATTGGGATAAACTTTCTGTGTGCTGGTTAATAAATATTCAATAAATATTTCTGGTAAGCAGCTTCAGATCTGGTGGTGGATATAATTTCTTTGACCCTACTTGATGCACTTTAGGGTGTATAAGATTCATTTGTTGTGAGGTATTATGCTATGGCGTCCTTTCTTTTTTCCATGACTTCATGCCATCCAAACCTGTGAGTTACAATCTGGGCCATCTTCGATCAAATGTCTTGGATATAATACCCTGCCTCTTTTAACCATTTATTTGGTAAGCACATTTCCTAAAGGGAAGTCTGGATTCCTATTGCACATATCATTTTGATTATTTAGAGACTATTTTTTATCACCTACACGTCAGTATCAGGACTTGGAAATCTGATATCTTTATTTATATTTATTTGTTTTCCAACCACTGAATGTGATTCATATATACACATTATTTCACTATTCACATTATTATCAGGACTTGATTAACTGATATTTATTTTTTTTGGACATTTATTTGTTCATTTTTTCACCAAGCGCGACTTATTTATTTTATTTTGTCTGTGGTCACACTTGAAGTTGCTGCTTCATCACCATTGTTTACCTTTAGCGCGATTATTTTTTCCTTTTTTTTCATGTGTATTATATATTGAGTGTGATTTTATACATCTACCAATATTAAGTGATTATTTATATGGATTTTATACACCAGTCATAATAGAATATTTATTTATTTATCACCTAGACACTTTATATCACATACACACCTTTGAAGCGCGGTACTCCCCCCCTCAGTATATATTACTACTGCATTAGTTTACAAAATAAACTGGTTGTAAACCTCAAACGTGAAATATGAACAAAGCATATCCCTGTATTGTGTATACTTTTCTCCATTAGGAGCACGAAGTGTCACTTTTGTCTGCTGCTTTGTTCCTCTGCTACCAGCATGAATCACTTCTGACAAGTTTTCCTGACACCAAGAGAAAAATGGTGACATGGGAGGGATCTCCAGCTGATTGACAGCCTCAGCTCTGTTTCTGTGTGCTGTGTGAAGGGGTGTGTCCCTTCCCTCCAATCAGCCATCAGAGCTCTCCTCACTGAGCTCTGCAGAGTGCAACTTCAGTTCTCCGCACCCTTTTTTCTGAGTTCTCAGACAAGTTAAAATTCAGCACTTTAAATGGATATAGAGAAAAAAGGGCTGCAGACAGACAGATAGAACACATGTAGGAGGATTTGTTTCATCTATGTGCATTACCTGAGGCCAGTCACTTCACTGGGTGTTTGTAAATCTGTCCCCATTTGTATCCTTGAGGTCCCAAAAAAAGGTCAGTTTTCCCACATATGATGTGCATCAGTTACACTGCTCAAAATGGGGAAAATATCATGCTGGATATCTATACGGATATGGACTAGGTAAGGTGTTAGGAATGAAAGAATATCACATTGTTTGATGGAAATGAAAATGATCAACCTACAAACGGCTGAATTCAACGACACCCTGAAAATCAAGGTGAAAAAATGATGCAGCAGGCTAGTCCATTTTGATGAAATTTAATTGCAGCAACTCAAAGAAATGGTGCTCAGTAGTTTGTATGGCCCCCACATGCTTGTTTGCATGCCTGACATTGTCAGGGCATGCTCCTAATGAGATGACGGATGGTGTCCCGGGGTATTTCCTCCAAGATCTAGACCAGAGCATTACTGAGCTCCTGAACAGACTGAGGTGCAACCTAGTGGCATCGGATGAACTGAAACATAATGTCCCAAAGGTATTCTATTGGATTTAGGTCAGGCAAACTTAGGGCCATTCAATGGTGTCAATTCCTTCATCCTCCAGGAACTGGCTGCATACTCTCACCGCATAAGGCTGGGCATTGTCGTGCACCAGGAGGAACCTAGGACCCACTACACCAACGTAGGGTCTGACAATGGGTCCAAGGATTTCATCCTGATACCTAATGGGAGTTAGGGTACCATTGTCTAGCCTGTAGAGTTGAGTGTGTCCCCCTCCATGGATATGCCTCCCCAGACCATCCCTGACCCACAACCAAATTGGACATGCTGAACGATGTTTGAGGCAGCATAACGTTCTCCACGGCTTCTCCAGACCCTTTCACATCTGTTACATGTGCTCAGGGTGAGCCTGCTCTCATCTGTGAAAAGCACATGGTGCCATTGGCAGACCTGCCAATTCTGATGTTCAATGGCAAATGCCAAATCGAGCTCCAGGGTGCCAGGCAGTGAGCACAGTGCCAACTAGAGGACGTCCGGTCCTCAGGCCACCCTCATGAAGTCTGTTTCTGATTGTTTGGTCAGAGACATTCACACTAGTGGCCTGCTAGAGGTCATTGAAGGGCTCTGGCAGTGTTCATCCTGTTCCTCCTTGCACAAAGAAGCAGATACCGGTTCTGCTGATGGGCCAAGAACCTTCTACGGCCCTATCCAGCTCTCCTAGAGTAGTTGCCTATCTCCTGGAATCTCCTCCATGCTCTTAAGACTGTGCCGGGAGACACAGCCAACCTTCTGGCAATGGCACGTATTGATGTGCCATCCTGGAGGAGTTGGATTGCCTGTGCAACCTCTATAGGGTCTAGGTATCGCTTCATGCTACCAGTAGTGACACTGACCCTAGCCAAATGCAAACTAGCGAAAAACCATCAGAAAAGAGGAGTAGGGGGAAAATAAAATTTCAGTTGACTCCACCTGTAAAACCATTCTTGTATTGGAGATCGCCTAATTGTTGGCCATCTAGTGCACCTGGTAATTGAATTACCACCAAAAGCTGAAACTGAACAACAACCCCCTCTGCTACCTAACTGACCAGATCAATATCCCAGGAGTTTACTTGACTTAATTCGATACGCTGATTAAAAAGTGTTCCTTTATACATTGTGGTCTTTAAACCAGTATAACATTTCAAAAACAAAAGGTTTTAGCTCACAGAAAATGTAAAAAGAAAATTAACCAAAACTGCACCAATTAATAAATAAAGAGTACCAGGCTTTTCGTAGATATTTGCTTTGAACTTATGAAACGTAGTTTAGTGTTAATGGGTGATTTATAACCACCAATTCTGCACTATTAATTTACAATTTGGCACTGGATCTTGTGCAATCTGGAAAAAACTAAAAAATGTATTAAAATCTGTGTATTTGCACCCTGATATGCATAGGTTACCTACTACCTGTGTATGATATAGGGCCTGGGGTGAATGAAATTTGCTTTTCAAGTTGCATATTTTCTGACTCCATACTGCTTTGAAGCACTAAAACAGCATAAAAAATAACCTAAAAACTGGGGGCAAAAGACATATCCCAGTATATATTTAATGAGGAGTATATGTAAAACTGGCACTTTTCTGTTTTTACACAATATTTGAGGGCAAGTTGTATGCAAATTGAAAAATAGACATTTTTGGTTTAAAAACTTACATATAGATTGAAAATATAGTTTTGATAAACAATTAAAAAAATCTCTTGATTTAGCTGGCAGGGGAGGGGTCCTAACCTTGCTCTGCTGCAGTTTCACTTATAGGTCTCCTCTTTGGACTCCCCTACCTTTCATCTAACTCCCTCAGATTTATACAGGAACCTTCTGTGCTGCATGTGTCCCCCCCAGCCCCCCTTATATTTACCTGAGCCCGAGTCTGCGATGTGCATGACAGCCAAGGCTCTCCCGGCTCTGTCCATCCTCAATGCACAGATTGATAGAAGCGGGCGCTATTGGCTCCTACTGCTGTCAATCAAATTCTGTGACAAGCGAGTGGGGGGCAGGGGCGAGCTGTCCTGTCTGTGTCAATGGACGCAGACAAGGTGGCTCGGGAGTGAGCCTGCATGGCTGCCCCCATGGAAAGTGGCTTCCTATGGGGGCACTTGCCAAGGAGGAGCCAGTAGCACCAGCAGGGGACTCCATAAGAGGAGGATCAGGGCTGCTATGTTCAATATTGAGCAGAACAGGTAAGTATGTAAGGTTTTTATTTTAAAGCATATTACTTTCAGGCGGACCATAGATGATGCGATTTTCTTTTCTGTAACCACGGTTGCAGGATAGAAAATCCCTCAATTCCCCCATCAACACAGGAGTGCTGATGTTGGAATCCCTCCTGCAGAGCTATTGTGTTCCCCTGACAGGGGGCGCAGACAGACATCCCTGGCGGGAAAACACAGTGAATATTGCTAGCGGCTATAACCAATGGCAATAATCGCATGTAAAAATCCGACAGGCTGGTTGTACTCAAGTTGATCGATGGATCGACTTGAGTGCAATCAGCCTACCCATAGATGGTTCAAGTCTCCGCTGGTTCCTGCTGAAACGGCCGAGATTCAAATTATCTATGGCCGGCTTTATTGACTACAATTTAAAATAGAGAACTGTGAAAATAAGTCCCCATAACTTTCAATAGGGCCTCTGCTTTACAACAATGTCTTAACTGGACCTTTAAAGAGGACTTTAAGAAAAAGACCGACTGTGCCAACATTGATTTTACCTTTTTATTACATTCATGTGTTATGTTGTCTAGCTCCTCTTGCATGACACGTAGCTTTGCTTTCAGAAATCGAATTTGAGCTTCTGTGAAAAGAAAACATACATGCTTAAAGATAAAACTGTTATGTACATACACTTTACAATCTAAATCTCCAAAGATACATTCAGTTGTGGGAAGTCAATTTATGAAAAAAATTGAAAAAAAATAACATCATCATTTTTCCTATCTATACATTGACTGATCACAAAAGGATCATTTTAATAGGTCGTCTTGATTTGTAATGTATAGATCACATCTTTGCAAACTGGGAAACGAATAGTTTCTATAAGCTAATCGATGAAGAATCACTTGTTTATGATCACTTGATCCATCTGTAGCTACACGTATGGCCACCATAAGACCCACATCTCTTAGCACTGTGAATGACCTGGTCAAACACACCCCTTCCCTTTTTCTAAAATACAAGCTTGTGTCATGAAGCTTGTGTTGAGGTGTGGCTATTAGGCTGGCCACAGATTACGCAATTTGCTTTCCTTCAACCACAGGTTAGATTACTCTCGCTGTGCTATTGTAGTCTGACCGCAGGAGGTTTCCCTGCCCCCAAAATACAATGACCACCGCTGGTGTCTACAACAGCCGGTAGTCCTCATACAAAAAACATGACAAGCTTGTTGTAGTGAAGTCGATCGATAAATCGACTTCAGTACAACCAGCCTGCCCTTAGATGCGTCGAAATGTGGCCGGATACTGCTGAACCGGCTTAATTTTCTTCTTCTATAGCCAGCATCCCATCGCATACTAGCACATTATGTGACACTTACCTGCAAACAAAGCCCTAGTCGTCCCCGCTGGAGGCTACCTTCATCATCACCCATCTTCCTTCCTTCTGGGACTGCAGCCGGAGCTACATGACGTCACTCCTACGCATGTGTGTGGGAGCCGCCGGTCACGGCACAGAGCTCTGAAGAAACTGCATGGGCAGCCGTTCCTTCAGAGCGCATGTACCGATGACGTCATCGGAGCAGTATACAGTAAAAAATCTGTGCAAGTATCTAGAGGTAAGCCTTATTATAAGCTAACCTATAGGTACAAACATTATAGGGAAGTTTACAACCACTTTAAAGTTCATCTTTGGAACATGTTAAATGTTACACTCGTGGGGGGCGTGGCCTGAAGCGGCATGGAGTAGGACGCTAGTGACTAGAGCTCTGCCGGCTGATCATCCTTTAACCCCGTTTATCCTGCATCCCGGGCTTTACTTTTGGCTCCACGGCATCCTCCTTGTGCCCTAGTACTCAGGCACCATGTTGCCGCCGAAGAAACCCACGGACACCGTGGCTAAGCTCGACAAATTTCGCCGACAGGAGAAGGATGGCTCCTCCCAAGATGGCACCGAGGCGGAAGCGGGAGGTAGCGTGGTGACTGCAGACACGGTCCGTGTCCTAGATGCGATCTCACTCTGCCAGACCTCCCTCACGGCCAAAATCGAGGAGATCAAAGTTGACATCTCCCTGATCCGCCAGGACCAACAGAAGCTGTGAGACCGGGTCGGCGAGGCTGAACAACGGATCAGCGGAGTAGAGGATTCCCTGCCCCCCCTGCAGCATGTCTCTGATCGTCTTCAGCTCCAGGTGAGCCAGCTGTTAATCAAACAAGACAACATGGAGAATAGACTGAGGCGGTGTAATGTCAGGCTGATTGGTCTCCCAGAGGGGGCAGAGGGCAGAGACCCGGCGGATTTCCTGGAACGGCTCCTGACCGATACTTATGGGCACGAGGCCTTCTCCCCCACATTTACCGTGGAACGAGCCCACCGTTTATCGGGGAAGCCCCCTCCTCAGGGAACGCCCCCCCGCACCTTTATTGCTAAGATGTTGAACTATAGAGATAGAGACACCATACTGCGATTAAACAGGGAAAAGGGCAATATCCCTTTTGGCAGTGGACGGATTGCGATATTCCCCGACTTTTCGGCCGAAGTGCAGAAAAAGCGCAAGACCTTTCTTGAAGCCAAACGTAGACTACGTGTCAAGAACATAAAATAAGCTATGTTGTTCCCGGCTCGACTGCGAGTGGAGGGGGGAGACAGAGTTCATTTTTTTGACGACCCTGAGGCTGCCATATCGTGGCTGGAACGCCTGGAAACTCGGAACTGAACTCCCCCCCCCGCCTCTTTTCTACTACCCGCTGGTGACCGGCTCGTTGGCAATTTCACTCACCTGGCAGCTCCCTTTTAGGGTTGTGCATCCTATACCCCTGTCTGGAAGGTGACTATGACTGCTCCTGTGCTGCCTTGAAATCCCTCACTTTTATCCTGCCCGGTCCACGAACCATCCCCTGGTCTGGCGGAGGACCATGTTATTCTCCTATGTGCCTTGATATCCTTAAATGTTTGAATCTACTCCTCTGTGTCTCTTTCTCCCCTCTTTCTTAGCCTCAGTGATTATAATCTGTATCTACCTTCTCCTCTATCTCCTCCTATGGCTCCCTATGTGTCTTTGATTACTGTTGCCCGTGGGGTTTTTTGGCCGGCAGGCCCTAGTCCTCTTTTCTTCTTCTTCTCTCTTACCAACCTCTCTTTTCTCCCCTTTTCTCCACCCTTGTCCTTTCCCCCCTTTTTTTTCTCCTTTTCAATGCTTCTGGCTTTCTTTTCCCCTCTTCCTTTTTTCTTCCTCTTCCCTTACTCTTGGTACTCCTTACCTAGTTTTCTAGCTTTCCTACGATTGTGCCTTTGCTACCCAGCGAAGTTTCGTGCTAGGCAGAGCTGCGCACCAACCACTCCTCCATTGTCTGTGTGGACGGTGGGGGCATATGCTCAGGCTGTTGTTTTCCTGGGCCAGATGCTGGACCTGTTTTTCCCCTCATTTTTGTGCGGGGGTTTTTTCTTAGGTCCTTATTTTCTTATGTTTTACAGGTCCGGATTCTGTTGTGGTTGGATATGGGATTTGAATGCCCGCACATGTTTGGGTTGGTGCAGGGCGGGGTGGGGGGGGAACTGTTTTCTTTATTGTTCACAAATGATCAGTATCTGTGGGAATGTGTATTGCTTACCCTGTTAAGTTTTCTACGGCTATTTGCAGTACTTATGGAACAACTGTCTCTGTGCCTGACCGAGGCTACTCCCTTAACACGCATTGTGACTTTTATTATTGTGGGTCCAACGGGACTCCCGGAGCTCCTGTGCAGCTTGCTGCTACCGACAATCAATGGCCCAACTTAAATTTCTGACATGGAACGTCTGGGGCCTGGGCGACAGGATTAAACGCTCGGCAGTGTTTACCTTTCTTAAAAGCTAGCGTGCGGATGTAGTGGTGCTGGTAGAGACCCACCTAGAGGGCAGACTTCAGATGGCACTCCATCGCCCGTGGCTCGGCTGGACGTTCCATTCCATGTTCACTTCCCATTCGCGGGGTGTGGCTATACTCGTGGCCAAGACTGTACATTTTGAGCTCCGGGGATCCCTAGTAGACCCTCAGGGTAGATTTGTGTTTCTTTCTGTGATGCTGTACGGGGAACCCTTCCTACTTATGGCGTATTATGTGCCCCCCCCCCCCCATTTTCATCCACTATCCTTATGGAGGGCCTGGATTTCATGATGTCAAACCCCCACATACCAGTACTCTGGTTGGGGGATTTTAATAATACCCTGAATCCCAGTTTGGACAGACTTCATACGGGGCCCCCGTCCTCTCCCTTACCCACCTTGACTACATTTGCTAGACTGTTGACGGAATTTAACTTATTTGACACCTGGAGAGCTAAATACCCTGATAAGCTGGCCTACTCCTGTTACTCCTCTGCTCGTCAGTCCATGTCTCGCATAGATTTTATCTTGGTCTCCCCTTCCCTTCTCCCACGCCTGTTGGACGCTGGATTTTCGGCTCGTGGTTTGTCGGATCACTGTCCCTACTGGGTGAGGATTAGTTTTGGCCGTGACCGCCCCCCCCCCCGGCGTGGAAGCTTAACCCACATTGGCTTGGGCTTCTCCCTGAGGAGGCGGATGTGTCGTCGGTCTGGAGACAGTTTTTCGCGGAGAATGACCATTCTGCCTCCCAGTCAGTGGTCTGGGAAACGTTTAAGCTACATGTCAGATCCCATTTAACACATGCAATCAAAATCAAGACAATCTTTGGAGAGCTATAATGGCGCCCTGCGCAATTTGGCTGCGGCGGAGCAGGCCTTCCAGGCGGCTCCAACGCCGGAGGGAGCCGCACAGCTTAAGCTAGTAACTAGAGTGGTAGCGCAGATGGAATACGAAAGGGCTCGTAGGAAGTTATTTTTCCAGAAGCAGAAACTGTTTGAGCACGGGGAGCAAGCAGGTAAGCTCTTGGCTTATCTGGTGCATTGCGAAGATAGGCCCCCGGTGGTGATTAAGCTGCGCTCGCCGCAGGGTTCTTTGACCGCTGATCCTAAGCAGGTAGCGGATTTGTTCAGGGTATTTTTTCAGGATCTTTACACTTCCATGGCCCCGGCGGATGACTCTCTAATGAATGCTTTTTTGGCCTCTATAGAACTCCCCCAATTGTCGGCCGAGCAGGTAGAGTCTTTGGAGGCCCCGCTTACGGTGGAGGAGATGGTGGAGGCCATATCGCAATTCTCGAGAGCCAAATCACCCTTCCTGGACGGCCTCCCAATAGAATTCTATTCAGCATACGCTGAAGACTTGGCCCCCCGCTTGTTGGCGTTATTTACTGATATTTTTGAGACCTCTACTCTGCCCCCATCCATGAGAGAGGCTCTGGTGGTTCTAATACCTAAGCCCGGTAAGGATCCGCAACGTCCAGAGTCCTATAGACCCATATCCCTTCTCCAGGTGGACGTGAAAATCTTGGCAAAACTCTTATCCATTCGGGTTAACAAGGTCATCCTCTCTCTGATCCACACTGACCAATCGGGCTTTATGCCCGGCAGGAACACTTCCTTCAATTTGAGAAGGCTATTTATGAATTTACAGGCCACGCACGATAATGTGGGAGCCAGAGTGGTGGTGTCCCTGGACACCGCCAAAGCTTTCGACTCCGTTGAGTGGAGGTTTCTTTGGAGATGCCTGGAGGGGTTTGGCTTTGGCCCGCATTTTGTCCGCTGGGTGCAGGTTCTGTACCAGGCCCCGGTGGCCAGAGTGTTGGCCAACGGCTGGACATCTGATGCCTTCCCTCTTAGTAGAGGGACGCGGCAGGGTTGTCCGTTGTCCCCACTGTTATACGCTTTAGTGGCGGAACCCCTGGCCATTGCTATTAGGAACCACCCGGATATAGGTGGCCTACGCGTAGGGCCCTTGGAGGAAAGGATTAGCATGTACGCGGACGACACACTGCTGTTTCTTGCGGACCCAGAGGCCTCTCTCCATACAGCGCTGTCCCTGATTGGCCGCTATGGCCAATTCTTGGGCTTAAAAATTAACTGGGATAAGTCCCAAATCCTGCCCATTGACGACATCTCGTCGGTCCCCCACAGCCTGGAGTTCCCCTTGTGTAGGATGGACCGCATCAAATACTTGGGAGTTCAAGTCACGAAGAGAGCGTCTGATTACGTCCCGGACAACTTGCTACCTCTCCTTACCATGGTCAAAACACGGACTCAGACTTGGGCTAGACTGCCATTGGGGGTCATGGGACGCATCATTCTGAGAAAGATGGTGTTACTTCCAAAACTGCTCTATGTCTTGTGGCATTCCCCGATATAGCTCCCACTCCGGTATTTTCTTCAATTGGAATCTCTTCTTAATCCGTTTGTCTGGGGATCCTCCAGGCACAAATTGTCCTGGCGGAAACTGAAGAATGCTACCAATCTAGGGGGGGTGGCTCTCCCGGATTTTAATTTATACTATATTGCAGCGCAGTTGTCTCATTTTTTCCATTTTAATTCCTCTGATAGGGATAGATTTCTAGCGCCCCTTGCACCTTCTCGGACCCATGCACTCACAGATCCACTGTCTCTCATTGTCTCAGGTATACGGGGGGCGGATAACAGGGACAGCAGAACTTCAATGTTGTACCGCTATCGGAGGCTGTGGGACGTGGTCTCGAGCAAGCTGGCCCTCCCGGACCTTCACGAATACACCCCTTTGTGGTGTAATGCCTCCCTTCCTGAGTTCCAGACTATACCAGATGTGCATGTATGGGTCCGACACGGCATCATATTCTTGTCTCATCTCCTCACAAATGGTAATATTAGGAACTTTGAGTCCCTCTCCAACAGGTTCCATCTTCCCCCTCATATGCATTATCGATACCTTCAACTGAGACACGCTTTCCAGACACAATTCCCTCAACCTCTGCCTGCCCTTCCTCCAGTTCCTGTGCTGGAAGTGGTTAGCTGCTCGGACCCTAGTCACCTCATTTCGATTTTATATACTATGTTGCACGAGCCGGCGTCCACGGTCCTTGCTTATGTCCCTAAGGCTGGGTGGGAGGAGGATGTGGGAGACCTGGAAGAGGATGAGTGGAGCGACGCCCTAGATACTTGTAAACTGGCTTCCCCTAAATTGTCCGACCGCCTTACGCAAATATATCCTTCATCGTGCGTATCTTACCCCCATCCTGACAGCCAAATACAAAAGTGACACCTCAGACACCTGCCCTATGTGTAAACGGGAGCAGGGAACTTTTTATCACTTGTTGTGGAGCTGCCCAGAGGTTCAGGGCTACTGGGCACAGATAGTTAAATTCCTTCATGACACCATGGGCTCTCCTCTCTCACTGTTCCCCAAACCGTGTCTATTGGGAATATTTCCTGACACCAGCATGAATAAGTTCACCACTATCTTTCTACATGAAACCCTGTTCTCTGCCCGAAAGCTGATTGCGAGAAGTTGGATGCGAGATAGACCTCCTTCTTTTCATGACTGGCTAAGGGAAGTTAATGCCACTATTCCGTACAAGAAACTTCTGTATACTCATCGTGGATGCCCCACGAAATTTACTAAGATATGGGACAGGTGGATCCAGGCCCCGGTGACGTGTGTTGGACCCGGTGCCCCGTCCCCCTCCCCTACATAGTTCCCTGGTCCGCAGGCCATTCACAGTGTTCCCCGGTCCTCACGCTGTCATGTAGTTGTTCCATGCCATTGATACTTGTCCGGGTTACTTCCATGTGTATGTACTCGCAAATGTGTCCTTCTGATACTCATACCCTGTTGTTCTGGTCTCTGCTTGGCTAATTATTTGTGGATCACTGTATTACCCTGTTACTGTTATTTGCACTTTTTTGTTCAATAAAGAACCGTTTGATTTAAAAAAAAAAATGTTATACTCGTATTTAGAGTGTAACATGTAATATGTGCCAGCTCGTGCCTCACTCACCCTCCTCATCCCTTCCACTAAGACAGTGGGTGGGGAATCCTCTCCCTGCACCCGCTGTCACATTTTAAAAATAGCATGGCTGTGTAGGCGGAGCTCAAGAATTTGTGACTGAAGAAACTACACAGTATGGTGACACTTCACTACTGTGGTGACAGTATGTAAAAAAATAAATAAATAAAAATAAACAAAATAATTTTTTTCCCTTTTTTACAAATCGTATTTAGAGCAAGGGCAGGGTGACCATAGTGACATTTTACTGGTGTGGCGGTGATCAGGTACAATGCCTGGCTGCTCTGATATCACTTAATGTAAGGGTGCCAGCTATTGTCTCTTATCACCGCCACAGCAATACATTGTCACTAGACCAGTCCTGCCAGTCACCACAGTGTACCCAATTCACTGTGCACCAGTCACAATGTCCCTAATCACCAACGCAC
Organism: Pelophylax lessonae; assembly: GCF_965119305.1. Lineage (NCBI taxonomy): Eukaryota > Metazoa > Chordata > Amphibia > Anura > Ranidae > Pelophylax > Pelophylax lessonae. The sequence goes on along the minus strand of NC_138771.1, from coordinate 99,008,462 downwards.
CAGTCACAGTGTCCCTAATCACCACCGCACCAGTCACAATGTCCCTAATCACCACCACACCAGTCAGAGTGTCCCTAATCCCCACCCCCCCATTCACAATGTCCCTAATCACCACCACACCAGTCACAGTGTCCCTAATCACCACCGCACCACTCACAATGTCCCTAATCGCTGCCACATCACTCAGTGTCCATAATCACTGCTGCATCAGTCACAGTGTCCCTAATCACCACCGCACCAGTCACAATTTCCCTAATCAACACCACTCACAGTGTCACTAATCACCACCACACCACTCACAATGTCCCTAATCGCTGCCACATCACTCACAGTGTCCCTAATCACCACTGCACCACTCACAGTGTCCCTAATAGCTGCCACATCACTCAGTGTCCATAATCACTGCTGCATAAGTCAGTGTCCCTAATTACCACCACACCACTCACGATGTCCCTAATCACTGCCACATCACTCACAGTATTCCTAATCACTGCCACATTACTCACAGTGTCCCCAATTATCACCACACCTTTTTTCAGTGTCCCTGATCACCGCTGCATCAGTCACAGTAACCCTGATCACCGCTGCACCAGTCCTAGTGTCCCTGATCACTGTCACACCAGTCCTAGTGTTCCTGATCACCACCAACTATAGTACCCCCATAAGTACTCATTCCCATGTGTGATGCTCTATGAACAGCGATTCATGTTCAGCCCACTTAACAGGTGGTGAGGTGTTGCATGCATCCTTGCCACCTGCTTTAGCCGCTTGGACCGCCCACAGGCATCCCTATTGACTTGAATGAGTTGTGATCAGCAGGGATACAGGAGGTATAATTGCTGCCACAGCTGCGAACCAAAGCATCGCAGCTGTGGCATGTGTACACCTATGGCTGTGAACATGTGAACGAGTCCTATTAGTGTAGCCAATCACAGTGCCCTTGATCACCATCACTCCATTGTACTGGTGTGGCAGCAACAGTGTTCCTGATTGCTTCCACATCAGTCCATAGTGTCACCAGACCAGTCCAGCCAACAACAGTATTCCTGATCACTGCCACAGTGCAGTGTTACCTCTGCCTGCTGCCTCTACTGACTCTGGCCTGGTATTGACCATGTTTCTGTCTGCTGCCTGGCCGACCCTTTGCCGTTTGTTGGCCATGTCTCTGCCTGCAGCCTGAACTGACCCATCTGTACATCCAATGGACTACGTTCCTGTGAGATGTCAGTCCCAGGCATCCCCTGCGGACAACTGCACTCCTGGAACCACAGGAACTCATTTGTTATTACTTTCTTCAGCCTCATGTACTTCCTGGCCAGTGAACATGGCTTTCCTATGGACAGCCACATACCAGTTGGCTAGGGTTGCTCGGCTTATAGGAACATGGACTGCTATAAGTGATGCTGCACTAAGCTATATTCCCTGACCACTCATATAGAGACGACCATTATAGTACATTTATTTTGACACTATTGGTTGATTTGCTTGATACCACAATGTCCAGTACAAAATCAGTCCAAATAGTGAAAAAAGTCTCACACATACAGTATCCCCATACTTGGGAGGATTAGCTTTTTTTTGGGGTGGAATTCTAAGTATGCCTATGCTGTATTTTAGAAATATCTTAACTGACTTTGAGTAAAAAAAAAAAAAAAATACAATCTTATTGTCATTCTGCATTTTCCAAAAGCTTTAGGCAAAAAGATGAAGTCTTTAAAAGACTCACTGTGCCTCTCAAAAAATACATTGGGCTGTTTACTCTCCAAAATACGGTCAGTTTCTACTATCCTGGCGCTCTAGGGCCTCCACAAATGTCATATGTAGTCAAGAAATTAGATGAGTAGTTTTTTTTTTGGCTCTAGAAAGGCTGAAGGTGCTCCTTGGATTTAGGCCTATGTGATTGTGCTGTAAAAAAAAAAAGTCTCCCATGTGGTATCCCCATACTCAGGAGGAGAAGCAGAAAGTGTTTTGGGGTGTAATTCTAAGCATGCATATGATGTGTGTTAGAAATATCTTATATCAAAACTTGTGACAAAAAAAAAAAAAGATTTTTTTTAAAAAGACTTGTTATGCCTTTCAGAAAACACTTTGGGGTGTTTGTATTCATAAATGTGGTCATTTTGTGGGTGTTTCTGCTGTCCTAGAACTTCAGGGACTCAAGAAATACAATAAGTAGTCAGGAAACTGCATACTTTGTGCTCCTTGGACTCTGGGCCGCTCTATGCCTCTAGGCTGTGAAAAAGTCTCACATATCCCCATACGCAAATGTAGCAGAATGTGTTTTGGAATGTAATTGTAAGTAAGTCAACGTTGTGTGTTAGAAAGAAAAGAAAACACAAATAGTATTTACATTCCTAATTTTCCCCATAAGTGTCGGTTCCAACTATGGCGATCTGACTTGCACCCCGACTTCGGCGCGACTTGCACGGACTTCATAAAATTAATGTCTATGCAAGTCGCTCCAGGTCGCCCCAAAGTAGTACAGGATCCTTTTTCTAAGTCGGAGCGACTTGTGTCGCTCCTATTAGATCCGTTCCTGTACCACACAATGGACCGCGACGGTGCATGACTAGTTAGGCTGACCAAGTCACCTGACAAGTCGTACTAGTGTGAACCGGCACTAAAAGTGATAAAAAATTACAACTTCAAAAAACTCACCATGCCTCTTACTAAATACCATGGACTCTTTACTTTCAAAGAAGAGTCATTTGGGAAGGGGATATTTCTACTCTCCTTGCATTTTAGAGCCTCAATAACAAGATATGCAATCAATACCACAGGATTGTTCAATTTTCAAATATACACACACACACACATACATATATATATATATATATATATATATATATATATATATATATATATATAAATTTTGGTTGTTTTTACCAAAGAAGTAGCAGAATACATTTTGGCCTAAAATTTAACAAAAGCTAAGAAAAAAAAAAAGCTTTTTTACTTTTCAATATTTCTGGTATTTTTTCCTTTATACAGCAGAAAAAAAAACCCAGTGGGGACTAAAAAAAAAACAAAAGAACGCTCTGTCTCAAAAAATGATATAAAATGTATTTGGGTACAGTGTTGTATAACTGAATGAGTAATTGTCATTCAAAGTGTGACAATGATGAAAACTGAAAAAAAATCGCCTGAGCAGGAAGGGAGGTGAAACAGTCCGGTTTTGAAGTGGTTAAATTTCCCCAAGGTGAACCTGCCCATCCAAATCTGACAGTTTAGAAATATTTTGAGAACTGCTATACTGAATTACTCACTGGGTTAATATATCTCTCAGGCACAGAACAATCCTAATTAAAATTAGAGATTTTAATTCACTTGTACTGTAGTCCATCATCACCTTTAGCAGAGAACTCCAAATTATGGCCACATTTACAGTAAAGAATCACCTTCTATCCCGAAATTGGTTTCTCTTCAAGTCTACACCGAGGTTCCTGTTAACTGCAAAGACTAAAAGTTCACAAGGCAGTTTTTAATACTGACCTCCAACACTTACACATATTAAAAAAGATCTCCGCTTGGAGCATTTTGTAAAATTATGATATTGAGTTTGCTAATCTTTCTGCATGAAAATCTCTCCCATCTATCTCAAGTCCTGCTATGTCCTTTATATTCTGGTCTGACAAAAGATTTGGCATTTTGACATCTAAAAGTGAAACATTAGTTCTGGATGGCAAATGGGCTTATTATACTTATTTATTTGACTATACAAACGGCACTGCCTGGAAAAAACGTCAAATATATGACACCTGACTAAATACGACAAGCATGCAGAGCTGCGGAGCAGAAAGGATCACTGTCAGCAACCAGCAGAACAGTCACACAGAAGCCAGAATTAAATATGACAGAATCCCATGACCTGATATTACTCTCTGGCAGAAAGCAGAGTTTTCAAAACCTTGAGTTATTACTGACAAAAGCGTTTAATAAAATATTTCCTTGATCACTGTTCCAACACAAAAGTCGAACATTATATGCATCATTTGCCGGCACTGTCAGCTCAGGGTCTGAGGTTCATGGTTTCATCTCACACACAAGTTGCATTGGCTCATGCCCAATGCTGACACTGCAGCACAATATCAAGGGAGACCAGAAGTAGCGGAGGTGACAGACATCCTTTGGATGAGAAATAAAGCAAATCTATTACTCACACTCCAACAACTCGTAGCCACATGGGCTTTGCTGCAATGCTGTCAAAACAATCAACATCCCCCCTACTCTTTATCTAGTGTAGATATACTGTAAATGGCATATTAGCTGTTCTTACTCTGCTATCTTGAACTAAGAATTTTTTTGAAAGTTTACTTTTGAGTTTTTCTGTTCATTAGGACTCCAATTGTCAGCTTCTCCTCCTGATAATGCTAGTTGCCTGTCTATCATGCCTACCCTCCTCAACAATGTGAGTTAATAACCTATATTCTGATTATTTGTTCGAGATCTGAGATTCAGAGAAAGGAGAAGCTAGTGGACCAGCAAAGAATCTAGTCAAATAGCATTTTTAGAAGGAAGTCAACTATTGCAGTCCGCATTTTATCTAAAGAGAAGTTTAAAGCATAAAGGGGAAGCTTTCTGCTTTAAGCCCCCCCCCCCCCCTAAGGCCTATAGAACTTCTTTTAGGAGGGGGAGTTGGTACCTGGTTTACCTGGTTTTGACAGGTGCTCCGAGCAAAAGTTCTTTTTTTCCCTCTTTTCCCGCAGTCTTCTGGGACATGTCACAGGTCCCAGAGGACTGCAGGTCCATTCACACAGCACGGCTCGCGCATGCGCAGTGGGCATCCAGCTGTGAAGCCAGTAGAGATGCCTGCACCGGGGACAGAACACCGATGAAAAGAACTGCTTGGGTGAGCACATCGCTGGATCCTGGGACAGGTGAGTGTCTGTTTATTAAAAGTCAGCAGCTACAGTTTTTGTAGCTGCTGACGTTAAACACAAAGATGACTGGAGCTCCTCTTTAATTGAATTAGTTATCCATTGTATACAGATATAAAATATAACATGTTGTATATAACTTTTTCAAAGTAAAAGTTTTTAAAAACTTTCCAATACCAGGGCTTCTTCAACAGACACACATTATGAACTTTTAGGTATAAGCTACCTCTCCTTCTGAATAATAGTTTGGCATGGACAGTTAGGCCCCATTCTTATTAGGCGATTCGGAATAGTGGGCAGAATCGCCACTTTTCCAAATCAGGGCAAGACACATCCCTCATGTTAAGAGTAATGGCACCCTAAATGCAGTGCGATTCTGCCACAATTGTTGCGCAACAGAATCCCGCTGAAATTGTGGCAAAACAGTTTGTCATCTAAAAAGGAGCAGGATCTAATTTTGGGTGACAAATGCACAAAGGGCAGCCCACTGCACTGAATAGGCTGCCCTATGTGCGACACATGGGAACACAACATCTGAACAGTGCCCTAAAGTAGATCTAAAACCAATGACTACTTTTTACATGTTAATTTAATCGTAAAGGTTGTATTCAATTTCCTTAAATCTGCATTTCCTGAAAAGAAATCCCAAGAAGGTCCTTGTTCAGACTTTTACTGTTATTGGGTGACGAATGTGTCCAAATCATGCTCCTGTGTCTGCACCCTGCCACATGGGACACTAGTGGAAACTACAACTAGCTGTGCCTACACACATTGCACAATCAGTAAAGCAGGAAAAGTCATAAGAAAAACAGTTATCATTAAAGCAATGAGGTTCAATGATGTGTAGCTGATGCAGGGGCAGAAGACAAAAAGGATATAAAAAAGTTAAAACAGTATTTTATGGGAAAAACATGGCAATTTTATATGACACACAGTGCTTTACCAAGCAAATTAACAATTTAGGGTTCAGATCTATTTTAACAAAAAAATGATGAGCGACATTGTAAGGGAGCTCTGATGACTGAGAAAACAATCCTGGATTCAACTGTCTTCATAAACTGCATTTTTTTCATGTCCTGCATCTTTGTGAACTCTGCAAGGTTGCCATTTGATGTATATTTCCCCACTCAATCAGCTTTAACAGATTGCAGACTCCGACAAGTACTTTACTGGAGGCACTAACTAGAGGTCAAAGTCAGAGGAACTGCTAGACAAATTTTGATTTCTGAGAACTTGCATAGCCAAGAACAATGCTTAATAGAATGATATAATATGAACTGGACCGGATTTGTTACAAAATTTTGCCCCGTCTAGTCACAAAACCAAATAATTTCACTTTTCAAATATTGTGCCAGAAAATAAATTCTTTTTAAAATTGGAAAATTCACTGCTCCTTAACCACTTAAGCCCCGGAAGAATTTACCCCCTTCCTGACCAGGGGGTATTTTGCGATTCGGCACTGCGTGACTTTAATGGACAATTGCGCGGTCGTGCGACGCTGTATCTAAACGAATTTGGCGTCCTTTTTTTCCCACAAACAGAGCTTTGTTTTGGTGGTATTTGATCACCTGTGCGATTTTTTCATCACGCGCTATAAACAAAAAAAGAGCGTAAATTTTGCAAAAATAGCAATATTTTTCACATTTTTGTATATGAAATTCCCCCCCAAAAAAATGTAAAAATCAAAATTTTTTAACATTTTCGGCCAATTTGTTTTATGCTACCTATGTTTGGTAAAAAAAAAAAAAAATCGCAAAAAGCGTATTTTGATTGGTTTGCGCAAAAGTTATCGCGATTTTTTTGCGGTACTGCGACATTGCGGCGGACAGATCGGACCCATGACTGACATTTTTGCCACTTTTGGGGTTACCAGTGACATTTCTACAGTAATCAGTGCTATACATATGCACTGTTACTGTAAAAATACACTGGCAGTGAAGGGGTTAACTTTTTTTGAAAGGGAGGGGCTATGTGTGTCCCTAGGGGCGTGCTTTCTACTGTGATTGGCTGTGGCTTCAGATGTATGAAGAGTGATCAACGGTTCTACATAGTAGAACCGTATGATCATCCTTCATACACAGGGGAGAATGACAGGCAGCTTGTTTACACAAGCCGCCTGACTTTCTCCCTCTCCCCCACCTATCGCAGAGTGACCGGCGGACATCGGGTCCGCCGGTCACACGCGCGGGGGGGTCCGTGACCACGCGGGAGCGCGCCTCCCGCGGCGCGCGATCGTTCCCTAGACCCTCACAAGCTAGTGACGTAGCCCTACGTCACTTTGCCTGTGAGGGGCTGACCGCCGACGTAGATAGTCGTGCGGCGGTCGGCAAGTGGTTAATAAAAGCACTTCCATTTCCACACATGTTCTCTGTGGATATTTGTGGAAGTAAGTCTGTAGTTTGCCAAAGTGCACTAAGCTCTTACTAAGATAGTACATACCACGAGAACCCGCCAACTTGTATAAGTTTGCAAATAATGGGATTTTTGACTTACAGTAACATCCATTTTTCTGATGTTCATTGACAGACACAGCTTCTGAGCTTAACCATTGGGTTATACTGCCCTCTACAGGAGTAGGACACTAGGCAGAAAAAAAAAGTCTGGCTACGCCTATGGGCAGTCCCAGGGGGTATACTCCCTCTCTCTGCTAAAGGTCAGTTTTTTTACAAGTAGTGTCAGAAGTATTACAACCCCAACGAGGGTGGGTGCTGTGTCCGTCAAACATCAGAGAAATGGATTTTACGGTAAGTCAAAAATCCCATTTTGTCTTTTGTTCATTGACCGACACAGCTTCTACCATTCTTCACCATTGGGACATCCCAAAGCAGAGTTAAACATGAGGGGTGGGAACAGAGAAAAATAAACTCCCAAGGCTAAACTATAGCCAACCAGGTAAACAGGAGCTTAACCAAAACAACTTGAGTTCATCTGAATAGAACAATACACCCTCCAGGTCCTAGAGGACCAGGTTTAGAGGACCAGGTCCTCTAAACAGCAGCCTGCAAAACCTTGCGGCCAAAATAAGCACCCGCAGATGCCAACACATTCACTTTATAAAACTTTGTGAAAGTGTGCACCGAGGACCAGATGCAAAAACTACGTCACTGACGCCTGATGACGGAAAGCCCAGGAGGCACTGAGCGCCGGAGTCCAGAGCGCCTTGGCAGGGAAAGGAGGAACCTGACCCTTGAGGGAATAGGCCTGAATCACTGTCTGTCTGATCCATCTGGAAATGGTCGCAGAGGAAGCGGACAACCCTTTCCGAAGCCAATCCGTGAGCACAAATAGAGAGTCTGACTTCCTAAAAGACTCCGTAGCTGCCAGGTACACCCTAATTGCCCAAACCACATGCAAGGCATGCAAGGCAATTTCCTTCAGATGTTTTGGCCTGGGAAGGCAACACAATGTCTTCATTCAAATGAAAATCAGAGACAACCTTTTGAAGAAATGACAGACAGGGGCAAAGAACGACCCTATCTCTGTGAATCCCCAAGTAAGGTGAACAACAGGATAAGGCCGCCAATTCCGACTCCCTGCACGCAGAGGTGATAGCCGCCCAAAAAAAAAAAAATATACACCTTCTAGGACAGCGTAAGCAGGGGAATCTCCCAAAGAGAAGATATTCTCAAAAGGAGGCTTCTGGAGGACTGAGAGCACCAAATTGAGGTCCCAAGGCCAGTTTCTGCTCAACCCCCCACTGAAGGAAGGTCAAGAGCCAACGAAAAAGAGCGAGGATAAACCCCAAGAGAATCACACCACACAATGTACGTTTTCCACATACAATGGTAAATCTTTCTAGAAGTAGATTCCTAGCTTTTAACAGTGTTGGAATTACCGACTCAGACAAACCTCTATCCATCAGCACCTGGCATTAAAAGTCAGTGACTGTAAAGCAGGATGGAAGATTGGTCCTTGGGACAGCAGATCCTCCCTGAGAGGAGACTTCCAAAGAATATAAGGGACCAGCCACACCAGATTGGCATACCGAGCCTAGAAGGCCAGTTCAGGGCCACTAAGATGACCGGACTCCCTTCTGCCTCGATCCTGCATAGAAGCCCCTTCATACTGACCCCTCTAGGACACCAGCGTGTCTGTGGCATCCGCCAGAGAATCCTGTGACCGAGCCACAAACCTCTGCACCTTTCTACTGATCTGAGATGCCAACAGATCCACCTCAAGGATGCCCCACCAGAGACACAACTGATAAAACACCTCTGGATGAAGGGACCACTCCCCTTGGTCCAATGCCTGCCAACTGAGGTAGTCTGCCTGCCAGTATTCCATCCCGGGAATGTGTACAGCAGAGAGGACTGGAATGAACTGTTCTGCCCACCTTAGAATGCCGGCTATCTCCAGAGCCGCCAGAACACTCCTTGTGCCCCCCTGGTGATTGACATAAGCCACTGCCGTGGCATTGGCCAATTGAATGTGCATTGGACATCCCTGAAGATGACCAGTCCAATGTTCTAGGCACAGTCTGATCACTCAGCGTTCCAAGACATTGATCGGTAGTCTGGATTTTTGCAGAGGATGCCTCCCTAGGGAGACAGGCTGGCATCCGTGATGACCACTGTCCAATACAAGGAGAGGAAGGATTTGCCCACCCGAAGCGCCGGAGAACAAAGTCACTATATCAGGGACACAATCAGGCCCAGCACCTGCTTTCAAGTTTGGAGGGATGACCATCTGCTGTACAGCAGGAGATGAATTGCAGCCTGCAGTTTCTGGAGTCTGTCAAAAGGAGCACTCTTGCTAAGGCTGAGTCCAGAGTCAGACCCAGATAATCTAGCTTTGTGGATGGAACCAGAGTAGACTTCTGAAGATTCAGAATCCAGCCGAACTCCCTCAGAGTTCGTATGGTGATCTCCAGGTTTTCCACCAGAGAAGTAGGAGACTCCGCTCACAGAAGGAGGCTGTCCAAGTAGCCCAGTACTGCGATCCCCCGTTGGGGTAACAATGCTAGCACCGGGGCTAACACTTTTGTGAAGAAATGAGGAGCAGAGGCGAGACCAAAGTGTAACGCCACAAATGGATAATGCTCCTTTCCCACGGCAAAGCGGAGGAAGTGCAGGTGACTGGCACATATTGGAATGTGAAGGTAAGCATCCTTGATGTTGATAGAGGCAAGAAAATCCCCCTGATGCTGGGATGCCTCCACCGTGCGAATGGACTGGGGGCAGTGGACACTGACAAAAAGAAGGGGGCGGGTGTGAGCTGTGATGGGAGGGGGAGAACCAAGGACACTGATGTAAAGGGGGGGCTGTGATGCGAAGGAGGGCCAAAGACACGGATATAAAATGGGGGGTGGGGGGGGTGAGCTGTGTTTTGAAGGGGGGAATCGAGGACACTTATGGAAAGGGGGAGGGGGTGTGTGATGTGAAAGGGAACTGAGGACTTTATGGGGTGGGGGTTGTGAAGTAAAGCCAGCCCACCTGGACTGAAGCAGCATTTTACCCTCTTCATCAAGAGAGTTTCTCACCTAAGAAGTCGGTTCATATCTACTTTTCTGTCATGTAATCTTTAAATGGAGGTTGTCAGGACTCTAAATCCTGTTTGGAGCCATTGGAGGCTCTTGGCCACTAAATTCCACCACTTAAAAACTGCTGTAACCACATGCAAGGGCTGAGCGAGATTTAGGCGTTCTCTATTAGAAAGCTTTGTTCAAATATTTAGGAGAAAACTACCATCCTTGACCTCTCCCTCTTAATGTGTCTCCTCAGTTTCACATGGTTCAAGAAATCATGTTACTTTAGTTTTTGGGCGCTCAGTGAGAGATGCTTTTTATAAAGTACTGAAGCAAGAAGGCAAAGTAGGATAGCTAGGCAACGTGTATTTTCAGAAGAGGTCAGCAATGACAGCCTCTGCCAGGTTTTCTTTAAGTACTATGAACTGGATGTTGATACAAAACAAGTTCTGGTATTTGGTGCTAGGTCAGACAGCAGAAACTGTCACACTGCAAAACAGCATCTTCAGCGGCTCTATCTACAATTTTAGTTGCCGAAGATAATTACTGGCAGGAATTTTGGGAAGATGGAAAGTATAAAAACACTGCAAGTGAAGTTAAACAAAAATTTATGGTGCAGGTGCATAAAAATCTGTAGTAACTAGAAATCTACAAATGACAAAGAATTCTCCCTGTGCTTACTTTTTAAAGGTCTTTTATTTTCTATAGACCAGCCTTATTTGATGAGTACACAAAAGAACATTAGAGGCATTACATACGTAAAAAAAGTTAAAATAACTGAAAGGAAAATTATAAAAAAAATAATAATAATAATAATATTATATATACATAAATACACACACACACTTACCAAAAGTATTGGGACGCCTGCCTTTACACACACATGAACTTTAATGGCATCCCAGTCTTAATCTGTAGAGTTCAATATTAGGTTGGACCACCCTTTGCAGCTATAACAGCTTCAACTCTTCTGGGAATGCTTTCTACAAGGTTGAGGAGTGTGTTTATGGGAATTTTTGACCATTCTTCCAGAAGCGCATTTCTGAGGTCAGGCACAGATGGTGATGAGAAGGCCTGGCTCACAGTCTCCACTCTAAAGTATCCCAAAGGTGTTCTATCAGATTGATGTCAGGATTCTTTGCAGGCCAGTTAAGTTCCTCCACCCCAAACTCACTCATCCATGTCTTTATGGATCTTGCTTTGTGCACTGGTGCACAGTCATGTTGGAACAGGAAGGGGCCATCCTCAAACTGTTCCCACAAAGTTGGAGCATGAAATTGTTCAAAATGTCTTTGTATGCTGATGCCTTAAGAATTCCTTAAGGCATCAAGGAGCCTGGAACTAAGGAACCAAGTCCAACCCCTGAAAAACCACCCCGTACCATAATCCCCCCTCCACCAAATGATTTGGCCCAGTGCACAAAGTAAGGTCCATAAAGACATGGATGAGCGAGTTTGGGGTGGAGGAACTTGACTGGCTTGCACAGAGTCGTGACCTCAACCCAATAGAACATCTTTGGGATGAACTAGAGTGTAGACTGCGAGCCAGGCCTTCTCGTCCACATCAGTGCCTGACCTCACAAATGCACTTCTGAAAGAATTGTCAAAAATGTAACCCTACAGACTAAGACTGTGTGTGTGTGTATATATATATATATATATATATATATACACATATATATATATATACATACATACACACACATACACACACACACACACACACATACACCTTTTTGTCTCCAGTGTTAAAACAGAAAGCCAAATACCTGCACCAATTTCATTGCTTATTCCTGGAATGACATCATCTTCAGTGTTTTCTGGCAGCTCTCCCCCCTCCAGCTTAGATTCAATCTTGCTAATGGTTTTTGCAAGGGAGAAGTCTGCGATATCTGTGGGGACTGCAACGTCACCGGCAGCTTGTGTGTTGGTAGTTTTCGGTCGAGGTCTTGAGAGAAGACAGAAACATGTCCTTCATCATAATGCTCATGTCCATGATAAGGAGGAACAAAAACACAGTTGCAGATGACAGGTATCAATAATACATTAGGATAGAGAAATATATATTATATACACACACACACACACAACAAATTATATATATTTATTTATTTTTACCTAGGCATTTGTTTTTTCCCATTGTTTGCAGAAATTGGCCTGCTCCGAGCTGAGTTTGTGGATTTTTGATTTGGTTTACTGTCATTCTGTAAAATGAAGAAGTTACATTACGCAAAAAAGTCACAATTGCCAGTTTTTAAATTGTACAATTACGTAGACCATGCAAGCCACTCTATGTCTTCTGCTATTGAAAGTCTTCCTTATACAATGCTGTAGTATACTCCACTTTTTAATTTTTACCTACAGATAAGCCTATAATAACGCTTAAGTGTAGGTAAAATTAATATCTCCTAAACCTGCACGGTTTAGGAGATATTCACCCTGCATGCAGCCACTGACACCAGCGGCGCATGCGCTCTGAAAGTCCGACGTATCTTGCCGGACCTTCAGAGCTCCTTGCCGGAGAGTGACGTCATCGCGGCTCTGGCCACTCACAGCGCCGGAGCCCGCGAACCCAGAAGAGACGCCGAGGGAACATGTCAGCTCCCTCAGCGGTTGTCCGGGCGACCGTGTGGGGGCTTCATTCTAAGGTAAGCATTTCATAATGTGCTAGTATGTGATGCATACTAACACATTATGCCATTGCCCTGCAGGGTTTTGTTTTTTGTTTTTTTAAACAGGGGATAGAACCGCTTTAAGTGATTTTATTGCTTTGCCCTGAATATGATTTTAAAGAGGAATTACACTGCATCTGGGCACCATAAACCAAAAGCGAGATTAAATTAATTTTTAATATTCAAAGCAAACTCCCCCATCCATCCATGTCTCAATGCTTTATTTTGCTGAGAAATCACTTTGAAAACAACCCTCTGGCATTTCTAGCTGTGGCCATCTTGAGTAAGGGTAGATGATTCCTGTGGCATTTACTTCCTGGAATTCTTTTGCCCTTAGCTCTGGCATGCAAGCCCCTCCTCCCCTCCTGAAGACTCCTGGGATGTATGACATCATTTGCCTAGGCATGGAAACCAGGAAGTAACTAAAGAAATGGAAAAAAAATTGAAAACAAGTAAATATGATGACTTTCCTATTTACTAATGATAGGTGAAGGAGGATTCAAAATAGTCAATGTGGATTAGGAAAGTGAAGTTCCACTTTAATGTCATTATGAAATTCAAAACAGACAAGCCCATCCCATCTAGATGGAAGCACATTAACCCACCAGTATGCTTCTGGAACCTGAGAGGAAACCCATGCATCTCAGAAGAACATACAAACTCCATGAAACATATCAATCTACTTCTTGCTCTGAAGTCAGATTTTGTTAGTTGCTAAGGAATCTAAACAAAAGGTCACCCTACAAGAATAAATCAATGCTTTACGTTTGAAAAACCTTGCATTAAAAAAAAAAGAATTCCAATTTTTATAAATCAAACCTACAAATATATGTATACATCTGAACCATTTTCATACCGTATTCCGAGGAAGGGTTAAAGTTGGTACTTCAGGGGACAACAGATGCCTGATAGATATTAAAATAACAGATTATTAAAAGGGAAAGAAAAAAAAAGAAAGAAGGAAGGCATATAACTTTTTTCATTATAAAGGTTTTGTGGTAAATTACATTTTCATTTTTTTTATATAAATTTTAAAAAAAAATATTTTACATCTTTTTTTACACAGTCGTTTTGAAATAAACATTTAATACATGATAAAGAAGTTTTGGGGCACAATGGGTTCTTTTAAGAAGCAGCTTACATTGAGGGTCATTCTGTATTGCTGAAATCTCAGATGAAGCTAAGGGATTGGTTACTGCTCTGACTTATATTATGAGTGTAAATGTAAGGCTGGCCACACATTATACAATTTTCTAGTTCAATTTTCCATAAAATGCTACTAAAGTCTGATTTTTTATTATTTTTTTTATTAAAATAAACATATTATACTTAGAAACATAGAAACATAGAATGTGTCGGCAGATAAGAACCATTTGGCCCATCTAGTCTGCCCAATATATCTGAATCCAATGAATAGTCCCTGGCCCTATCTTATATGAAGGATAGCCTTATGCCTATCCCATGCATGCTTAAACTCCTTCACTGTATTTGCAGCTACCACTTCTGCAGGAAGGTTATTCCATGCATCCACTACTCTCTCAGTAAAGTAATACTTCCTCATATTACTTTTAAACCTTTGCCCCTCTAATTTAAAACTGTGTCCTCTTGTGGTAGTTTTTCTTCTTTTAAATATGCTCTCCTCCTTTACCGAGTTGATTCCCTTTATGTATTTAAAAGTTTCTATCATATCCCCTCTGTCTCTTCTTTCTTCCAAGCTATACATGTTAAGGTCCTTTAACCTTTCCTGGTAAGTTTTTTCCTGCAATCCATGTACTAGTTTAGTAGCTCTTCTCTGAACTCTCTCTAGAGTATCTATATCCTTCTGCAGATATGGCCTCCAGTACTGCGCACAATACTCCAAGCAGTGTTGGGGGTAACTAGTTACAAAGTAACTGATTACAGTAACTAAATTACTTTTTTTGGTAACTAAGTAAAAGTAACTAGTTACAATACTAATATTGGTAACTACACTACTTTACTAGGCTATAAGAAGTAACTACACTACTTTACTAGACTATAGGAACGCGCTTTCCTGCGTTACCCAAGCCGTGCGATACAATCGTTATTTCGAAGAATAGAGAGGGATGAAGTTTATGACTTTTTGTTGCACTTTATGTTTTATTCTGTTTTTTCAGGTTTTGTTCTCATGTTTCCCAAAGCCTGTGTTTATACAATAAACTCTATGCAGAAAGAGTGTCATGTATCTTCTTCTACACGGTCAATTATGAAAGAGGAAAGTAAAGTAATAGGTAGTGAAGTTACTTTTCAAATGCAGTAACTAGTAAAGTAATCTCATTACAATTTACAGAAGTAACTAATAACTAGTTACATTTTTTGAGTAACTACCCCAACACTGACTCCAAGTGAGGTCTCACCAGTGTTCTGTACAGCGGCATAAGCACTTCTCTCTTTCTACTGCTTATACCTCTCCCTATACATCCAAGCATTCTGCTGGCATTTCGTGCTGCTCTATTACATTGTCTTCCCACCTTTAAGTCTTCTGAAATAATTACTCCTAAATCCCTTTCCTCAGATACTGAGGTCAGGACTGTGTCAAATATTCTATATTCTGCCCTTGGGTTTTTACGCCCCAGGTGCATAAAAACTTACCTGCTCTGTGCAGTGGTATTGTTTAGAATGGCCCCAATCCTCTTTTTGGGTTCGCGACAGCAATCTTGGCTCCTCCTCTTCTTTGTGTGTCCCCATAGAAAGCAGTTTGATATGAGGACAAAGGGTGCTTGCTCACTCCCGATCTGTGTATCTATGGAGCCGCGCTCCATAGACTTACACAGTGGGAGTTAGGCCCGCTCTCTACTTCCTCTTCACTGCATCTGATTAACAGCAAGAGTCAATGGCTCCTGGTGCTGCTCAAATATTGTGTAAAGAGGAAGAGAGGGGAGGATAGATGCAACCACGCACAGCACTGATCTCTTTGCCCCTCTTTTCCTCTTCACACAGAAAAGGGGCACAGGGAAACTGAAAAAGGTTTTTTTTTTTTATCTTAATAGAAGCAATACATTAAGGTAAAAGATTTTTAGGTTTAGTATCACTTGAAGGCCAGCTATAGACAGTTGGAATCTCAGCTAGTTTAGAAGGAACCGGCCTAGATTTGAAGCGTGTGTGCGCAGATTGAATGTACCAAGTTGATCGATCATTTAACTTGGGTGGAACCAAGCTGCCAGATTCACTTACAATTATTGCAATCACTGTCTTCTCCCGCTTGTCCGCGCCCCTCGCCCACTTGGGGAGAACAATGGCTCAGCAGGAAGGATTCCCCTGTCAGCACTGTCTGTGTCGATGGGGGAATCATGCTAATTTCTTTCCTGCAACCCGATTTTGCAGGAAAGAAATTTACACCGTTTATGGCCTACCTTAGATTTACCAAAACCATAGAGGTCAAACCTAAACAATTTCCAATTTGTATGCTATATGGCAAGCCCTTGCACTACATAGTTGAGGGTGAATTTAAAAGGAAATTGAATAAAAAATGTATAATGTATAACCAGCTTAAGCTTGAGCTTTTGAGAAATGTAAACAGGCTTTTTACATAAAAAATTTTAGTAATTGAGTTTACGTATACTTAAAGTCAGACTCAGACAATTAGCATTTTCAGAAGCATCCATTTCTCTCAGCACAGGTTTTCCCTAAATAATGCCATATCAAAGCTAAAGTCCCAATGTTGATGGCCTAAACAGAATGTATACAAAACATGGAGTAAAACAGTCTGATCATCCTAAAATGTGGAACTCTTTTGATTAAAACATTTTGTGAAATAGCAAATCTGCAGCTACAGTTTTAATGTGAAAAGTCAAAGGGGAGTAGGTAAAATGTATGGTTTGGTTTTTAATCTCTGATAGATTCTGTACAGCTACCGGTTTTAAAAAGGAGGAACATAAAATGGACTAAAAACAAAACACTGATTTGCAAGCATTGCCTAAAAAGGAGGTTTAACACCAATTAAGCTCTTCTAGTGTATGCAGAAAAGTATGATCATAAAAGAAGTCAGCACTAAGTCTTTACTCATTAGGACTAAACTGAAAAGTGGGTTCTGAATTTCATTTTTGATAGCCACCAAAAGTTATAATTTAAAGACTGGCATCTTCCAATGTCATATGGCACAGACATTACAGCATGTGTTCAGCTTACAAGGAATAAGTATATACCAAGTTCTAAAAATGCACTAGCCACAGATATTGACCTTTCATGTGAAACAATCAATAAAACTGGACATTCAAAACATTTTAAATAGTGTTACAGATTACATTTTTTCTATGTTATACACACACTAAGCTTGTTTTGGTTAAATTTAAAGTGGCTTTAAAGGCAGAAGGTTTTTTACCTTACTGCATTCTATGAATTGCCGTAAAAACCCATCTGCATCCAGCTCCCCCGGAGCCCAATCTTGTTTCAAAGATGTGCACGAGGGCCGAGGCTCTCTCTCCTTATTGGCTCAGATACAGCAGCAGGAGCCATGATTTCCTGCTGCTGTCAATCACAGTTAATAAGGAGGGAGTGGGAGGCAGGGCCGAGCCCTGCTCTGTGTGTCTTGTGGACACAGAGCAGGGCTCGGGAGTGAGCATGCATGAACTCGGCGGGGTGGAGCCAGGAGCGCAGGCGCGGGACCCTAGAAGAAGAGGTTTGGGACAACTACGTATAACATGTTCCTAATTTTAGATTAAAACACTTCGACAGTGTCATAGCATTTTTTATTTTATATAACTGTTCTATTCAAAAGACACTGTGGGGTTGATTAACTAAAACTGGAGAGTGCAAAGTCTAGTGAAGCTCTGTATACAAAATAGTCAGTTTCCAGGTTTTTTTTTTTTTTAAACTTAAGAGAAGTTTAGTATTCATTAAAAATTATTATTATATTCACCTAGGTGGATGCAGAATCATTCTGATGCTGCATCTGTCCCCCGCTGTCTGAGTGATCAAACACAGCCGATTGCTCAGCTTTCAGTCTTCAACCTGCAAATGGCTGGTGTCTGTCTGTCATCGGGACTCTGCTCCGCCCCTCCAGAACTCACTGGACCACTGGGCTTTTTGAGGGGGCAGGAGTGGCTGGCACAGGCTCTCAGAGGCCCACTGAGAGCCGGAGCCAGCTGCCAGGCCAGACATTTGGGTGGATCTCAACCAAATCGTCAGGATCTTTCCTGAACCTGGACCGGTTCTGTGATATCAGTCGAACTGCACTCCTGTGATCCATTGGACTGATGACGTCATTATCTTCATCTCAGAGGAAGCTTTGTATTCATTCGTAGAATATAAAGCTTCCTGTGAATGGCTAAGTAGTGCTCAGCCTACCTCTATTGGGTTTCTGGGAGTGGGACAGGAAGTTCCCGTCCCACTGCAGGAACACAGCCACATACAGTTTATACAGAGGGCAGCCAGCAGACATATCTGTTTCTGAACAAAATTGTTTTTGCTTTGAGTCAACTTAGACCATTTCAAGTCAAAGCAAACATGGAGTCTTTTCAATTCGTATTAGGAATTTGCAACATTGCTTATATACTGGCCATATTTAAATCAATGCACTATATATATATATATATATATATATATATATATATATATATATATATATATAATTTTTTTTTTAACTCTATCAAACTGTAGACACATTTAAAATAACCACTAACCTCAGGCTTTCATCCTCATCTTCATCAAAAAGTTTAACCTGTGTCAGTGTTGGTTGTGATAGCAGCTGCTGTTGCTCTCTCTGAAAGAAGAAACAAGTTAACATTTGCTTTTGCTTTCAGAACTAAAAAAAAAAAAAAGAAGAAGATTACATATTCTGTGCGTCTGCATTTGTTTTAAGCTGAACTCCTGGAATGATTTGAATTACCTGATTACATTGGTTCAGCTTGGCCGCTGAGGAAGCTGATAATCACTGTAGTAGTCTGCACTACTACAATAATAGCCACGATCTACCAGGTCCCCACAGGTTCTGTGCAAGCAGCTTACCCTCTGCACAATGGACAACGCCATTCATAGAGCATCTTGATTTTTTTCAATGAACAAGACATGCTTTAATTTAACGAGGTTGAGTGGAGGGGTGGTGACACCACATGACCACGTCATCCTACAGTGATTTCTTGCTTCCCAAGCAGCCCATCTGATATGAGATATGCATACTTACATTGTGCCAAGCTGGGCCAATGTAGGTAAGCAATGCAAATAATTCTTGGGGTTCAGATTTAGCTTTCAAAACTGCTTCCTACTTTGATTTTTCAGTGCCTTTAGGAGCCTCCACACCATTTCTCTGCAGAGTGGCAAACCTTCCGTCCCAGCTTTTGCCCTGTGGCTGCATCTGCTCAATGAAGGTAACCGTAGCAGCTTTCTGAAATAGTACTTACTGGTTCTCTGTGTTCCTGTTGGAGACCTAACATCTTCATGATTTAAGTCTCATTATTGGCTACCTTTTCTTTTCTAGTTTCCACTGTGCTGTTCATTCTGACTCACCTGTATGAGGCTTAGCATACCTCAGGACTCGCCCAAGGTTTCCCAGCCATTCTCCCTGCACTATCCTGGTTTTACCCAAGTTGGTCTCTCTTACACTCCAGCTCCCCAGGTAATGCATTCAGTACCTCACCTTGGTTCTCCTAATCTGCCTTCAGCTAAAGTATTAGCTTGCCTTTCATTTGCTTGCTCTCTGACTATATTAACCCTTTATTTTCCCTTTTGTGATGCACCTTAGAATCTAGAACCCTTTTTTGCCATTGTTACATGATGTTTGCAGAGCATTTAGGACATGGGGAGCAGTTGAGTACCTATAAAAAATGGATTTTTGTAAGATCTTACCGTAAAATCCTTTTCTCTTAAACTCATTGACAGACGTAGTCTTCTTGATTCTCAAGAGCTGGGTTATGTTGTCTCCGCAGGAGTAGGACTAGGCAGAAAGACAAAACGTTCTGGCTCCACCTTAGGGGCAGTCCCTGAGGGTATATCCTCCCTCTCTCTGCTACAGGGAATCAGTTCTGTTTTAAAGCAGTACAGAGAATTTAACCCAACCCAACTCAATGATAGAGGGGCGGGTACTACGTCTGTCAATGAGCTTAAGAGAAAAGGATTTTACGGTAAGATCTTACAAAAATCCATTTTTCTCTATCGCTCATTGACAGACGTAGTCTTCTTGATTCTCAAGAGCTGGGACATCCAGAAGCAGTGCCACAAATGAGGGGTGGGATTGACAAAATCAAATCCAATCTAGAAGGCCCAACTGGTGCCAAACTAGAAGTTTTAAAGGCTCATTATAAACAAAGAATGAGACTAAAGAAAAATTTTCCAACGGAAAAAACCCACTGGTCTCCTCAAATTGCGGCCTGCAAAACCTTGCGGCCAAACGAGGCATCAGACGATGCCATTACATCAACTTTATAATGTTTAGTAAAGGTATGCACCGACGACCAGGTAGCCGCCTTGCACACCTGGACCACTGACGCCTGATGGCGAAAGGCCCATGACGCACTAAGTGCCCGAGTGGAGTGCGCCTTAACAGGGAACGGGGGCTCCCGACCCTTAATAGAATAAGCCTGTACTACCGTCTGTCTGATCCATCTGGAAATGGTCGCGGCAGATGCAGGCAACCCCTTTTTGGGTCCATCTGGGATCACAAAAAGTGAATCCGTCTTGCGAAACGAGTCTGTCTTTTTCAAGTATACCCTGATCGCCCGGACCACATCCAAGGAGTGTAAAGCAAACTCCCGAGGATGACTGGGCTTAGGACACAGGGAAGGTAATACAATTTCTTCATTCAGATGAAATTCTGAAACCACTTTTGGTAGGAAGGATGGATTCAGACGAAGAACCACCTTATCTCTATGAACCACCAGATATGGTGAACGACAAGATAATGCGGCCAGTTCTGACACCCTGCGTGCAGAAGTAATAGCCACCAAGAAGGCCACCTTCTGGGACAACGTGGGTAGAGGAATCTCCCTAATATCTTCAAAGGGAGGTTTCTGAAGAACCGACAACACTAAATTAAGATCCCAGGGGGGTAATGGCGCGTGCACTGGCGGAGCCAGATGTCGCACCCCCTGGATGAAGTTCCGCACCAAGGAATGAGTAGCCAAAGGCTTCTGAAAGAAGATGGCTAATGCTGAGACCTGACCCTTGATAGTACTCAAGGCCAGTTTCTGCTCAACCCCTTGTTGCAGAAAAGCCAATATTCGACTAATCGAATAAGACCGAGGACGGAACCCCAAAGGTTCACACCATGCAATGTAGGACTTCCATGTGCGATGATAAATCTTTCTGGAAGTCGCTTTCCTTGCTTCAACTAGAGTAGGAATAACTGAAGCTGACAAACCTTTGTCCTTCAGCACCTGGGTCTCAATAGCAAGGCCGTTAAAGCCAGCGATCGTAAAGCAGGATGGAAGATCGGTCCCTGAGACAGTAGATCCTCCCTGAGAGGAAGTCTCCACGGGACGTCCGCCACCAGTCTGACCATGTCGGCGTACCAAGCTCGACGAGGCCAGTCCGGAGCTACCAGGATTACTGGGATTCCTTCCTCTTCTATCCTGCGAAGAAGTCTTGGCAGTAACGCGAGAGGAGGGAAGGCATATATTAGCTGGTATTGCCCCCACGGGGCGATCAGTGCGTCTGCGGTTTCTGCTAGAGGATCGCGGGAGCGAGCCACGAATCTCTGAACTTTCCTGTTGAATCGTGATGCCAACAGATCCACATCCGGGGTGCCCCACCGTAGGCACAACTGGTGGAAAACGTCTGGATGGAGGGACCATTCCCCCTGATCCAGGGTCTGACGGCTGAGATAATCTGCCTGCCAATTCTCCACCCCCGGAATGAACACCGCAGAGATTGCTGGAACAAATCGTTCCGCCCAGCGAAGAATGCAAGCCACTTCTTTGGCTGCTCGGACACTCTTGGTGCCCCCCTGGTGATTGACATAAGCCACGGCCGTGGCATTGTCCGACTGGATCCGAACCGGGCTGCCCTGGAGCTGCTCGGTCCAGTGAATCAGACAAAGTCTGATCGCTCTCAGTTCCAATACATTTATCGGTAACCTGGATTCTTCCGGGGACCAAAGTCCCTGGACAGATAACTGACCGAGAATTCCTCCCCATCCGGATAGACTGGCATCCGTGGTCACTATCGTCCAATATATTGGCAGAAATGACTTTCCCTGGCTGAGCATCGGAGACCGAAGCCACCAGACCAGAGACTCTCTGGTCTGTTTGCTCAATCGGATCTGATTGTCCAGGGATTCCGGATTCCGATTCCATCTGAGAAGAATCTCTTGCTGAAGAATTCGGGTATGGGACTGGGCAAATGGGACTGCTTCGAACGAAGCCACCATCAACCCCAGAACCCTCATGCAAGTCCGAAGGGAAGACCAGCTGTTGGACAGTAACAACTGGACTGCTGATTGAATCTTTCGGAGTTTCCCTACCGGAAGAAAAACTCTCGTCCTGACTGTGTCTAGAATTAGACCCAGATATTCGAGCCTCTGGGTGGGAACCAGAAATGACTTTTGCTGGTTCACCAGCCACCCGAATTCCTGTAAAGAAATCATAGTAATTTCTATGTTTTGTAGCAAGGTCTGAGGAGACTCTGCATGAAGCAGAAGATCGTCTAGGTAACCAAGGATCGATATACCTCTTTGGCGCAGAAGTGCCAACATTGGGGCCAACACCTTTGTGAAGACCCGCGGAGCCGTGGCGAGACCGAAAGGTAATGCCACAAACTGATAGTGGTTCTCCTCTACGGAAAAGCGTAGAAACCGCTGATGTCCTGCGAAAATGGGAATGTGAAGATAGGCGTCCTTGATGTCTATGGACGCTAGGACATCCCCTGGATGCAGGAAGGCTGCTACCGTGCGAATGGACTCCATTCTGAATCTTCTTATGTTGACGAAAGAATTGAGTGCTCTTAAGTCCAGAATTGGACGCACTTTGCCCTCTTTCCTGGGTATTGTAAACAGGTTTGAATAAAACCCTTGAAACCGTTCTGTCCAAGGAACGTGGACTACCACTCCTTGTTGTAGTAAATCTGTGACTGCTCTCCGCAGATCTTCTAAACGATCTGCGGATAGTCGGATATTGGAAGGGAAGAATCGCGCCGGTGGGAGAGATCGAAACTCGATCTTGTACCCTGACCTTATGACTTCGCAAACCCATTTGTCCGGGATTCTGGAAAGCCATGGATCCGGGAACCGGCGAAGACGTCCCCCCACCCCAGTTATGGGTGGGGGCGCACCTTCAGGCTTTGGATGGTTTATCTTCAGGTCTGGAGGGGGCGGGCTTTTGCTTGCCCGACCAACGACCCCCGACGCCTCCTGCAGGAGCTTTGGAGGACTTAGTTTTTTCACCCGCGGGACGAAAAAACCTCTTGTGAGCAGAAAAAGAAGGCCCTCGTCTTTGACGAGTTCCTCTACCTTTAAAATTTTGCGGTAAAAAGGTGCTCTTTCCACCCGTGAGATCTTTAATGATCTCATCTAAGTTGGCTCCAAATAGACGCTCTCCTGAAAAGGGGATATTAGCCAATGCTTTTTTGGAACCTTGGTCGGCTAACCAACCTTTTAGCCACAGTGTACGCCTGAGAACCACTGCTGAGACTGATGCTCGCGCCAATAATGGAGTGGCGTCTAACGCCGCATCACACACAAACTGTAACCCCTGTATCATTTGTTCCAACAAATCTGATACCGCCTGAGGGACCTCTTCTAAGTCCCGGCGTAACCACTTGGTCCATTCAGTTACAGCCTGCGAAACCAGACCAATAGCTATTATAGGTCTGAAAGCTGATCCAATCAAGGAAAACATGGTGCGAGACATAGCTTCTATCTTGCGATCCACTGGATCTTTAAAAGACGGAGCGTCTTCTAAAGGAATAACCGTGGCTTTATTCAATCTAGCAATTGGTGAATCCACCACAGGTGGTTCTGTCCATTTCTTAATAAGGGTTTCCTCAAACGGATAACGCCTGTCAATGCGTTTAGAAATAGTAAAAGTGCGTTTTGGCAGACGCCATTCTTCTTCGATTGGATTGCCAAAACATTTGGGCAATGGAAAAACCTTCGCCACTTTGATGCGTTTTTTCGTCCCAAAAGGGATTTCAGTTTCAGCTATTTCTGATGGAATACCCTGTAACCTTAAGGTCTCTTGAACAGATACAATGAGTGCGTTTACCAACGCTTCCTCTCGGGCTATGGCGGATGCCGAAACATCCTCCTCACTGTCTGAAGAGACAGGACCCGAGACACCAATCCCAGATGAAGTACCTGCAACTGCAGAAATAGGCTCAGAGTCTGAGTCCGAGGTTTCAGATAATAAGGGGTTAGGCGGGGGTCGCTTTCTTGCGCCCTGTCCCTGACAAGCCACTTCCACCCAGGACACAAAAGTTTCCATAATAGCTGACAATGATTCAATTGTCAATGGGGTGCTGGAGGATCCGGCAGACCCCTCGAGGGGATCCGGAGGAGATACATGAGTGGCAGGGTCCATGTTAATACAGGACACCTTAGCCAGCAAACAAAAAAAAAAAAACTTTTTCTTTTTTTTTTGTGTGTCTCCCCCTAGCGCAATAGCGCCCCTCAGAGTACCTGCTTCTCGATCACAGAGAGAGAGAGGGACCCCCAAGGCTCACCAACCGATGCAGTGCAGTTTCCAACCAACTGCAGTCAGCGTCTGTCTTACACAGACTGGAAGGAGCTGTTTGCTTTTTCCCGGGTAGAAGGCGTGGCTCCGCCCCCTGTGTACGCCTTCCGGCGTTCCCAGCTCTCCACGAGGTAGCTGGGCTCACAAAACATGGCCGCCCCCATAGAAGAGACATAAGACTCCAAAAACATGGCGGCCGGCGTGACCTGAGGACATACATGCATTCGGTCTACGGCAAAATGGCGGCGGACCGCCGAAATCGTTTTCCCAGCACATCCACCTGCATCTCTGCTAAGAGGCGATATATGGATCTACAGAAGATACACTACACATAAGGTAGGATTATACCTCCTATGTCTGCTGTAATGTTACAGTCTGCTGGGTAGAGTGTTAGCTCTTAAACCAAGTCCACTTCCCACAAACACATGCTGTATTACAAGGGGGACTTGTAAGTATCAGATATATACTGACCATATATGGAGGGGCCCATAATACATACTGCCTCATAACGAGGAAAAAAGGGAACGTTTACTCACCATACCGAACCGACAGGCACCCTCTCCTCACAATACCCTCTCCACCGGGGTGGGGGTTTGTGGACCACTCTGGACGCCTCGACTCTCTGGTACCTGGCGTCCAAGCGAGACTTTTAACTCGCAAAGTCAGTCCCTTCACTGGGACTCCGTCGCGGCCGACCCAGCGCGGAGCTCTGGTCTGCACGTGCTCGTAGGCAGAAACCGGGGTGACCACTGGATCTCAACATCCAGCCCGTCGCCCGGCCCCGCATACTTACTTGAATATGTCGCGGCCGACCAAGCGCAATGCCATGGTCTGCGCGCGCTCGTAGGCCGGCTGGGGTGACCACAAGTGTCGCCCAGTCCGGCATTTTTGCTTGAAGATCTCACAGGAAAAAAACACTGGAGAAAACTACCTAAAAAATGTCTTTTTCTTAAAGAAAAAAAGTCTTGCCAGGACCAAAAGATCCCAGCAAGGAACTTAGGTCCTTACTCCTGACTAGACAGAAAAAAACTGATTCCCTGTAGCAGAGAGAGGGAGGATATACCCTCAGGGACTGCCCCTAAGGTGGAGCCAGAACGTTTTGTCTTTCTGCCTAGTCCTACTCCTGCGGAGACAACATAACCCAGCTCTTGAGAATCAAGAAGACTACGTCTGTCAATGAGCGATAGAGAAATGCTGGTAGTGTATGTGAAATGATGCCACTATAGGCAGATGATCTTGCTCAAACCATTTGTCAATGTCTGTGCGTTGATCCATATCATCAGCAACTCCCTTATCAGTGGTATTGGTTATCAACCATGATCTTATCCACTGTAGCCTTGTAGCTAGAAATGTCCAATTCTCCTAACCCTGGCAGTCTCCTGGCAGAGTGTTTTCACAAAAAGCAGTTAAGCATTGGCAACCTACATATTTCTCTTATGAAAGGATTCATCTAAGGGTCAACTACCCAGGCTTAGTTAAGATTCAGAGCAAATCGCAGTAATCCACACCCACCATTTTCCTCGGATCTAAATGACTGAAAACCAAACCACAGGTTGGCCTGTAGGGCTCAAAACATAAATGTAATATATTGCAGACTGCCAACCCTGAAATATGGAGGTTGCATTATTTCTTTTTTTTTTCACCTGGTGATCTGGTCAAACACACTTCCTAACCTGGATGGCTCCACTCTATAGAGGAGCAACTGAGCAACCCTTAGACAGCAGCGTTATCTGTGGAGAGGTTATGGTTATATGCATTAGCAATTAAGATGGACTTGACAAACAAATTAAAGCTGAACTCCAACTAACACTTCGTAAGCAGTTAAAGCAACAGTTTTTTTTTTTGGGCATAAATGTTTTACATGCATTAAAATAAAAGCTGACTAATGTAAGCCACCAATGTCAGTGTTAAATGGTTTGCCTCAGCCCTCTAACTCTCTGGTGCCGAACACGCGGCTGGTCTCTATGTGCGGCCTGTGGGCTACTGGGCACCAGTCTGATTGCAGAGTGGCAGCAGGATGCCGGGTGCTGGAATGCTCTCTCTGTTCCAGCACCCATCAATTAAAGACAGAGGCTGACTGTGCTGTGGGTAGAGGGAGAAAGCAGCACAGGATCCATGACCACCAGTGCAGGAAGAAGTAGGTTGACACTTTTACGGTCATGTCCACCCCTTCGGAAGGGGGAGGGGAGTTAATGTCTTCACTGCCATGACTACAAATAAAGGGGTGTGGGGGGGGGGGGGTTACAATCACTCCCATGAACACCAATATGTGAGATAAATTTCCAATGCTATGATCACCAATGAAGAGGGGGGTGTTAACACTTTCACTGCCCTGACTGCCAATGTGGGGGGTTACTTTCAATGCTTGGAGGGGGTGGGGCTTTACTTTCACTGATCACCAATGCAGGGTGGATGGGGTTAAATTGCACTGTCACTGACCACCAATGCAGGGGAGGGATGGGGGTTAATTTTCACTATCACTGACCATCAATGTGTGTTACTGGTAATTGTACGGACACCAATGTTACAATATTGTGGTCACTGACACCAATGTTGAGGGTTATTATTGCAGCCACTGACATCAATGTTGGGGGTTACTGTACTCCAACTTCTTTAGTATACACTGATGCAGCAGGACCAACATTTTTGGGCATTGAGGTGCAAAAACACAGAGCTCTTGGTGCAGCCCTCTGGAAGTGTCGGGAGCCGCACTTGAAGCCCTGTATAATTTACCAGTTGACCACTACTACCGCTCTAACTGCAACTTTTGCTAGACCACTTAGTCTCTTAAAAAAAGTTTAAAATGAATAGACTTACTGGCGAAAAAGGGAAAATAAAGGAATGGCCTAAAAAAGAAAAAACATATACAGCTACCACATTTAGGTTTTGGTAAGTTGCAATATATTACATTGTTGCTTTTGGGTTTAGATTTGCTTTAAAGCAGAACTAAACCCCCTCTCCTTTAAAGCCAAGGAAGCTGCCATTTTAGCCCCTGTAGGTTTCCATGGTGCTGCAAGTGTGATCAGTTATGACAGCAGCCATTTGGTGGCTGGACAGCTCACTTGAGAGCACAATCAACTGTGACAGTTATGATTCATGGAATGCCCTGAATGTAACTGTTTTGGAAAACTGTTAGATAGATGGGTTTAGTTCCGCTTTAACTTCCCATGTTCTGGAACTGCCTAGTTAAATATGGACCCCCACCCTTTAGGGTTTACACTTCTGTTTCTTTCATACTTTTGCCATTTGGTTTGGCTGTCGAAAGCAAAGTAAAAAAGCATTTGATCTACTTTCCTTTCTCCCACAATGCAGGACACCATCATCATGTGGGTGAGTGGAGTAAATCTTGAGCCTTGTGTAACCAGTTGCAGCAACTTGGAACTTACACAGGACTTCTACTCTATGCTTTATTAAGCAAGCAAAGAGAACACATGTTTATGTAGTCAGGGAAGCGTCAGTTTAATTAAACTTTTGCTCTGTTAGGCATGGTCACTTTAAACTGAACCCACCACCAAAAGATCACTTGTATACAATACCATTCCCGTAAACCAATAGGTAATAAACCTATGTTTAAGACGGCCCATGTGTGGAAATGCCCCCACTTTGCTGTACCCGGCCGCCAAAGGTATTAGACATTTTTGGTGGGTTGAATACCTGTTAATCCCCTTCACACTCTGTGGTTCCCCTTGACAGCTCATATATCCTTCTGGTGGCATACAAGCTAAGGGGAGGAACCACAGTATGCAGCAGGTATTCTCTCTATGCAACTCAGAAGAGTGGAATACATTCAGCGACTGGGAAGCAGCAATGCAGTATTTCATACACAGGCTATCAGAAAGTCCAATAGTGCTTACAGGATCACTTTATAGCTGAACTCCTGGCTACACATACAGTATATACTGGATATGCAAGAGGCAAGCATTTCCTCACTTTAGTCTTGAGGTTTTGTTAGCATTGCTTGTAAATATTTGAACCAATCTAGCCCAAAGGCACTTTGGCTTGGTGCACAAGTTCCCTATAAAAAAAAGGCTAATGGTTGCAGCTCTCTTTTTGAACAGAGTGACTGGTTCTGTATTCCCAACCAAGTCATTTTTTCAAAGCTTCCTAAAGTTGGTGGATTTTCTATATGTGGACTGCCCAGTCTGGTCATACAGGCTCAATAACTATGAGGATCATAAGCAAGTCAGTTAGAATTAGGCGAGCACAAGGGCCATCCAGGTCCCACCCAAGGCACATGAAGGGCCAATGATCCACTCACAGCTCAGCTCAGGCTACATGCAGTTCAGTGAATCTGTTATTGCTGCTTTTAGGCTTGCTTTGCTATGGTATTCATTGCGTACGAAATGGATTTATATACTTCTAAACTAAAAAGAAATGTGCCCGTAGGTCAGCTTTAAGCTTAGTTACTGACATAACATTGTAACGTGACTTTATAAATCAATAAAAAAAAGTAAGCTGTGTGGGGGTATGAAAGCAAAGGAAAAACCTCAAAATTAGGAACACAAAGTAATGAATACCTAAATCAGTAGATTCTGGAGCTGGGACATCTCCGTGTAGAACAATTTTTTTTTGGCAGGGAATCTTGGAGTAGGAAAGAACGGTATGCAAAGAAGGGGTTAGGTTTAAAGAAGAATGAATAAGGTTTGCAGGGAGAATTCATGTGAAGGAGGCCTAGGGTTGAATTTACACAATAGTATCTTGTGAATGCACGTAAAATCATACGATTTTGCGTGCATTTAAGAAACGCATGCTGCGGTTGTGGTGCCATTCATTGTTAAAGGATAAGTCCACCTTAAAACTAATCCCTGCATCTTTAGATCTCCACAATCTAACACTAACCTATCTAGCCCTGTAAAGAAGAGATCAGTATACTTACCTTTTTTTAGGCAGATCCGACCCGATCTCCAGCGGCAGAAACTCTGCAGAGGACACGGATGACAATGGCTGTGAAATTAATGGGATGTGATGTCACCCATAGACTTACTATATGGCTTCCATTGTCGGCTCTGTCTTCTGCACCCGCCTCCAGAGCGACGCCACCGCTGACAGCTCAGCATGGGATCAGGTCGGATAAGCTTCAAAAAAGGTAAGTATACTGATTTCTTCTCTCCAGGGCTAGATAGGTTAGTGTTAGATTGTGGAGATCTATTGATGTAGGGATTTTAGTTTTAGGGTAGACTCATCCTTTAATGTTACAGGAAAAACAGATGATTTTCGCCCAAAAAAAAAAAAAAAAAAAAAACACACACAAGACATATGCAACAAACCACCCAGTTAAAAAACTTGCGTAGCTGAACGCTCAAAAAAAATACATGTGCTACTTTGGCATGTTTGTGGCACGTAGGGCAGCCCATTGAAAACTAATGGGCTGCACTATGCTGTGCACGTGGCAGAAAAACAGACATATGTGCAGTGCGATTTTATGCACATTTCCAAAATGCTATCATGTTAATGAAGCCTTAGCATAAAGCATTGTTACATATAGTTACATAGTTACATAGTAGATGAGGTTGAATAAAGACAATAGTCCATCCAGTTCAACCTGTGTATGTGTGTGTAGCTGTAATCATCTCACATAGCCCTGAATGTTCTGATCCTTGAGATGTACGTCTAAGAGTCTTTTGAAAGCCACCATACTTCCCGCAGAAACCACCTCTTGTGGTAGAGAATTCCATAATCTTGTAGCCCTCACAGTAAAGAACCCCCCACGTTGCCTGAGGTTAAAACGCTTCTCCTCTAATCGCATTGTATGCCCTAGAGTCCTCGTGCAATCCCTTCGACTGAACAGCTTTTTTTCTAAGCTGAGATCTCCATTGAGATATTTATAAATTGCTATCATGTCCCCCCTCAGGCGTCTCTTCTCCAGGGAGAATAAATCAAGCGATTGCAGACGCTCTTTATAATTAAGGTCCTCCAATCCCCCTAATCAGTTTAGTTGCCCTTCTCTGGACTCTCTCCAGCTCCAACACATCCCTCCTGAGGACTCTCGACCAGAACTGGACAGAATACTCCAGATGCGGTCGGACCAAAGTTTTATAAAGTGGAAGGATTATAGTCTTATCTCTGGAATACATCCCTTTCTTTATGCATGCTAATATTCTGCTGGCTTTGGCAGCTGCCGCCTGACATTGCATGCTATTGCCTAGTCTATCATCAACCAAGACTCCCAGATCTTTCTCCATTTTTGATTCCCCCAAGGGTTCCCCTCCTAACGTGTTTTGTGCTTTTATGTTTTTAGTCCCCAAGTGCAAAACCTTACACTTCTCCACATTAAGCCTCATTTGCCATGTCATAGCCCACTCCGTTATTTTGTCCAGGTCATTCTGTAGGATATCTGCTTCATGCTGTGCAGTTATTGCCCTGGCCAATTTTGTGTCATCTGCAAAAACTGATATCGAACTACTGACCCCGACCTCAATGCTGTTTATGAATAAATTGAACTCTTTGAACATTGAACTAAATTGAACATTGCTCTCAGTAACAGAAGCTTTGAAAGCTGGTGCATTGAGAGACACATAACAGCAGTTCTAATCATTCCGCAGACTACCCAAAATGAAAACAAAAATACTTACAGAAGAATTAAATCAACCGATTCCTTTACAACCAAGGAAGCTGCCATCTTAGCCTCTGTTTGATCTGCGGCTGCCATGGTGCTGCACGTGATCAGTTAGGACACCAGCCATTTGATGACTTTACAGTTCAGTTGGGAGAACAACCAACTGTGACAGTTATGCCTGTCACATATGCCTTGAATGGAACTGCTTTGGGAAACCATTAAGTTGGTGGGTTTAACCTAACTTTAATTTGGTTTTAGACCTGCTTGGTACATTACTGCAGCATACTGTAACTGCTAATTGCAAAGAGAAAAAGACACAAACCGCCGTTTAAAAGCGTGACTGTTGACAGGTGGACAAAATGTCAGAATGATTCTGCGATACTCAAATCTGAGAAGTATTATGTTATTTGGAATGCAGGATAAAATGTTTCTAATTTTCTAATCTTTGACCTACAAAACAAAGGAGATTAGACACGGTGTGTATCTTGGTGTGTTTCATGAGCCTTTAAATGTACTGTGATTGGGATTCATTCTATTCAAATAAAATAGATTATAACGAAAGATTTTCTGGATGGCCAAACAGTAAGCTCAATGTCTTGTAAGTCTCGATCCTTCCTAGTAGGAAATGGATATGAAGCCTCCTGGGATTTCTACCTGCCATCACTATTTCATTTGTTTATTTACATGTACTTTCATTACCAACTAAGAATTTAAACAAAAGAAGAGGTTTGGTAAAAGTAGTTGTTTTCAGATTCCCATTTTCAACCACAATGCTCCGTGCTTATATGTCAACAGACATTTTTCTTCTGTGGACATATTTGGTCTAAATAGTGTTTCACACATTTCAAACCATACACTATAGACAACAGAAGGGTGACATTCCACCTGGATTTTGTGTTACCAGAGATAAGCACCTGTCTACTCTACTTACCATCACTTCTTCAGCCTCGCGAACAAGCTCAGCTGTTTTTGCCTCCAACTCCGCATTCATGCGCCTATGTAAATAAAAATACAAGGGAATTTCGGATCACTAATATTACCAATTTCTGCTCCTTTGTACATTTTGTTGAGCTGACACTTTATTTTTTTAATTGGGGGTCATTAATTCTGGAAACCACAGGACCATAGCACAGTAATATGATCCCAAATACAGCAAAACAATCTATTAAATGATGACAGAATAAAAGCACGTTGACTTATTGTTTAAGCTGAACAGATGAATAAAAATCTTTTTTGAAAACATTTGGTGGTTTTTTTACTCTCTTATGGGATGGTGATTGGAGAGATCGCTAAGAAAGAAAGCGGTCTTTGAGTCACCTTACTGAGGAAGGGAGTCAACCTTGTCTGGTGAGCCTCCCTTTTTGTTAAAGCTTCACGTTTTAAAAGGGACAATAAAACTTTTTTGGTGAAAGGGTATTTATCTGGTAAGCAGGGATATTGGCATGAATTAGATTGATGTTTAACATATTTGTAAGTAACATTTTTTTCTAAATAATTTTGGGTTTATACCAACATACTACACAATAATATCATCTGTTTTGTTACTATATCACTCTTGAGCAAATGGTGCATGGGACCGCATAACCATTGGATTAGAAGAAAGGATAGTCCTGGTGACAGTCTCTGTCACATTTATGTATACCGAGGAGAAAGGTGGTTATGGCACTCATTTTGGAGTCATTGTTTTCTGGTGAGCTTTTAAGTAGAACACATTTGGAGACCTGACTTTTGATGAGATAGTAATATCAGTTTGCTTTGTGGGTACAATAGTCATGGTTTTCCTAACTATTTATAAGATACTACGCTATGGTGATATTTTTCTTCTAACCCATCTCGAGCCTGTTGGCAATCATAAAGGAAATCCATCTAGTGAAGAATTTTATGTGACCATCTGGCCTTGCAGCTTCACAGGTGGCTTCCTACTGCACATGAGTAAAGCTTGTTTTCGTTTTGTGAAAGGGCAGCAGTCTTCTGGGACCTGTGAAGAGTCCCAGAAGGCTGTGGGGAAAGGAGGGAGGGGGTAAAATTCGAAACCAGGTACCCGCTCCCCTCCCTCCCCCCCAATGGTGCAAAATGTGGCAGCAAAGGAGGGGAGGAGGCAGAGAAGTCGAGCTTCCCCTTTTGGGTGGAGCTCCATTTTAAGGACCCTTTAGCGCCATAATGCTAAAACGCGTGTTTCCGCAACAGATGTCATCATGCCTGTCCTATATGTGATGTTTCACATGTGCTATTCCTTGTAAATGGTCACCCAAAGTATTGCGCAGTACGGCACTGCAAAACACCCAACTAAACACACATACCATGCATTGAAAAAAAAAAAAAAAAAAAAGTTAAATATTTATTTTTGATGTGTTAGCAGCCTATTCACAAAGTTCAGTCTCAGTTTTGGATAGGGTTGTGGAAAGGTTTTCATTGATGTGTGTGTCTAGCTAGGGAAGACATTTACTGTACTTATTTGAAAACAAAAATGTATTATATGTTCCCAGTACTGGGTGGGTACTTGTTGCAGGAATAGCCATAGATTAATCAAAATTTGACCAGTCCCTGCTGAACTGACCAGAATTCGATCCATCTATGGCTAGCTTTAGGTAGCACAGGGCGTTACTGGTATTTAGCCGACCACTGTATTATTCAATACTGAATGTACAATGATTAGGGCAAGATAGTTGCAAGGACTATTATCGTGTTTCCCTGAAAATAAGCCCTATCTCTGTTTTCCAGGATGGCTGCAAAAGCCCTACCCCAAAAATAAGATGCCGGGGGCAGTGCTCGGAGAGGGGCTTACGTCAGCCGGGATCTCAGCATCTCCAACGCCAGTGCTCAGAGCGGGAAAGAAGAGCTCCGGCGGGTCATGTGAGCGCCCAGCGGCGCTGTAAATAAAGTATTTTCTACAATGCTACATAAAGACACACACTGGACATTGATTCATTTTCAGAGCAGATTAAATGATTTTACAAAGACTTTAACCAAAGTTTATTTTAAGGAATACAGAGATGCTGACTCCTGAGCGGACAGGGAGGCAGAGGGGGAGAGGTGACAGGGGACAAATAAGACATCCCCCGAAAATAAGCCCTAGTTCGTTTTTTTTTTTAGCAACAGTGGCCTTATGGAGAGGCTACCGATAGCGCTTGCTGGTATATATACAACCATAGCAGAGATCTTGTGCAAAAAATAGATAGGTTGTATATATACCAGCAAGCGATAGCGCTTGCTGGTATATATACAACCCTAGCAGAGATCTTGTGGCAAAAAATTGTGATCAATAAAAGCCATAAGTGCAACCTTTTAGGGCTTGTGCAATGAAAACAATATATTGACGGTTTCACATCATAAATACATCGAATTCATTAACGGGAAAGTGAATAATAAATATAAATATACAATTGATATAAATTCCATACAATAGTGCAAAACGTGAATTGATAAGTATTTACAATAGTGGTTTATAAAGTGCTAGTGGCTCAAAATTGCTAAATCAAGTCCATATATTATGACTGTAGTGACAAAGTTCAAAACAGTAGATTTCTTGTGCAAAATATGCTCATCCAACGCATATATGGTGCAAGTGCTCAATGTGGAAGTTTTTCGGTCCACTCTGACAATAATGTGGCTCTGATTCCTCTCCACCGTGGTAAGGTAAGGGTGGGTCACTTACAAGATAGAATGGGTCTTGTGTGCCTTATAGCATCAAGACCATTAGTGCTTAAATAGCCCCCAGGCTAATGTGCATTCTCTCGTGGCTCTCCAGTAGTTAGATGGATGGGATAGTATAATTCCTCCTTTCCTCTCACCTCATCAAATGTGGGGCCAAGATGTAGAAAAAAGAGAAAGGTGCTCCCGATAGTGTAGTAATTAAAATTATTTTATTTCAATTCCATGGGTAAAATGATTAAAAGAAAGTACAAATAATGGCAAATGTTAAATGAAAAAAATGTGGCCGTTTGTGACTTGTGTGCGTGATAGCGCCAGCTACCTGCAGAGTGGCGAGCGGGAAAGTTCCGGCTTGCGTTCCACCAGCCGTCACACGTCACGCCTTAGATTGGAACGCAGAGCCTCATGCACCAAGTCCTGATTACTAAGTTTCATTATATACCGATATCCTTGTTTATTGTTTTGCCAACATGTAGTACTGCACCTTGCTTGTTATGCATGTACTATTTCGAAAGCTAGAGATGAAACTAAATTTAAAAAAATAGCAGCTTCCAAAAAAATTGGAATTCATTTTTTAAATATAATATACCATAGTTACTAACCACATCCTTACTACAGTTCAAAAGGGTCTTGGCACAATTACATATCGTGCAATCATGGCCTGGAGTGTAGCCATGGCCCTTTGGCTCGCCTCAGACTCTTTGCCCCAGCTGCCTCAGTGGACAGGCAGATGCTGCAGTCTGGCTGGAGGTTCTTTTCAATTGGTCTTGCCAACAAGCTGGCAAACACCACAAGGATAGGAGTCCCTCTGTCAGTCAGCCATTTCTGACATTAATTGCAATGGTATGCCAAAAATTCAGATAAGGCTCAAAGCAGAGCAGTTTCATAGTGACTCTACTTTTATCAATCTGTGGCTATCCAAGGCTGAGGTCAGCTAATGAAACACTAGTTTAAGAACGCTAGTAAAAAACCACTGCTGTAAAGGGTGAAAAATTGGAATTTTTTCTACTCACTGAAAAATCAATTTCTCGGAGTTCGCTGAAGGACACAGTCCAGTAACAATCTTGACTGTAGGGTTATAGTGCCACTGTCAGGAGTAGGACACTCAGCAGAAAAAAAAACCAGCAGAGCACTGCCTATGGACAGCCCTTACTGAGGGCCAAAACCCTATCTGCTCTAGGCAGCTCAGTTAGTTACAAAGCAGCACAGAAACAATTTCAGAGGGGTGGGAAGTGTGTTCTTAAAAGAGAAGCATGGACTTTTTTTTTTTTAAGATTGTAATTTACCTAGGTGGATGCTGCATCTGTCCCCCGCCGGCTCTGACAATGAGAACCAAGCGATCCAATACCGCAGATCACTGGGTTCTCACAGCTCCCTGAGCAGAGAGCTGCTGACAATCAGCAGCTCTCTGCTCTGCCCCCTCCTCCCTCACTGGAGCACTGGGCTATGGAGGGGGCGGGAGCGACCGGCTCAGGTTCTCAGTGGCTCCCTGAGAGGCTGAGCCGAGTGCCGGTCCAGGCATGTGGGCGGATACCGATTCCATGGTCTCGATTTTGCTCAAGCCTGGACGGGCTCTGTGACATCAGCAGACAGCAGACTTCAGCAAAACGAACTGCACTCCTGTGATCCATAGAAGTACAGCCAAACAAGCTGTGGCTGTACTTCTCCTTTAAATGAACTCAGAGAAAGGAATTTTATGGAGAATAGAAAAAAATCCAGTTTTCTGTTACATTCATTGAAGAACAAAGCTCAGTAAAAATCTTGACCATAGGGTCATTCCAAAGCAGTGATCAGTGAAGGGTGGGAAACCAGAAGCAAAAACAGGCAACTCACAAAAGAACTCCTAAAAGAGGAAACAAGAATCTTATACTTCAGCCTTCAAAACCTTGCAGCCAACAGGTCAACCTTGTAAAACTTGGTAAAGGTATGGACAGACAACCAGGTAACAGCCTTGCAAACCTGAGACATGGAAGCCCGATGGCAAAAAGCTCAAGATGCACTAACCACCCTAGAGGAGTTTACCGTGACAGGAAAGGGAAGTGCTTGACTCCTAATGTCATAGGCCTGAACAACAGCCTGCCTAATCCATTGCAAAATAGTGGCAGAGGCAAGTGGTAGATGAAGACTGACCCTTCCAAAAATACAAAAGAAAAATGTGGAACTAAGAGTCCCACCAGGGAACTAGGGCCTCACTCCTTGATGCTAGGCAAAAAACGGGGCTGCCTATAGCAGAAGAGGGTTTGGCCACCATTAAGGGCTGCCCATAGGTGGTGCTGTGTTTTTTTTTTGCCCAGTGTCCAATTTCTAAAGGTGGCGGCATAACCCTATGGCTAAGATTATTACCAGGCTGTGTCCTTCAATGAACGTAATAAAATGAAACTCTTTAAATTAATATAGATGGTAAGTACATAAGACAAAAGTTTGGACACTAAATAATTAAGCACCAGAACAAACAAACTGAAATCGACTGAAAATATATCAACAAAATGTGCTATTCTGCCTGGCCAACAGACTTCTTTAATACATTATTCAGCAGAAAGAAATTGCATTTTAAAACCAAGATAAAATCATACTTGTATTCTTCTTCTTTTGCCAAAAGACTGTCTTGTGTGACCTTCTTACCAGACTTGGGTACTACTTGACCAGCACTGTTTGCCTTCCGCACCTAAAAAAAATTATTTTTACAAATTTTTATTTAAAAAAAAAAAAAAAAAAAAAGAGACCTTAGTCACTTAAAGGTTTTATTGGCCTCTTGGGCAAAAACGACATAATCTTTAGACCTCATTCACATGGGTGTACAGTACTTTTGTGTAAACGTGTAAGGGCCATGTTTTGCCCGCACGGGCAAAGGTGTTCTGTTCATCCCCATGCAGGCAGTCCCACTCATGTGAACTGGGACACAGCGGATGCATGAACACAGCTGCTGCTCCCAATTTGACATCAAATGTGGATGCGAGTGTGTGTTCCCAAATCCACGCTTTCTGTATTCAGGGACACGCACCCACACCAATGTCAGATTGGGAGCTGTGTCAATACATCTGCTGCAACCCAATTGGCATGAAAAGGGGCGGTCTGCTCAGGAATGCATTGAAAACCTGTGCAGGCAAAACATGGCCCTCACACGGCTGCATGCTTAAAGCCATTGTTTACCTTTACCAAAAGACTACCTAAGCAGATAAGGGGTCTCAGTGGATAAAAAGAAAACTGTGCAGCTTTGACCAAAGTTGAATAATGCCCTTGCTATAGGTGTAGGCCATTTACTTACCTCATGAAGCCTGACTGGAAAACTCCCAGAGATGGCATCATCCTCTGCTGCCTTGTTGCTAGGACAAGTCCAGCTGTTACTGCTCACCTTTAGCATTACAGGAGTGAGGTTTTTCTATGATTCACATGCTTTTCCCTCCCTGATGTAGGAGCCATGAGCTCAGTGTTTGAGAGCTTAATCCTGTGATGGACTATTCCTTTAAGGTAGTATTAAAGAATAAAATTAAAATATAAAAAAAAAAACTGAATTTTTGTAAAATCCTACCTGTAAAATTCCTTTCTCTGAGTCCTCCGACAGTCGCCGCCACTTCATATTCATCACTAATGGGGTTATTGACCTTTGCTCCGCAGGAGTAGCTAGGCAACAAAATGTATTAATATCAAAGCTTTTAGCATATCCCACCCCTAGGGGGTGGTCCCCTCAGTCAATACCTCCCTGCTTCCTGCATTCCCAACTAAGTTTCAGTAGCATAGCAGTAGAGTACACAAACAAACCCCAAAAGAGGGGCGGGGGCGGCGACTGTCGGAGGACTCAGAGAAAGGAATTTTACAGGTAAGATTATACAAAAATTCAGTTTTCTCTTACGTCCTCCGACAATCGCCGCCACTTCATATTCATCACTAATGGGGACGTCCCATAGCAGTGTAGACATGAGGGGTGGGAAAAAACGCAGCCGCGCCTAAAGCAACGCAGTACCCACATCAGGTAAAAAGGAACCTTACCAAAGTAAGAAAACCAACTGGGCAACAGGAAAAAAACGTGCTCAACAGGAGCAACAACCCAGGAAAACAAGTAACCTAGGGATAAAGACATCCCAACAGCCAAGGACCCAAAACAAGGGACCCTAAGGCACTGCAGCACTAAGAACTTTGCGGCCAAAGGAAGCATCCGCCGATGCCTGAACATCCACCTTGTAGAATTTGGAGAAGGTGTGAACGGACGACCAAGTCGCCGCCTTACACACCTGGGCCACAGAAGCCCGATGATGACAGGCCCAAGACGTACTCAGAGATCTGGTAGAGTGCGCCTTCACAGGTACGGGAGGAACCTTTCCCTTCAAAGCATAGGCCTGCTCAATGGTCTGTCTGATCCATTTGGCGATGGTAGAAGCCGACGCCGCCATGCCCTTCCGAGGTCCCTCAGGAAGGACGAATAGGGAATCCGACTTGCAAAATGATTTAGTCGACGACAGGTAAACCCTGATCGCCCTAACAACATCCAAGGAATGTAAAGCCACCTCCTTCAGATGTTTTGGCCTCGCGCAAAGCGAAGGCAAGACAATATCCTCATTGGAGGTGAAATTCCGAGATTCTCTTCGGAAGAAAAGACTGGTTAGGTCGCAAGACCACCTTATCCAAGTGAATCACTAAATATGGAGAGCTGCAGGACAAAGCTGCCAGCTCCGACACTCTGCGAGCCAAAGTGATCGCCACCAAAAACGCAACCTTCTTGGACAACAGAGGCAACGAGATCTCCCTGATCTTTTCAAAAGGAGCATGTTGCAACACGGACAGAACAAGGTTCAAGTCCCATGGAGGCAAAGGCTCCCTCCTAGGAGGGGCCAGGTGTCGCACCCCTTGAACAAAGGTGCTAACCAAAGAGTTAGACGCCACAGGGCGTTGAAAGAGAACGGCCAGCGCAGAAATCTGACCCTTAATCGTGGCCAACACTCTCGATACCGAATATGAGCGAGGAGAATACCCCCTGGACTCACACCAGGCAAAATACGCCTTCCAAGTACGATAGTAAATCTTCCCCGAAGAGGCTTTTCTAGCCTTGATCAAAGTGGGAATGACCTCAGGGGAGAGACCCCTATCCTTCAACACCTGGCTTTCAACAGCCAGGCCGTCAAAGCCAGCGACTGTAAAGCAGGATGGAATATCGGCCCTTGAGACAGGAGATCTGTCACGGAACCATGAACCAGACGTACAACAACAGATAAGTGAAAATAAGACAGCTTTATTGAAAAACAAGCTATAAAGCAAAAGTCCAAACGGATGGCGAAACCGATGCAGTCTTTGCGAAGCCAGGGGTCAGGAACCAGCAGGGTAGTCAGACGAAGCCAGGATCAGGAACCAACAGGGTAGTCAGACGAAGCCAGGATCAGGAACCAACAGGGTAGTCAGACGAAGCCAGGAACAGGAACCAGAAGTAGCAGCAGTCTTAGTAGCATGTGAACACAGGAGGACCAAGCAGGGAACTGAAGCCACAGACCTCCTATATATATGAGCTAGGCATCCAGCTCCTCCCAGTGGGAAGGAGGAGCCGCAGGGTGGGAGGCTACAAGAAACCCAGAAACCAAGATGGCCGCCAGCACATGTCAAACGAAGGAGAACAGCAAGAAGGTAAGACCATGACAGTACCTCCCCCTCAAGGGCCCCTCCTCCGCGGAGTAAAGAACGGTTTCTGAGGGAAGCGTGCGTGGAAGGCTCGGAGCAAGGCAGGAGCATGGACATCTGCGGAGGGAACCCAGGAACGCTCCTCTGGACCATAACCACGCCAATGAACCAAAAACTGCACCCGACCGCGGATCAGGCGTGAGTCCAGGATATTGCTCACCTCATACTCCTCACGATTGCCCACTCGGACCGGACGAGGCCGAGGAACCGAGGAAGTGAAACGATTACACACCAGAGGCTTCAACAGGGAGACATGAAACACGTTGGAGATCCGCATGCCAGGAGGAAGCGCAAGGGCATAGGCTACCGGGTTTACCCTGCGAAGCACTCGGAAGGGACCAACAAAGCGAGGCGCCAGCTTGGGAGTGGGCACTCGAAGGTTGAGGTTGCGGGTGGACAACCATACACGGTCTCCGGCCTGGTAGGAAGGAGCAGGCGCTCGTCTGCGATCAGCCTGGAGTCTCTGGCGCTGCGCAGAGACCTCAAGGGACTTCTGGATCTGTACCCAAGAAGCACGTAGGACGGAAAGGTGATCCTCCACAGCCGGAATATCCTGGGGAGAGAATACCTCCGGTAACACGGCAGGTTGGAACCCATAGTTGGCCATGAAGGGAGACGTCCCAGAGGAAGAGTTCACCGCCGTGTTCCTGGCAAACTCAGCCCAAGGCAGGAGGTCAACCCAATTGTCTTGGTGATCGGAGACATAGCAACGAAGGAATTGCTCCAAGGCCTGATTGGATCGTTCTGCGGCCCCATTGGACTGAGGGTGGTAGGCCGAGGAGAAGGAGAGATGAATCCCCAACTGGGAGCAAAAGGCGCGCCAGAACCTGGACACAAACTGACTCCCCCGATCCGACACAATCTCCTTGGGCAAACCGTGCAACCGGAAGACCTCCCTGGCAAAAATCGTGGCCAACTCCTGTGCAGAGGGTAACTTCTTGAGAGGAACACAGTGACACATTTTGGAAAACCGATCCACAATCATGAGAATGACCGTATGGCCTCGGGATGCAGGGAGGTCCACAATGAAATCCATCCCCAGGTGTGACCATGGGCGCTCCCCGGTGGCTAAGGGTTGCAGAAGGCCCAACGGAAGGTGCCGAGGGGACTTACTCTGGGCACAAACGGAGCATGCCGCTACATATGCGGCGATGTCGGAACGTAGGGAAGGCCACCAGAACAGACGTGAAACAGCCCAGGACAGCTGATTCTTTCCAGGATGCCCCGCGGTCTTGGAGTTATGGTAGGTTCGCAACAACCGAGTGCGCAACTCCTCAGGCACAAAACATCTGCCGTTGGGTCTCCCAGAGGGAGCACCAGATTGAGCCGCCAAAATCTGCTCACCCAGGGGAGAGGTCAGGCTGGTGCGAATGGCAGCCAGGATCTGATTCGGAGGTATGACCGAAGTCGGAATCGACTCCTCCCTGGACAGGTCGGAGTACTGCCGTGATAAGGCATCAGCCCTGATGTTCTTGGAACCGGGTAGGTAGGAGACCACGTAATTAAAACGTGACAAGAACAGAGCCCATCTGGCCTGACGTGGTGTCAATCTCTTGGCCTCAGAGAGGTAGGTCAGATTCTTGTGGTCCGTCAGGATGAGGACCGGAACCACCGAACCCTCGAGCAAGTGCCTCCATTCTTTAAGAGCCTGCACGATGGCCAATAACTCCCTGTCACCAATCTGGTAGTTGCACTCCGCGGAAGACAGTTTCCGGGAGTAAAACCCACAAGGAAGCAGAGGACCCTCTGGTGTTCTACGCTGAGACAGAAGGGCGCCTACTCCCGTCTCAGACGCGTCCACCTCGAGGACAAAGGGCAACCCAGGGTTGGGATGCGACAGAATCGGAGCCGACACAAAGGCGGACTTTAGAGCCTCAAAAGCTCGGATGGCCTCGGGCGGCCAGACCTGGGAATTACTGCCCTTCCTGGTCAGATCCGTGAGAGGCTTGGCTAGCATGGAAAAGTCCCTGATGAACTTCCGATAATAATTGGCGAAGCCCAAAAAGCGCTGCAGGGAGCGAAGACCACTGGGCTGGGGCCACTGTAAGACAGCCGAAACCTTCTCAGGATCCATGGAGAACCCCTCAGCGGAAATGATGTAACCTAAGAAGGTTACCTGGGATCGGTGAAATTCGCATTTCTCAAGCTTACCGAACAGCTTGTTCTCTCGTAACCGTTGCAACACTCGTTTGACATCCAGAATGTGGGTCTCCATGGACTCAGAATATACCAAGATGTCATCCAGGTAGACCACCACACACTGCTGCAACAGGTCACGGAAAACATCGTTGATGAATTCCTGAAAGACTGCGGGCGCATTGCACAGCCCAAAGGGCATAACCAAGGATTCATAATGACCGGTCCTGGTGTTAAACGCGGTCTTCCACTCATCGCCCGCCTTGATCCTTACGAGGTTATATGCCGCCCTCAGGTCGAGTTTGGTAAAGACCGTGGCCCCTTTAAGGCGATCGAACAGCTCGGAAATCAAGGGTATCGGGTAAGCGTTCTTGATCGTGATGCGATTGAGACCCCTGTAATCGATGCAAGGCCTCAACTCACCGCCCTTCTTTTTCACAAAGAAAAATCCAGCCCCTGCCGGGGACGAGGATTTGCGAATGTGTCCACGTGAAAGCGCCTCCCTCACGTACTCCTCCATGGCCTCATTCTCCGCTACCGACAGTGGATAGACTTTGCCACGAGGAGGAACGGCACCAGATTGTAACTCGATGGCACAATCGTATGGGCGGTGCGGAGGTAGGGCAACCGCGCGCACCTTATCGAATACATCCCGGTACTCCTCGTATTCAGGGGGCAACAGAGAGTCCGAGGAAGTACACAGCAACTTGACAGGCCCATGGATGCAACTAGTCCCACACTGCGGTGACCACGAGAGGATCTCGGCCGATCTCCAATCGAAAATCGGATTATGCTTCTGGAGCCAGGGGTACCCCAAGACCACCGAGTAGTGTGGAGACGAAATAACCTGGAAGCAGACCGACTCTCTGTGGACGGCACCAATGGCTAACCCCACTGGAAGGGTCTCATGAGTCACGTGTGGCGG
The DNA here is from genome assembly GCF_965119305.1 of Pelophylax lessonae. Lineage (NCBI taxonomy): Eukaryota > Metazoa > Chordata > Amphibia > Anura > Ranidae > Pelophylax > Pelophylax lessonae. The sequence continues at coordinate 98,964,900 of NC_138771.1, read as the reverse complement.
CAGAAGGGGTCTGCCGTCTATCGCCTCAAGAGCCAGAGGAGAACCTCGAGCCTGCAGAGGAATGGAATTGGCGGCAGCGAACACACTATCAATGAACAAACCACCAGCACCAGAGTCCACCAACGCCTGGGTCGTCACCGAGCCCCCGACCCAGGAAAGGACAACAGTGATCAGTGGTTTGTCAACACTGGAAACCGGGGACGAGGAGACTCCACCCAAGATCTGCCCCCGACAGGATCTCAGGTGCGAGCGTTTCCCTGGACGGTTCGGACATGCCAACCGAAAATGCCCACCGAGACCACAGTACATGCATCGGCCCTCGCGTCTTCGGAGTACCCTCTCCCCCTCGGACAGGCGAGCAAACCCCAGCTGCATGGGTTCACCCCCAGACAAGTCATCCCCAGGAGGCGTGGGAGGAGAGGGAGGCACGGGTGGGACAACAAAGGTAGGCGCCAATCTGTTAGGAGGCCTCCGCAGACTCTCCTTAAAGGAAGGTCTCTCCCTGAGTCTGGTGTCAATCAAAATCAGAAAAGAAATAAGAGACTCGAGCTCCACTGGTAGGTCCTTAGCTGCAACCTCATCCTTCAAGGCGTCCGAGAGACCATGAGAGAAAGCAGCGACCAGAGCCTCATTATTCCAGCCCACCTCTGCTGCCAGGGTACGAAACTCAATGGCGTATTCAGCTACGGATCGTGAACCCTGTCTGATGGACATAAGGAGCTTCGCAGCAGAGGCAGCACGAGCCGGCACATCGAATACCTTCCGAAGAGAAGCAACAAAACCGGAAAACTCGGCAACCACCGGATTGTTGTTCTCCCATAAAGGGCTGGCCCAGGCCAAGGCCTTGTCCGAGAGCAGCGAGATTAAGAAGCCCACCTTTGATCTCTCAGTAGGAAAGGCATGTGGCAGCAACTCGAAATAAATGCCCACCTGGTTAAGGAAACCTCGGCACTGAGTTGGCTCTCCCCCAAAGCGCTGTGGAAGGGGGGCAGAACCGGACATACCCCGAAACACCGCGGGCGCAACAACAGGTGTCGGGGTAGACTCAGGCGCAACAACCGGAGCGGCAGTAGGAGCGGACCCAGGAGCGACAACCGACCCATCGGCAACGGGAGCGAAATGAACCGTGCGTTCAAGCAGGGTTTGCAACGCCACGGCGAACTGACCCAACAGGTGATCCTGCTGATCAAGTCTGGCAACCAGCGTGGGTAGTGAGGATGGCCCTGTACCGTCAGAATTCATGGCCTGTGGTACCGTGCGTTCAAGCAGGGTTTGCAACGCCACGGCGAACCGACCCAACAGGTGATCCTGCTGATCAAGTCTGGCAACCAGCGTGGGTAGCGAGGATGGCCCTGTACCATCAGAATTCATGGCTTGGTCCTAATGTCACGGAACCATGAACCAGACGTACAACAACAGATAAGTGAAAATAAGACAGCTTTATTGAAAAACAAGCTATAAAGCAAAAGTCCAAACGGATGGCGAAACCGATGCAGTCTTTGCGAAGCCAGGGGTCAGGAACCAGCAGGGTAGTCAGACGAAGCCAGGATCAGGAACCAACAGGGTAGTCAGACGAAGCCAGGATCAGGAACCAACAGGGTAGTCAGACGAAGCCAGGAACAGGAACCAGAAGTAGCAGCAGTCTTAGTAGCATGTGAACACAGGAGGACCAAGCAGGGAACTGAAGCCACAGACCTCCTATATATATGAGCTAGGCATCCAGCTCCTCCCAGTGGGAAGGAGGAGCCGCAGGGTGGGAGGCTACAAGAAACCCAGAAACCAAGATGGCCGCCAGCACATGTCAAACGAAGGAGAACAGCAAGAAGGTAAGACCATGACAAGATCTTCTCGAAGAGGCAGACGCCACGGAGCGACGACCACCAGATTCACGAGGTCTGCGTACCAAGACCGGCGAGGCCAGTCTGGCGCCACCAGAATCACCGCGTGCGGTTCCGCGGCCAACCTGCGAAGGAACCTGGACAGCAGCTGAATCGGTGGAAAGGCATACATCAGACGATACTGATGCCAGGGCGCCACTAACGCGTCTGATGCATCTGCCCGAGGATCGCGCGACCTTGACACGAACCTTTCCACCTGGTTGTTTAGACGAGACGCGAACAGGTCCACATCTGGTGAACCCCACTTCGCGCACAACATCTGAAAGACATCCGGGTGAAGGGACCATTCCCCCTGGTCCAGGGTCTGGCGACTCAGATAATCCGCCTGCCAGTTCTCCACCCCCGGAATGTGAACTGCCATTATCGCCGGGACGTGTGTCTCGGCCCAAGACAGAATGTCGGTCACTTCCCGAGCCGCGCGGGCACTCCTGGTGCCCCCTTGGTGGTTGATGTAGGCCACCGCTGTGGCATTGTCCGTCTGCACCCGAACCGGACGGCCCTGTAGCCTGTCTGTCCAACGCAGAAGGCAGAGAGCTATCGCTCGCAATTCCAGAATGTTGATCGGAAGGGAGGATTCCTCCTCCGACCAAGTTCCCTGGGCGGACAGAATGCCCAGAACACCACCCCAGCCCGACAGGCTGGCATCCGTGGTGATCACCGTCCACGAGAAAGGGCGAAAAGACTTGCCCCCTGACACCGCCGGGGACCGGAGCCACCACAGAAGATCCCTTCTGGTATGATGACTCAAGGAGATCCGTAGATCCAGAGATTGTGGTCGCCCGTCCCACTCGGCCAGAATCTCCGCTTGGAGACCCCGCGTGTGAAACTGGGCAAAAGGGATCGCCTCGAAGGCCGAGACCATCAATCCCAGACACCTCATACAGGTCCGGAGGGACGAGTACTGATTGTCCCTGAGGGACTTGACTTCGTCCTGAAGCGTCCGGAGCTTGTTGTCCGGCAGGAAGACCTTCGCTTGAACAGAGTCCAGGATCATCCCCAGGTAGGGAAGACGAACCGACGGACACAGAGTTGACTTTGGAAAATTTATCGTCCACCCGAACTCCTGCAGAGTCTGCATCGTGATGGACAGGTCATTCACCAGGCCCTGACTGGTCGCAGACCAAATCAGGATATCGTCCAGATACCCCAGGACAGAAATGCCCTGGGCTCTCAAAGCCAGAACCGGCGCAAGCACCTTGGTGAAAACCCGCGGAGCCGAAGCGAGACCAAAGGGTAACGCCACGAATTGGTAATGATCCTCCGCAATGGCGAATCGAAGGTACCTCTGGTGACCCTCGAAAATGGGGATGTGAAGGTACGCATCCTTCAAATCGATGGAGGCCATGAATTCCCCCGGAAACCAGGGCAGCCACCACTGAGCGCAGGGATTCCATGCGGAACTTGCGAACCCGCACAAAGTGGTTCAGAGCTTTCAAGTCCAGAATCGGACGTACCTTGCCCTCCTTTCTGGGCACAGTGAACAGATTGGAATAGAACCCCCGAAATCTGTCCCGATGAGGCACCGGAACCACCACTCCCTGGGCCGGCACCGCCAGGTGCAGATCCTGCAAGCGCTCCGGAGATAGCTGAAGGTTCGAGGGGAAAAATCTGCCCGCTGGCCGAGAGAGAAACTCGATCTTGTATCCAGATCGAACGATTTCCTGAACCCACCTGTCCCGAATGCGGTCCAGCCAGGGTTGAAGAAAACCGAGCAAACGTCCCCCCACCCCAGAACCGGGTGAGGGCGTCCCTTCAGGCCGTATTGTTATGGGCAGCGGACCCGGACTGGCCGGACTTCTGCTTACCCGCCCACGGCATCTTCTGGGAGCCTTGGCCTTTGAAGGGTTTGCCCTTATAGTGCGACCGAAAGGCACGAAAGGACCCTTGAGAGGGCCTAAACGAGGTATTCTTCTTACCACGAACAAACTTATTCTTGTGAGATTGGGGCAAGAGAGTGCTCTTACCCCCAGAAATTCCCTTTATCAGAGTATCCAAAGATTCGCCAAAAAGGCGAGATCCCGCGTAGGGCAAATTAGCCAAAGTCTTGCGAGAAGATTGGTCAACAGACCAACATTTCAGCCATATCAGGCGACGGTTCAATATCGCCACACTTGAAAGACGCGCAGCCAAAGGGACTAAATCTAAGTCCGCATCACACAAATACATGACACCCTGATGAATTTGATCCACCATAGCCAAAGTTGTCGGCGAGGCAGAGTCAGCCACCAGGGTGCACCTGAGCACCTGCGTCCAATCCGCAACAGCCTGGGCTGCCATAATGGAAGCAAAAATAGGCTTCAGCATAGAACCAGCAACCGTATAAGCATGATGGGCCAGAGACTCCAATCTCCTGTCCGTAGGGTCCCGGAACACCGGGGTATCCTCAGCAGGGATCGCAGTGGATTTATTCAAAACCGCCACCGTGTGATCCACCTGAGGCGGCACACACCAACGCTCATCAGTGGTGGGTGTAAATGGATAACGCAGTTTGAACCTACTCAGCACAGTAAAAGGTTTCTTTAAATTGCGCCATTGCTCATCAACTGCGCGCTGAAATTCCGCAGAACAAGGAAAAACCTGCGACGTTTTGCGTTTCCTTTGCGTCCCATAAGAGGACATCAAAGCAGGAGGACATGGTTCATCCTGCAAATGCAGCGTTTGCTTGATAGAAGCAACCAACTCATCCATGAGTGCAAGCTCTTCAGACGAGCCAGGGGGAGAATTATCAACCCCTTCTACCTCAGCCTCCCCCTCAGACCCAACAAGGTCTAGAGATGAGTGAGACCCTGAGAAGGGCACTCCAGCCATAGCAGCCCCATCGCCCTCTGAATCAGAGGAAATAGACACTCTGGGCCTTTTGGTGGATCGATCAGCCACCAGCATCTGCACCTGAGCAGCCAAGTTCGCCACAATAGTAGCCAGATCAGCCCCCTCGGGGGATGCAGCAGCCCCTTGGCCCCCACCAAGGTGGGAGGAAACTTGCAATCCTGAGAATCCATGCCCCAGCAAAAGTAGAAAAAAAAAAGGAGTACTGCCCCTTTAAGACCGCGGCGAGCGTAGCCCACCGCACCCTACTGAATACACCGACCCCCACAGGGATAAGAACACTGGGCAAGGAATACAGGAAAAGGAAAGGTAAAAACCTGGAGAGATCACACAGGCTGCTGCCACCGATCGCTGTCCCAGAGCAAAAGGAAGTGATGCAATGACTGACCGTCCTATAAAGCCTATGCAAGGCTACACAAACATGGCCGCTCGGCTGAGGATTCCTTAGGCAAAGAGAAAATGGCGCCGACATGTGGCCTGATCGATCGCCGCCAAAATGGCGGCGTTTGGCGCCAAAACGCCGCGCCATACCACACAGGACCGGGCACCATAAAATCTCCGCAAAAAAATGGCGGGCCGCAGTAGCGATCACCGCACCGCATGTCTAAGCCCAGACTGCTTCATGCATTCACACAGCAGAGCGGGAGAGCCCCCCCCCCCCTTGCAGCCCACAGACAGGCAGCTATTCCACACAGGAATCTGACAGGGAGCTCAGCATTTACACAAACATGCAGGGTCACACAGTCCCAGACTGACACCCAAATAGACAGGTCCCCACATAGATTTACACTTACCAGTCCGGATGGCGTGGGGAGCCTTCTCCAGCGACCAAACCGCTGCACTGAGGACAGGGAGTGTCGCAGCCAGGACGCAGTGGAACTGTGGTGCGATACCGCAATGGCGTCCAGTGAGGTAGCCACCTCACAGATAGCATCCCTGCAGCGAACAGGGATGGGTCGTTCAATATGCCAGGGAAACCTGCGCTGAACCCTCGATGGCAGGCTGGGAAGCCCCTGGCCCTGAACCCTGGGATCCAGGGTGGCCAGTCCGAGACCCAGCTCCGCATGATCATCTTCATCCGAAGAAGCTAACTAATGTTGAAAAATAACAGCTAAGTAAAAGAAAGAGGAAAAAACTCAAAATAAAATCAAAAAGAGAATAGAGGCTGAGACTGAGAGCCCCAGCACAGAAACAGCCTTGCTACTCCTAAGCTAGGCATTAGAAACTGAGTTGGGAATGCAGGAAGCAGGGAGGTATTGACTGAGGGGACCACCCCCTAGGGGTGGGATATGCTAAAAGCTTTGATATTAATAAATTTTGTTGCCTAGCTACTCCTGCGGAGCAAAGGTCAATAACCCCATTAGTGATGAATATGAAGTGGCGGTGACTGTCGGAGGACGTAAGAGAAAAATATATATGTTATACTTACCTGCTCGGTGCAGTGGTTTTGCACAGAGCAGACAAACTGAGTGGTGAAGTGGTTTTGCACAGAGCAGCCCCAATCCTCTTCTTCTTCTCAGGTCCCCCACCAGTGCTCCTGGCTCCTCTTCCTAGACCAGTGCCCCCAATAGTAAATCGCTTGCTATGGGGGCACTGGAGCATACTCACTCCCAAGCCCTACTCTGTGTGTCCATAAGACAAATAGAGCAGCGGCTCCGCCCCACGCTCTCTTATTGGCTCACTCTCTGTGACTGACAGGCACTTGAAGCCAATGCCTCCCGCTGCTCTGCTGTCTCAGCCAATGAGGAAAGGGAGTCCCAGGACAGCCAAAGCTCTCGTGCACTTTACTGGACCAAGATGGGGCTCAGGTGAGTATTAGGGGAGCTGTGGGGGGGGGGGGGGAGCATAAAATGCATGAAGGTAAAAAAAACCTTCAGCCTTTACAGTCAATTTATAGGTATTTCTTTTAAGTAACAAAACATACTACTTACCTGCTCTGTGCAGTGGTTTTGCACAGAGCAGCCCCAATCCTCCTCTTCTTCTTCTTCTTTTTCTCAGGTCCCCCACTGATGCTCCTGTCTCTCTCTTCTCCAAGCCACTTTCTATGGGGGTTCTTGTGCATGCTCACTCCAGAACTCCATAAGACACACAGCGCAGATAGCTCGGCCCCGCCCCCTCATCATTGGCTGTGATTGACAGTAGCGGGAGTCAATGGCCGAGAACGCACAAGTGTTCCATGCAAGCAGTTGATCCAAATCAATGACAGGCAACACAGACCTGTACGGATCTCCAAACGCATTCCAGAATACACAACCATGCAGGCCTGGATCTAAATAGACCTTTTGCATGCCTCTGCACAAACACCTGTACATTCTGAGCAGCAGAAGACAGCGCTTCATACATGCTTGTGTGAATGAGGCCTAAGAGCTTGTATAGACCAGTACCAAAACACAGTCATGGTTCCCTCTTATCACAAGCAGGAGGCCAGTCTGGAGCAGTAATGTGCAGCCAGTTCTGAGTATATGAAGACAGGAAGTGAATGAAAGTGGCTGCAGGAGATCTGTAGCACTGAGACACAGAAAACAACTAAAAGAAAAAAAAAAAAAAAAAAGAAATGAAAACAGTGCAATTGATATACAGGGCTTTAGGGCCCATTCACATCAGTGGGTGTCATCTGTATAAGTGTCACCATATACATTACAATCCGACCATACAAACTTTCTACAATCAACTATGGATTTACCAAAACAATGTAATATCACGACCTACCTAATGTATTCAGTCAAGCAGGCCCTTGCACTACATAGTTGCTGGTAGGGATCAGGGATGAGCTCAGGCGTGTTGGAGTTCTTACGTGCCCGATCCCGCCAGGAAGCCAACACTGCACTCCGCTAATCACAGGCAGTGAGACATTTCCCGATCCACAGCTGCACAGATCGGGAAATGTCTCGCTGCCTGTGATTAGTGGAGTGCAGCGTCCACTTCCTGGTGGGATCGGGCACATAGCAACTGGAAACACGCCTGAGCTCATCTCTAGTAGGGATTAGTGATGGGCTCGGGCGTGTTCAGATCGATCCCACCAGGAAGCCATCACTGCACACCGCCAATCAAGGCAGTGAGGCATTTCCTGACTGGTAGCTGCACATACACACTCTGCCTATGATTGGTGGTGCGCAGTGACGGCTTCCTGCCAGGATTGATCCAAACACGCCCAAGCCCATTGCTAGTAGGGATGGACTCAGGCGTGTTCGGGATCATAGTCCCAACTAGTGATCGACCGATATCGGATTTTTGTTGCCGATACCGATATTCAATGGCCAAAATATCGGTATCGGAAGATATTGGCAGATATTTTTGTACATTTAAAAAAATATATTTTTTTTATTTTTACACTTGACAGGTACTATTGTGGAGGGATCTGGGGGTCTAAAAGACCCCAAACCCCTCCTCTGCACTTAAAGAGGAAGTAAACCCTCCTCTGACACTTTTACCTATAGGCAAGCCTATGATAAGGCTTACCTATAGGTACTGTAAATATCTCCTAAACTTGTACCGTTTAGGAGATATTTACCTTACATGCAGCCAGTGACGTCACTGGCGCATGCGCTCTGAAGGAACGGCCGCTGGTGCCGTTTCTTCAGAGCCCCGTGCCGTGACTGTCGGCTCCGGCGCGTGCACGGGAGTGACGTCACCTCGGCTCCAGCCAATCAGATGGCCGGATGCCGCGATCCCGGAAGACAGGCGACTGGACATGCCGCCCCGGCCCGCCCGTCATAGAGGTAAGCGGGCGACACGGCGGGGGGCTCATTCTAAGGTATTTCATAATGAGCTAGTATGCGATGCATACTAGCTCATTATGTGTTTCTCTTACAGGTTGCAAAAAAAAAAAAAAAAAATTGTATGGGTTTACAACCTCTTTAAAAGCATTCAAAATAGCCAAGTTTTGAATGCTGTCATTTTTTTTAATCTGGCGCCGAATACCCGGAAGTGATGTCATGACATTACTTCCGGGTTTTAACATGGAGACCCGATCAGAGCCGAATGCGGCTTTGATTGGGTCTTCCCTTCGGTGGACGTGCAGGTAGGATGCCCGGGTCTCCCTTTGTAATGGCTTCTCAGCGTCGGCTATGGACTCTGGTATCGGGGTGATACCTCTAGCTGCAGGCATCACTCCGGTACAGCACTTTCCCAAAATATCGGTAAACTCAGGGGCCGATTCCGATATATTGAACGGCCCCTGATATATCAGCTTTGCCGATAATCGGTCAATCCCTAGTCCCAACCCACCTGAGCAATCCCGCCAGGAAGCCGCCACTGGCTGCACACCACTAATCACAGTCAGCGAGGCATTTCCCGGTCTGTGCAGCTGCAGAATTATTATTTATTGCAGAAGAGACATGCGCAAAATTGCACGCTTTCCCCACACACACATAAGACGCACTGCTCTTTAGCAGATAAGCGGTTAACCCCACGCATTTTCTAAAGCGCACATTTTTGCATGAAACAAACCACAGGGTGCAGTGCAAATTTTAAAAAGTTTTAGGAGCTGCTTTTGCGCATTTCTCATGCATAGTAAAGCCCATTGAAATGAATGGGCTGTCCTACACCCAATGCACCCCCCTCCGCTGCACTTGTATGGTGTAATCCAACCCTTCCTGTACTTGTAGTGCAGGGTGGAGGTGAATTGGTTGCTATGGAATGCAATGTTCTATGGAATGAGCCGGACTGTTTTTATTTATGCAATCTGATTGTTTGCTGTATGCCCCATACACCTGTCTACAGAGCAGAGAATCCCAACACATGGGGGCTCAGTGATGACATCTATAGCAAGTCTGCACCGGGCCGAACACCGGACTATCACCCGTCTCCATAGCAGCTCACCTTGTGGGAGGACACCGACGTTCTCCGGTTTTCCGCCATTGCTCGATTAGTGTTACAATTACGCGCCGGCGTTCAGTTGCTAAGCAACAGTCATACAGCAGTCTCGCGAGAATCCTCGAGGACACAGAGGGGATGAGGTCATGTGATCTCTTGTGTTTCTGAACTGTTGTGGATTGTATTATAAACCGTCTTCTGCTGTAGAATCAGAGGCTGTGTGTGATCAGGATAAACTCTGTCTGTCTCCAGCTGAGGAGATCTGCTCACACAGGGAATCCTGGAAATAAAGAATGTGTTTAACCATAAAAATGCCGGCCACTTTCACCCCCTCCCTGCCCCGGCCAATTTTCAGCTTTCAGCGCTGTCACATTTTGAATGACAATTACGCGGTCATGCAACGCTGTACCCAAAATACATTTTTATCATTCTTATCAGACAGACAGAGCTTTCTTTTGGTGGAATTGAATCACCACTGGGCTTTTATTTATTGTTAAAGAAAGCCCGAAAATTGAGGAAAAAAAAGTTTTCTTCGTTTCTGTTATAAAGTTTTGTAAACAAGTCATTTTTTTTCCTTCACTGATGTGCGCTGATGAGGCTGCACTGTTGGGCAGTGATGAGGAAGCTCTAATATGCAGCACTGATAGGTGGCACTGAAATGCGGCACTGATAGGCAGCAATGATAAGCACTGATATGCAGTACCGATAGGCGGCAACAGTGCTGGGACAAGGTCATCTAGAGCCCAGGGCAAACATACCAAACTGCGCCCCCCACAAAAGAAAATTGAGCACTAAATCTGCATGCTTACCGCATGAATATAAATTCCCACCTCTGTCAGTACAAATCTGCCCCCTGCTGAATTCCTCCCTGCCAGAACAAATCCCTCCAACCTCTAATCCTCTGTCTCTCAAAATCCCCCCGCCCCACAAAAAAAAAAAAAAATCACCCTCCTAACACAAACCCTCTACCTCTCAAATGTTACCCTCTGAGTCCTCTCCCCCCACTCCAAATCCCCCCTCCCAGCACAGACCCCCCATCCCCTTCATAGCACAAATCCTCCCCCCAATTCCCCCCCCCATGCACAAATATCATTCAAACATCCCTACAATTGCATGCCCCCCCCCAAAAAGAAATGTCCCCTCCTAGCACAAATTCCATCCCCCTCTACCATATCACCTCTTCTAGCACAAACCACCTAAATCCACCCTCCTGGCACAAATCCTCCTCCCATCCCCCCTCCCAACATAAGTTGGGAGCGCAAGCCCCCCCCCCCCCCCCCAAAAAAAGCCACCCTCCCAGCACAAATTTAAATTTTTTAAATTGTAAATCCCTACAAGTGCATGTCCCCCCCCCCCCAAACATATTTCCCCTTACTAGCACAAACTCCTTCCCCCTCTAACATATCACCTCTTCTAGCACAAACCACCCAGATCTCTCTTCCTGGCACAAATCATCCTCCCCCTCCCCAATCTCAACACAAACCCCCCCCCCCCCCAAATTCTTAGCACACACCCCTAATCAGGGCTTTTTTTTCTCGGAGAATAGGTGCAGGAACTTCTCCCTTCTGGGCGACCCCTTATCTCCACCCACTACCCACCTCTGAGCACTGTCCCTTGGTTCCATCCCACGCACAACAAAATACCTCACCCAGCAACAAAAATAATCACCCCAGCAACATTAGACCCCCCTTCCAGTAGAAATAACGGCTCTCCCAGCAACCAGTATCAATAGATCAGCCAACAATAGACCTCTACCTCAACAGGAGATCCCTACCAACAACATAAGACCCCCCCCCCAGCAACAATAGATCCCCCAGCAGCAACAACAGACCCTCACACAATAACAGATCTCTACCAGTGACAATAGATCCCCAAGCAGCCAGCATCAAGACACCTCCCAACACACCCCACTCCCCTTGCTATTACATACATACATTCAGTGCTGGAGGTGCCGGAACTGCGTTCTCCCGCGTTCCTGCTGAAAAAAAGCCCTGCCCCTAATTGTCCCTCCTATAACAATTCATATCCCCTGCCACCCTACAAATTTCCCCCTCCAAAACACAAATCCCCCCACCCAATCTACTCACGGTTCCCCCCCTCCACCTCATATAACACCACTGCCCCAAGTGCAGCCGTCCCTCCTGCCCACCCCTTGTCCCAGCCCTGGGCGGCAATGATAGGCATTGATGAGGAGGCACTGAAAGGCAACGCTGATTGGCAGCACTGACAGGCATCACTGATGTCCACTGACAGGCATCACTGATGTCCACTGACAGGCATTACTGATGGGTATTGAAGGGCAGCACTGATGCAGTCTCTTTACCATGTAATCAGCTGTGTCCAATCACAGTGTAAACAGGAAATCCTGCTTATCAGCATTCCTCTCTCTGCAGCACTGAGGAGCAGCATTCCTCAGTGGGGACATCTGCACTGATAATCAGTGCCTTTATGTGATTGGACACAGCTGATTACATGGTAAAGAGACTGCATCATAGACTCTTTACCGTGATTAGTCATGCGCTGTGTCTGAGGGACATAGCGTATCACCGATCGCTACCGGGGCACGCCAAGCTGCGCATTCTGAAAGACGTCATATGGCGTCCACTCAGGATGGGAAAGCCACTACCCGGTCTTCATTCTGCTATAGGCCAGGCGGGAATGTGGTAAAAGTAGGGATTGTGTAAAATTCTTCCTAAGGGCTCATTAACATTGGCAGTTGAGGGGTGATAAAACCTCATGGTTGGGCTGCATTTTACCCCCCTTCCAACCACTACCCACTTTAGCTGCTGGGGGTGTACACATACAGAGCCTACGATGCTTTGCTTCGCTGTCACAGCTGGTATTATACCCCCTGTCACTTTTTGCTGATGTAGCATCCTCTGAGCGCAATCCATTCAAGTGAATAATGCTGCTCTGCAAGTGCCCTGTGGCCAGGTGCAATGCAAGTGGTTGAGCATCCTCACCACCTATGAAGTTATCTCTGAAGAGTGATCCAGTGTTGCCAACCGTCCGTATATTTACGGACAGCCCGTAAAATCAGGGCACTTTTCTCCTGCCCGTAAATGCCCGTAGCAGGAGAAAAGTGCCCGTGAAATACGGCAGCGATCGGCTCGGGTCGGAACTGCGCATGTGCAGTTCCGGAAATGCCCGAGATGACCCGATCATTTCCTGTATTCGGACGGGGGGGGCGGAGCCCTGGCCAGGGGGGTGGGTCTGGCTGCTGTCAGGCTCAGGAGAGTCAGAACGAAGCTGTGAGTGTGGCACGCCGGCACGCCTACTGACTTGTGATGACAAGGCGCCGGCGCCGCAAGTGCTGCTGAGCTGATTGGATCATCGGATGTCATCGTCATGGAGCATTTCCCGAATCCCGCCACACCACCGCCAGGGCCAGGCCAGGCGCCAGAATTTAAAAATCAGGAGCCAGCCATCCGGCGGCGGAATATGGACACTCATGTGAGAAGGGGACACACACAGTGACAGGACAGTACTATGGGGGGGGGCTGAAGGGGACACAGTGACAGGACAGTAGTACTATGGGGGCTGAAGGGGACACAGTGACAGGACAGTACTATGGGGGCTGAAGGGGGCACAGGACAGTACTATGGGGGCTAAAGGGGGCACAGGACAGTACTATGGGGGCTAAAGGGGGCACAGGACAGTACTATGGGGGCTAAAGGGGACACAGGACAGTACTATGGGGGCTGAAGGGGGCACAGTGACAGGACAGTACTATGGGGGCTGAAGGGGACACAGTGACAGGACAGTACTATGGGGGATGAAGGGGGCACAGGACAGTACTATGGGGGCTAAAGGGGGCACAGGACAGTACTATGGGGGCTAAAGGGGGCACAGGACAGTAATATGGGGGCTAAAGGGGACACAGGACAGTACTATGGGGGCTGAAGGGGGCACAGTGACAGGACAGTACTATGGGGGCTGAAGGGGGCACAGTGACAGGACAGTACTATGGGGGCTGAAGGGGACACAGTGACAGGACAGTACTATGGGGGCTAAAGGGGACACATGACAGTACTATGGGGGCTGAAGGGGGCACAGTGACAGGACAGTACTATGGGGGCTGAAGGGGGCACAGGACAGTGACAGGACAGTACTATGGGGGCTAAAGGGGACACAAGACAGTACTATGGGGGCTAAAGGGGACACAGGACAGTACTATGGGGGCTAAAGGGGACACAGGACAGTACTATGGGGGCTAAAGGGGACACAGGACAGTACTATGGGGGCTAAAGGGGACACAGGACAGTACTATGGGGGCTAAAGGGGACACAGGACAGTACTATGGGGGCTGAAGGGGACACATGACAGTACTATGGGGGCTGAAGGGGACACAGGACAGTACTATGGGGGCTAAAGGGGACACAGGACAGTACTATGGGGGTTGAAGGGGACACAGTGACAGGACAGTACTATGGGGGCTGAAGGGGACACAGTGACAGGACAGTACTATGGGGGCTGAAGGGGACACAGTGACAGGACAATACTATGGGGGCTGAAGGGGACACAGTGACAGGACAGTACTATGGGGGCTTAAGGGGGCACAGGACAGTGACAGGACAGTACTATGGGGGCTAAAGGGGACACAGGACAGTACTATGGGGTCTGAAGGGGACACAGGACAGTACTATGGGGTCTGAAGGGGACACAGGACAGTACTATGGGGGCTGAAGGGGACACAGGACAGTACTATGGGGGCTGAAGGGGACACAGGACAGTACTATGGGGGCTGAAGGGGGCACAGAAGGACAGTACTATGGGGTCTGAAGGGGGCACAGAAGGACAGTACTATGGGGTCTGAAGGGGGCACAGAAGGACAGTGCTGTAGAGGGTATATGAAGGTGGGCAGAGGAGGACTCTGCTGTGGGAGGGTGATGTAAAAGGTGGCAGAGGTGGACACTGATGTGGAGGGTGAAGGGGGGCAGATTAGGACACTACTGTTGGGGGGGGAATGGGGGGTGTCTGCAGCTTCTCAATACCTCCTGTACCATGTCCGCGCAGCCTCTGACCATCTCCTGTAGAACGTCTGCAGTCTCTGACCTCCTCCGGTATGATGTCCACAGCATCTGACCACCTCCCGTATCATTTCCGCAGCGTCTGACCACCCTCAGGTAAGTGACAGCGCTGCCAGGCCAGTCTAAGGGGGGGGTCACTGATGTAAGGGCTGGGTGAATACAATAATGTAAGGGGGAACTGATATAAAGGTTTCCCCCTTATAGCAGGGAACCCCCCCCCCCCTTACCTTAGTGTAATTAATCTGTGGAAGGTGGTCTCTGGTCACCAGAGTCCCCCCACCCCCCTATCAGAGTTCCTGGTATTCCTCTCTACATCAGAGTCTGCAGGATTCTCCCCTTACAGTGCAAAGGGGGAACTCTGCAGACCCTGATGTAAAAGAGAACTCTGATGTAAAGGGGAATGCAGTGGACTCTGATATAAGGCGGTTTCTGGTCACCAGAGCACCCACTTAAAATAAGAGTTCCTGCTTAAATCAAGATCTGCAGCATTCCTCTTTACGTCAGAGTTACACTGTAAGGGAATCCTGCACACTCTGATATATGGGGGAACGCTGTGCTGGCTGGGTTATATTAATCTGATCTTCATGTAAATGGAGAAATATGGTTTTTGACTTTTGTTTAACCTAAACACATTGCTAATAGCACTATCTACATGTTTATAGATTAAGTATTGATATTTGCACGGTTTAGCACTGAAAACAGCCTGTTTATGTACATTTTTGCAATGCCAGTAAAAAATTTGTGCCGTCCGTAAATTTTGGACGTTCTGCCAGTAAATTTCCCTCCGGTGGGTTGGCAACACTGGAGTGATCTGAATGGGGAATCGCTGTTCAGAGACCAAAGCAAGTATGAACGAGCTCTAATGGTGGCTATACTGGTAAATGATTAATTTATTTTCCAATCAACCTCCTCTGATTGGAATATTAAATCTAAATCTGTATATCTATATCAACAGCCCATTTGAAACAGGAGAAGTGGATTTCAATCCATAGTTGAAAGATAGATTTGTCAGTTAGGTCTCTTTCAGAAAGGCGGCAGTGCTTAGCGCCCTCTGAAAAATGATCTGCCATGGAATGCTTTTCAGAGGATGGTATAACCGTAGATGATAGGTGCTACTGCTGCCTCTTGAGACCTGTGTCTTTTTTTGCTTGTTTTTGCGGGACTGTGTTGCAACTCCAAGCGTATGGCTCCCTGTTGCAGTGCAGCCTCATTGACCTCAATGGATGAGTTTCACAGACTGTGCCTTTAGTAAATCAACCCCAAAGAGTCCAACTCCTGGAGAGCTCCATCACTGCAGCTAAATTCTCTTCATCTACACTATATTATCAAAAGTATTGAGACACCTGACTTTACACGCACATGAACTTTAATGGCATCCCAGTCTTAGTCCATAGGGTTCAATATTGAGTTGGCCCACCCTTTGGAACTATAACAGCTTCGACTCTTCTGGGAAGGCTGTCCACAAGGTTTAGGAGTGTGTCTATGAGAATGTTTGACCGTTCTTCCAGAAGCACATTTGTGAGGTTAGGCACTGATGTGGACGAGAAGACCTGGCTCAAAGTCTCCACTCTAATTCATTCCAAAGGTGTTCTATCGGGTTGAGATCAGGACTCTGTGCAGGCCAGTCAAGTTCCTCCACCCAAAATTCACTCATCCATGTCTTTATGGACCTTGCTTTGTGCACTGGTGCGCAGTCATGTTGGAACGGGAAGGGGGCCATCCCTAAACTGTTCCAACAAAGTTAGGAGCATGAAATTGTCCAAAATGTCTTGGTATGCTGATGCCTTAAGAGTTCCCTTCACTAAAAAAAGGGACCAAGCCCAACCCCTGAAAAACAACCCCACACCATAATCCCCCCTCCTACCAAATGATTTGGACCGGTGCACAAAGCAAGGCCCATAAAGACATGGATGAGCGAGTCTTTGCTACATGTACCTTGCACTAGTTCCTGGTTACTTATAGCAACTGCATTCCTCCATATTGTTTCGCTGAGAAAATCTTTCATAGGGGTTTTGCTTCATACCCCACATGTGCTGTCCCTGTTCTTTTATACGCAGAATTTTTTATGTGCCTCTTTAAATGACTACAGATCAGGTTTCAAATAGTCAATGCAACTTTACGTGAACATTTATGATAAAGTCTAACAAGTACACTTCCAGTGCAACATGTCCTTTTCTAACTGAACTAGGTAGCCTATGTGTACCTCAAGAAGTTGGTAGTCCATTGCTGGTATTTCTCCAAAGCTCGGCATTTCTCCAGACTCCTGGAGTCTTCCGACAGACTGCTATGACATCTTCAGGAACAGGGGCTCCCCAAACCTAACCTTCCCCCACCATTTATATGACAGGCCAGATAGGCAGGGCCCAAAAAGTTTGAGAACTTAAGTGCAAAAGTTAACCCCTTCTCCAGCCTGGGCCAGCACACTACCTAGCTAATATACACTAGGTAACCTGCCTACAAGCTAAAAGGCTTTCATAGACCACACTTAGAACCTGGGAAGCAGAGATTCTTAGTACGGCCTACCATACATATTCTGGAGGAAAAAACAATGTTGAAACTGGGGCTAGTGACCTATAATAAAATATAGATGAGCTGCCCAGAGTTAAGTTCATAAAATTTCCATGATGCCTTCTAAAATAGAGCTAAATTCATAAAAGTGATGACACTGAGGTATGAGAAGATAACTGTCAGATATCAAACGTGCCTATGCTACAATGTTCAGCAGGTTATTGTCCAGCAACTTCTGCAAAGTATAGGCATATGATTCATAGCATGTTTGGTGTTTAACAAATCGTGATTTCGTTCCATTCAGTAAGGGCTCTTTCACACGGGCTTTCCGTGTGAAAGGTCCGCTGCGGGACTTTTTTTTTTTTTTTTTTCACGGAGCGGATGACATTTCTGTCATCCGCTCTGTAGGTCCGCATATCATCCCATCCGTTTGCGGATGATATGCGGACCTAATGTAAGTCTATGGGGGATTGCGGATGTCAGCGGATGACACTGCTGACATCCGATTTTCCTTCCTTTCCGTTTTTTGAACGGAACAAAAATAGGATTTTTTCAGTTCCAAAAAACGTAACAGAACTGACAGGAGGAAAATCGGATGTCAGCAGATGGTATTCCGCTGACATCCGCAATGCCATAGACTTACATTATGTCCGCAAATCATCCGCAAAAAAATAGGATGATTTGCGGACATACGGAGCGCCGTGTGAAAGGGCCCTAATTTGCTTGTTGTCGAATCATAAAACGGAGTCATCTGAAAACGTTTATACAGTTAGTGAATTGTAATTAAGAAGGGTTTTTGAAATTATAATAAACGTTTCCTACCTCTCAGTTCTTTTGATTACATAGGGTGAGCTCAGTGACACCCTCTACAGAGCCAACAAAAGATTGGTGCATCTGCATTTTGACCGCTATCAATTTTGCATCCAATAAATTTTTTATACAAATTGATAAGGGTCATTTATGAAAGCAAAATGACCTTACAGTGTATTTTCACTTTTGCAGTCAAATTTGAGAAGTCCCCACCATATGTTTTCTTGGGTCCAAACCTCCTGTGTACTATAAAAGGGACGAGAGCCCAGATCCTTGGGGTGGATTTACACACACACACAACCGAGGGATGCTCTGCCTAATGCCATTGCGTCTGTGCCCAGTCAAAGCCGGGGCTAAACTCCAGACATTAACTCTACCAATATTGGACTTTTCTTAAACAGGTATGCTTGGGCAGCTACGTGGTTATGGGTTAGGGATGTTAGGGAATGTTTGCACTTTTATCTTGGACTGTCGATTGTCGTTTTTATCATGTTACTTTATTCTTCAAGTAAAATGTTTGAAACTTTGCTTTTACCTGGGGGGAAGTTACTGAAGAGGTGCAATGCAAGTAACCAGCACACATAGTCTACAGCTAAGGGCAGTGACAGTTCTACCAGATTTGCTCTCGCTACCGGGCCCTGGCGTTCGGCCACTGCCAGGGGGCCCCAGCAGGGTTGCAGGCTCTGGGCTGTATGAGAGAGGTGCTCTCAGCTCAGAGTCCTGATTAGGAGCTACTGATAGGTGGCACTGATGGGCTGCACTGATGGGCGGCAACGATAGGCTGCACTGATGGGCAATGATATGTGGCACTGATGGGCAATGATAGGCAGCATTGATAAGCACTGATAGGCTGCACTAATGGGCACTGATAAGCGGCAGTGATGAGCACTAATAGGATGCACTGACAGGTAGCACTAATGGGCACAAATAGGCAGCATTGATGAGCACTGATATGTGGCACTGATAGGCAGTACTGATAGGTGGCTCGGATGGGCATTGATAAGCGGCACTCATAGATAGCACTGATAGGCAGCACTTATAGGATGCACTGATGGGGCTGCACTGATAATTAGTGTAAACAATGTACTGATAGTCTTGCCGGTAACGTCCCTCTTTTCCTCACACAGACACAGCGTGGGAGGAAAGGACTGCCGATAACCAGCAAGTCTGTTTACAAGTGATCAGCTGATCACATGGTAAAAGGCTGCTGTGATTGGCCATATATCGTGATCTGTGATCAGCTGTATCTGAAAGACACAGCAGTCACAGAGTACGCTGGACACGTGCCCAGGGCTCAGATGAAGGGGGGGGGGTCAGGGGGGCCCTTCATGGTTTGTTGTTCCAGGGCCGTGAAGGTTTTAGTTACCCCTCTGGCTCGGGTACTTCAGGGCATGAAGACAACAATACAAGAGTTAACACAGTGTGAAGATAGAAGTGGTTACCAAGAGTAACAAAGGTTTCTCTATCAGCCTGTATTAAGCGTTTACATGTGGCAGGTGAGATAGCCTCTTGCAGTGAGGGAGATGTTGTCGGCACTCCTTTGGCCATAGCAATGGGAGCAGATTTGCACTGCCAGGGCCCTCATCCTGTAGACAGGTACAGAAGAGAGAGAGTTAAGTGAAGTGCATGCATGCAGCCCGCTCCAGGTGCACGGCAGGACCCCATACCGTTACTAGTGAGGTAGTGGTGACACACTGGACCGATGGAGAGGGCATTGACTTTGCGTGTCCCTCCTAAATACTCGTAACAGTGGTGCAGTTTAATACAAGAGAGTTTACTAGAGCTCTGGGCAACTCTGCCTGGGCAGGAAGGGGGTGGGCAGTTAGGGGGTGAAAGTGCCCAGTAGGCAGGTGGTTAAAGAAGAGTTTATCCAGGTGAGCAAGAAAATATTTCTGTTTGTGATTCCTGCATATATTATCGTAAAGGGGCGCATCCAATCACAGCTTTTGGGTTTTCCTGTGAAAGAGAGCTGCAATAACAGATTTTCCTTGCAACGCCATCTGATGGTGAAATCTTGTGTTGTTAATATATTATTCAATAGTTCTCTATGGGAACCACTTTTTTTCACTGACTTGCTTCCAGTCTACCACAGTAAGAAACACTGGCACAGTGGTTGGCACAAAGAATGGCATGGTGGCAAAATGGTCAAAATAATGTGTTCAGTTCTTGCCAAGTATGCTATTTGCTTGTAGTATGTATGTGGTTCCTGCATGTTCTTCATGTTTTCTGGCTTTCTATCTAAACACATACTGCTAGGTTAATTAAGTTTCAATAAAATCTGTCCCATGAGTGTATATGTCTGCAGTGACATTTTTCATTTTGCATTCTTTATTTACAAAACAATTTTTCAATATTTTTTAAGTCAGAAAAATACAAAAGTGTATGCAATCCTCCAGCATAAGAGTCATGATGTCTGCAGCCTGTATTTTTGGGTGCAGGTCTACCTCTCCCTGTCCTTTAGCCCTGTCCAGGGCCTCTACCTGCTGACTTCATCTGCCTGATCGTGGGGTCTCTGGCTCCCATGCGCCAACTGCACAAGGGCTCCTTCCAACCTGGCTCTTACAGTATTTGGTCACTTACTCACCCAATACATCACTACAGGAGGGCTCTTGCTAAAAGGGGCCAAGCACACCTCTCTATAACTAGACACTATTCTGGAACAGAGCCACCTAGTGGCAGACTAGTTAACTGCACCTGCTTACAAACTGGCTCTAACTTCCAGCTGTCAATGACAGCTTTGGTTCCCACTGGTGATCATAAACTATTATGCTTACCAGCGAGATTGCCAGGTAAATTTATATTGCTCTCTGCCTACCAGAGGAGCAGGATCTGCTAGTGAGGTCTGTTCATGGTGCTCAGGTCCAGCTTAGTTTGTCTGAAGTGTTTCACACTGGTCCAATAGGGAGGCATATTGGACAGTAGGAGGAAACTTGAGAAATGAGCGCACAGGCATTTAGTACAGCCCTGGTGATTGGCAGAGGAAAGTGCCTCCGTGCATGCTGGGATACTGTATAAATGCCAATGGCACATGTGCTCGGGGTCTTTCAGCTGGAGAACGGGGTCCCGGAGGCGCAATTGTTAAAGTAACGCAGTGCCGAATCGAAAAAAAAATGGCCTGGTCATTAAGAGGGTAAAACTTTTCGGAGCTGACGTGGTTAAATTTGGCCTGGACAAGTAGGCACCAGTGACCTTTGGGCATGAAAAAAAAATAGGAAGAGACACACCCTACACACATGTTGCCTTACATGTCATGTTGTATTTAGGACACCCTATTTCTGTTTTAAATGTCTCCCTGCAGAAGAAGCTGAGACAATTTCTCCAGCACCTTATATAGCACCTTATATACTTGAATTAATTTATATATATGTATTTGCATAAAACGCACATCAGCACTTTATATACCTGAATTAATCTGTATCTGTGGATAGTAAGAAGTTCTATTTGAATACCCTAACAGCGCAGTACAACCCCATACTTTTTTATTATCTTGAACTGTTTTGATGGTACCAGTTACTGTACGTGCGGCTTTAGGGAGACCTTAGTGTCTATGATAGCGCATGAATCACACTCTCAGAGTAAAATTCTAACTCTAATTTATTAACGTTACCTTCTATTCAATGAGTGACCCCAGCAAATCAGGGAAGGCCCCTTCCTTATTCAGGAATGTGCTGGGTGCTGAATCTCATGTAATATTTTCTAATTTGATTAATATATCAGTGCCAGGAAAGAGTTACAAGGGTATTATCTATTTAAAAATCACTAACCACTTGGCACTGCTTCAACTGGTGTTACTGGGAGGCTAAACCAAGCAACGTATGACCTGTTCATGTCTTTATGATGTGATGAGGACTGACTTCAGGAGATGAATGCCCTCTCTTACCTCTCAAATATTGCATTTATTGATAGCTTTCTCTGCAGGGAGCCACTCACAAAATCCCTAAATAGAAGCAAGGAAGTTTTTTTTTGTTTTTTTTACAGATTTTGTTTTTGCTAAATTTTCGCACAGGTCAGATAGTAAACAACAATACAGAAGCTGCATTAAACTCTTAAACCCTTCCTCCATTAAAGCATTAGCACTTTGACTGTAACCCAGATTGACCTCGCCAGTTGTGCATGTGTTTGTAATTCTGTCTTGGTAGCTGGGTAGAGAATAAGCTTACTTTCTAGAAATCATCCAATCACATGCTACAACCAAGAAGAAAACAATGTGTCACCCTGTATCTGTGTAAAAAAAAGAAGCATTTCTCATCGTAAAACATGCCATAGGTTAAAGAAGACCCACAGTCCCTTCCTAGTGGATGATGACAGCTGGCTTTGGAGATAGACTAATGTCATCACATTTTGTAAACAACTTGACAATAAGCTCCAGGGAAACGTAATAAAAAAAAAAATATGCACAAGTGATTATAAGAGGATTCACATAATAAAAACGGGAGTACGGTGTTTTACAAATAAAGCAGATGATCTCAACAAGGGAAGTGATTAAGAAAATATAGAAAATGAACATGATGTAGGTTAAAAACTATATTAAATGGTACATTTATTTCAGGGCGATTAAAAATTATTTTTCTGAATTTACTTTGTGATTTTCAAGGGAAGATGTATCATAGGAAATCCTTCAAACAACCAAAACTGGAGCTGCTGAGAAACAATAAGAAAACTAAAATGAGGAAAAATAAATGTAATCAACTCCAGACTACTTTTTTCTTTTCAGCTTCCACATTTTTTAGCACTTTTATAGCACTTTTCAGCAAAAATCTGGCCCATTGATTTTAGAGTGTAGCACTGCCCCCTTGAGGGTTGTTGGATTTACATACTTTTGGATTCCCCTGGGTTACCCGTAGCAACTGCTATCTTAGCACTTTACTTTCTCGGCTCAGTCAATAAACAGTCTAGGGGTTGTTGTTTTGTGGTTTTATTTTATATTAGGATTGGAGAAGGGATGAGTGGGATACTCCAACAATCAAACTATTCACAATACTGAGGACATCTGGTTGAGAATGCGGCAGGGCCGCAGCTTCATCCTGCCACTAGATGAATCTGAGGTTAATGTTCCTTTAGGTATTTCTCTTCAGGGCACACACCTAGCACCCTTTTTCCATTCCTCCAGCTGACACCCGTCCACTGACTACACTACTCCGGAGTGGCCCCCTTCCTGGGCAGGCCCTTAGACAGGATCCTCTGTACTCACGATACTGCTTTCCAGGTTCTTGCAATGCCTCAACTCCTCCAGTCAGCTTCTCCTGGACCTCTGGGTTCAGCTCCACACTTCTGGCTCACCAGGCCAACCACTCGTGACCACACACCAGCTACTTCAGAAGAGGAGGCAGCCGCCACCACCTTCCGGGACTCTGCTTCCAGCCAAAGACTTCATGCACATGTGCCCCTGGCTTTTTATACCACAACCCACAATGCACCAAGATAATAGTCTGTGCCGATTCCTGGGGATGTATCAAAGCCTGTGTCCCCATTGGCCTGGTTTCCTCCACTGTCCAATGCGCCTCCCCATTGGGCACAGTGGGGACACTCCCCAGACCACATTAATCACACTCTGGGCCCACTGAGCAGACCTAGCTCACAGATCCTGCTCCCTGTTAGCCAGAGTGCAATTTAGAATGAACCTGATGCTCCCCTGATAGTGTAATGTTCTGGTACCTTTGGTACCCTAATTCCACTTTTCCTAAGTGTATGCGCCCCACCATTCTCTTTTGGTAAGATGCGCATACACCTTTAAGACCGATGCTGTCATCACTGAGCGCCGCTGGAGCGGCTATTTCAACCTCCGGCGGTCTCACTCACATGTTCGTTCAACGCCGCATAATCTGCCTTGAAGCTCTCATGCTTGCAAGCATACCTCGCTATCGGAACCACGCTGCTGATCCCTGTATCCCGTTACCGGATCATCCGCTCTTGCCGAACCTCTCCTCTACTACATTGCTACTAGTGATAAGTACCCCACAGGGGAAACCTCTATAACCTTCATACTAAAGCTTACACTATCTAGCTCTGCATACTAAGGACTATTACTACATCTGCATTAACTAAGATTGCTAGCTCTTGAGCCTAATACCATCTGCTCTTGCACTGGGTTGGTCTATCCTGTATGTTCACCTGCTACTCTATCATCTGCTACCATACATGATTGCTAAACCTATCTGCATCCCATCTGCTACTATCTTACTTTCAAGAACATTCCTTTCAAGTGTCTGTCATCTACCATCTCTACCCAACCTGTCTCTTCAGCCTATCATCACTATATTACTATACATATAAGTCACTCTAGGAACATCTTATTGAGTGTGTGTATCTACTTGCTGAATTGAGACTATCCACACATGATGAGTCTTGGGAGTTGGGATTGGTGTCTCAGCGTTTCTCTACATGACTACTGAAGTGGAATATTTCTGCAGCTGTAAATCCACATTATACATAAAACGCAGGAGCGTTACAGATTGAACGAACCTCAAATGGATTCAGCAGAAATAACCACTCAGGTGACACAATTAAAACAGCAAGTAACTGCGTTAATACACGCACTTGCTGAATTAAGAGAAGAAAATCAGGCTCTGACGCAGCAGGTAACCAGACTGACACAACTTACCACTGCTCAGTCCCCTGAACCCAAAATAAATCCTCCTTTGGTATTTACAGGCGATCGCAAAAAAATTCGCGAATTTAAAAACGCATGTGAGTTACTTTTCTTGCTAAAACCCCATACCTACCTTACTGATCACATTAAGGTTTGTACTATTATTTCTTACCTAACAGGCGATCCTCAGGCCTGGGCAGACTCTCTTTTTGAGAAAAACGATCAGCTTCTCAAATCCTATGCCTTATTTCTAGCAGAACTTACTAGCCTATATGATGATCCCAATAGGCAGAGTACTGCCGATCTTCAATTAAGGTCCTTGAAACAAGGTAGGAGACCTGTGGAAGACTTTGTCGCAGAATTCAAGAGATGGACCCTTGATTCAGAATGGAATGATGTATCTCTGAAAACTCAATTTAGGCTTGGCCTATCAGAGGCCGTTAAAGACGAGCTCGCCCGAGCGGATCTGCCAAAAACCCTGGATGCATTGATACAACTCAGTATCACCATAGATAGAAGACTACGAGAAAGAAAGGCTGAAAAAATGGGAATGCCATTATCCAGTTCTTCTCGGATTTCGGCCGATGACCCCACTCCTATGGAGGTAGGAACCATACGCCCACCTCTATCAACTATGGAAAGAGCCAGAAGACGATCTGGTAATCTCTGCTTGTACTGTGCATCCCCGGATCACAAGATAAACGTTTGTCCCCTAGTCTACAAAAAGAAGGGTGAGTGTTCACATGTCCGCCTAGGGGGATTGACAACTTCAATTACTAACCCTTACCTTTTTGTTTGCTTAACATTACAGTGGGACCAGAACAGGATTACTACTAAGGCCATGATTGACACAGGATCTTGTGGAAATTATATTGACATACGTTTTGCTGCTTTAATAAAGTCCCTATTATTTCTAAACCTAAACCTGTCTCAGTGAGTCTTATTAATGGTGTTCCTTTATCCTCTGGTCCGATCACTGATCAGACACAGGCACTCC
This sequence comes from Pelophylax lessonae, assembly GCF_965119305.1. Taxonomy (NCBI): domain Eukaryota; kingdom Metazoa; phylum Chordata; class Amphibia; order Anura; family Ranidae; genus Pelophylax; species Pelophylax lessonae. The sequence goes on along the minus strand of NC_138771.1, from coordinate 98,939,427 downwards.
TAGTCACTACTAACGGGTCTCATATGGAGACCACTACCTTCGATCTAATACCTTCACCCCACTTTCCCATTGTTTTGGGACTTCCCTGGTTACACACACATCAACCAACCATAGATTGGAAGGAACGGACCCTGGCCTTCCTCTCTTGCTATTGCGAGGGTACGTGTAACCTCCCGTCTTCCGGGAAGATCCTGTCTGTGGTGACAGATGAGATTGCACCACTATGTTATCAGGATCTCTCTGAGGTTTTTCTTGAGAAAAATGCTCAAGCACTACCTCCCCATCGAGACTATGATTGTAGTATTGATCTACTCCCAAATAGCAAATTGCCGTTCGGTCATGTTTATCCTCTTTCACAGGATGAACTTTCCCATCTCAAAGAATATTTGGATGAGAATTTGAAAAAAGGTTTTATTAGACCTTCCACTTCTTCCACAGCAGCAGGACTCTTTTTTGTCCGCAAGAAGGACTCAAGTCTCAGGCCTATCATCGACTATAGGCAATTGAATGCTATTACAATAAAAGATCGCTATCCTCTACCGCTTATCCCTGAGCTCATTGAGCAGGTGCGTGGAGCTACCTATTTTTCAAAATTGGACCTGAAAGGGGCATACAATCTCATTTGAATCCGTGATGGACACGAGTGGAAGACTGCATTCAGAACCAGATACGGATTGTTCGAATATCTTGTAATGCCATTCGGGCTATGCAACGCCCCTGCAGCCTTTCAACGATTTATAAACGATATTTTCAGAGACTTACTAGATGTCTGTGTTGTGGTATATCTGGACGATATACTTATATATTCACGATCCTTGTCTGAACACATAAGACATGTAAGACTAGTATTATCGAGATTGCTTGCACACAACCTATACGTGAAACTGAAAAAATGCTTGTTTCATAAAGAAGAGGTACTGTTTCTAGGCTACATCATATCCAAAACAGGAATCAAGATGGACATGAGTAAGATATCCTGCATTCAGGATTGGCCTACACCAACCACCCGCAAGGCGCTACAGCGATTCCTTGGATTTTCTAATTTCTACAGGAAATTCATCAGGAACTTCTCTGCCATTGTGAGACCCCTCACACAGCTCACTAGCATTAAGAGACCATTCAAATGGTCAGATGAAGCAAATAAAGCTTTTCACCTGTTAAAGACAAGGTTTACTTCTGCTCCCATACTACGCCATCCAGACCCATCCCTCCAATACATTCTGGAAGTAGATGCGTCAAACATGGCAGTAGGAGCAATACTCTCCCAACGACCAACTAACACTTCACCACTCCATCCAGTCGCCTTCTTTTCTAAATCCTTAAGCAGTCCAGAGGTAAATTACCCCGTGGGTGAAAAGGAACTGCTTGCTATAAAATTGGCTCTGGAGAATTGGCGACATTTACTCGAAGGCACCCGATTACCAATACTTATATACACGGACCATAAAAATCTTCAATATCTTCAGACTAACAAAACTCTCTCTCACCGACAGGTACGATGGTCACTATTCTTTTTAAGGTTTAACTTCCTAGTGACCTACACACCTGCAGATAAGAACAAAAAGGCGGATGCACTATCACGACTAACTGAAGAAAACTACTTCGAAATCCCTTCCGTTCCTATAATACCTCACAAGCGTATTATTGGAGTTGTCCGTTCTTTGAAGGAAGAGGTTTTGCATGGTATAAGTTTGGATTCACCCCCACCACAACTAAATACCGATGCAGAAGGCTTCCTCTACTACAACGACAAACTTTACATACCACCTACCATGCGCACCAAGATCTTGGAATTATCGCATGATGTGCCTATGGCAGGACATATGGGTATGACAAAGACTCTTAATCTGATTACCAGACAATTCTGGTGGCCTGACATGAAAACATCTATACAAAAATTAGTCTCTTCATGCAATGTCTGTGCCTGGTCCAAAATTGACACTACGAGACCATCCGGTCTACTATGCAGTCTACCAATACCCCAAGCTCCATGGGAAGTTGTGTCCTTGGACTTTATAGTAGAACTACCTCCTTCCAAAGGATTTAATACCATCTTGGTGTCAGTGGACCATCTGACAAAGATGGCACATTTCACTGCTATTCGCAGACTACCTTCGTCCAAACAAACGGCAGAACTCCTGATGAAACATGTCTTTAAGTTACATGGTATCCCAAAAACTCTTCTGTCTGACCGTGGATCACAATTTATTTCCAAGTTCTGGCAAGAACTAAGTCACATACTACGAATTGAGCGGAAGCTCACTTACCATCCGCAGACCAACGGACAGACTGAAAGAGTCAACCAATGCATCGAGCAATATTTACGTTGTTACACTTCTTACCAACAGGATGATTGGGTGGATCTTCTCCCTCTGGCAGAATTTGCCTACAACAACGCAACCTACAGTACGACCAAGCAGAGTCCGTTCTACTTGAACTATGGGTTTCATCCCTCTATTCTTCCACCACGCATCCTTCCTTCAAATAACCCAGTAGCCTCAGACTATCTTACCAAAATAAAGGACTCTCTGGGTTTGCTTAATACTACCATTGCACACGCTCATAGTCAACAAAAGAAGTACTATGATCTTCGCAGAAGACCTTCTCCTCAGTATGCTATTGGGGACCTCGTTTGGCTCTCAACAAAAAATTTAAGACTGAAAATCCCTAGCAAAAAGCTTTGACCTCTCTTCTTGGGACCTTTCCCAATCAAGAAACTTATTGGAAAAGCTGCAGTACAGCTTACATTGCCAATAGACCTCAAAATACATCCCATTTTCCATGTGTCGCTACTGAAGCCCCATGTTCCTGACCAAGGAATAAGGCCTACTATCCCACTTCCTCCTCCTGTACAAGTTGAAGGTGGAGAAGAATATGAGATAAAAGAGATTCTGGATTCTCGTATCCACAGAAGAAAACTTCAATACTTAGTTCGATGGAAGAACTATGGGCCCCAAGACGACACCTGGCTAAACACCTCTGACATACATGCCCCTAGATTAATCCGCAACTTTCATGCGAAGTACCCAGACAAACCAGCTCCAGAGGCCTTCAGGAGCCGGCCTTAAGGGGGGGGTACTGTAATGTTCTGGTACCTTTGGTACCCTAATTCCACTTTTCCTAAGTGTATGCGCCCCACCATTCTCTTTTGGTAAGGTGAGCATACACCTTTAAGACCGATGCTGTCATCACTGAGCGCCGCTGGAGCGGCTATTTCAACCTCCGGCGGTCTCACTTACATGTTCGTTCAACGCCGCATAATCTGCCTTGAAGCTCTCATGCTTGCAAGCATACCTCGTTATCGGAACCACGCTGCTGATCCCTGTATCCCGTTACCGGATCATCCGCTCTTGCCGAACCTCTCCTCTACTACATTGCTACTAGTGATAAGTACCCCACAGGGGAAACCTCTATAACCTTCATACTAAAGCTTACACTATCTAGCTCTGCATACTAAGGACTATTACTACATCTGCATTAACTAAGATTTCTAGCTCTTGAGCCTAATACCATCTGCTCTTGCACTGGGTTGGTCTATCCTGTATGTTCACCTGCTACTCTATCATCTGCTACCATACATGATTGCTAAACCTATCTGCATCCCATCTGCTACTATCTTACTTTCAAGAACATTCCTTTCAAGTGTCTGTCATCTACCATCTCTACCCAACCTGTCTCTTCAGCCTATCATCACTATATTACTATACATATAAGTCAATCTAGGAACATCTTATTGAGTGTGTGTATCTACTTGCTGAATTGAGACTATCCACACATGATGAGTCTTGGGAGTTGGGATTGGTGTCTCAGCGTTTCTCTACATGACTACTGAAGTGGAATATTTCTGCAGCTGTAAATCCACATTATACATAAAACGCAGGAGCGTTACAGATAGGCAGACAGAGCCAAAAACTATACTCACTTTCTAGCACCTACCTAGGAGGGTGCTACAAGAGTATCAAATATTTTCTAAGCTGAACCTTCATTGACTTTTACCTTTTAGTGAAGTTTACAGCTCTCCCCTAAGTGTAACTAAGCAGTGTGTGTAAGCTTATTCCTAAGTGAAATGTATCAGTGAAGGGGCCAGGTGGACAGAGAATGAACACTGGATCAATAAAGTTTTATCGGAAAGTGAAGTATGGAATTTGTCTGCTATTCTTTTTCTGGCATGCTGAAATTTCAGTACAGCTGAAGAAAAACTGGGGAGGAAGCCTTCACCTACTGTTGGAGCAAGGACACAAGAGGAGCCTGAAGCAGAGAATTTACATAGCTACATATTAGGATGCTTGATATTTTAGGACTCCTAGGGTACTGACATGTGTAGATCCAGATCTTCAGACAGCTGCTTGAGCACCCCTTCTGTCCTGAAAGTTCAGGCATGCTAATATGTAACTGCCAAAACTGAGATAGAAAGTTGAGCTATAGTCAACTATTTAAAAAAAATGTAGCAAGGTGAGACTTTAAAGGTGCTGAGAAACTCATCTCATAATTTATACCAAGATATACACTCACTGGCCACTTTATTAGGTACACCTTGCTAGTCTCGTGTTGGACCCCCTTTTGCCTTCAGAACTGCCTATATTTTTCTTGGCATAGATTCAACAAGGTGTTGGAAAGATTCCTCAGAGATTTTGGTTCATAGTGACATGATAGCATCACGCAGTCACTGCAGATTTTACGGCTGCACATCCATAATGTGAATCTCCTATTGCACCACATCCCAAAGATGCTCTATTGGATTGAGATCTGGTGACTGTGGAGGCCATTGGACAAGTAAAGTACAAGAAACCAGTGGTGAGATGATTTGATCTTTGTGACATGGTGCATTATCCTGCTGGAAGGAGCCATCAGAAGATGGGTACATTGTAGTCATAAAGAGATGGACATGGTCAGCAACAATACTCAGGTAGGCTGCAGCATTTTAAATGATGTCCAATTGGTACTAAGGGGCCCAAAATGTGCCAAGAAAATATCCCCCCACCATTACACCACCACCAGCCTGAACCATTGATCCTGTGGATCCATGCTTTCATGTTGTTTATGTCAAATTCTAACCCTACCATCTGATTGTCGCAGCTGAAATCGAGACTCATCAGACTAGGCAACGTTTTTCCCAATCTTCTAGTGTCCAATTTTGGTGAGCTTGTGGAAATTGTAAACTTGGGTTTCTTGTTCTTAGCTGACAGGAGTGGCACCTGGTGTGGTATTCTGCTGCTGTAGCCCATCTGCTTCAAGGATTGATGTGTTGTGCATTCAGAGATTGTATTATGCATACCTTGGTTGTAACAAGTGGTTATTTCAGTTACTGTTGCCTTTCTATCATCTCAAACCAGTCTGCACATTCTCATCTGACCTCTGACATCAACAAGGCATTTTCCTCCACACAACTGCCACTCACTGGATATTTTCTCTTTTTCAGACCATTCTCTGTTAATCCTAGAGATGGTTGGCCGTGAAAATCCCAGTAGGTCAGCAGTTTTTTAAATTCTCAAACCAGCCCGTCTGGCACTAACCACCATGCCACATTCAAAGTCCTCTAAATCCCCTTTCTTCCCCATTCTGATGCTCGGTTTGAATTATAGCAAGTCATCTTTACCACGTCTAGATGCCTAAATGCATTGACTTACTGCCATGTGATTGGCTGATTAGCATTTTGTATTACCAAGCAATTGAACAGGTGTATCTAATAAAGTGGCCGGTGAGTGTATATAAAAGTAGAATTTTTTTTATTACAAATATAACAAAATAGACAGACTAGGGGATAGACCCCTAAAAAAAACAAATTGTTTGCACACATTACATTCCAATCACAAAGCACCCCTGAAGATAGAGGTCCTTCTCTGTGTGTATACAGTGCATAAATGTGATTTTAGCCTATATACTGTACTAGCTGCATAAAACACATATCGATATATAGAAAAGGATGACTCACCCTGACGCGTTTCGCCTGGTCGGCTTCTTTAATGGTTTAAAGGGGTGCATGGTTAGAGTAACTCGTCTATGTTCCCACAAAAAATGCTTGAGAGCTAAAAAGCTAAAGCCTGGGTGGGTGTTCAAAATTTCCAGATATAGGATCTGCAGCGTAGATGATAGTCAGATATTGCATCCCCACATTCTATCAAAAACTCTAGAAGTATGCCTCCATATTGGTCGCTTGTATATAGTCAACTATTCCTGTTTACTAAACCTCACTATTTGTAATGTAGGGTGTTTATCGGTCTAACAGATAGATAGGAAGGTCTGCCTTTCAATGCCAAAGTTGATAGTTGCAAATTAGATGTGCAGGATTCCAGGGTAACTGTGTTAGTTTGCTGAAGTTATAAATGCAACCGTTTTTTTCTTCAAGGTTAGCTATAGGCAGGATGCAGGACTTGGAAGATTTATCTGCTAAAAGATATTCCCAAAACAATCTTTTGGGGTGTGACATGTATGCAGGTTAAGGCAGGACCCACTAAGTGGCCCAATTAAGAGTGTTACCCTTTTAAATCATTCCAGGAAGGAGAGTAAGTTTACTTCCTGCCTGGCAGGATATCTTATATAGCGTGGGTGGAGCTAGATGGAGAAGAGTAGGATAAGGTTTTTTTTTTGGGTGGGAACTGGCAACTGCAGCACTGAATGTATGTATTAGCAAAGGGCTGGTGTGGGGTGTTCTGGAGGGTCTATTGATGCTGGCTGCTGGGGGATCTATTGTCACTGGTGGGAATCTATTTTTGTGTGAGGGTCTATTGTTGCTGATGGGGGATCTATTGTTGCGGGGGTCTTTTGTTGCTGGTAGGGATCTACTGTTGAGGGAGAGGTCTATTGTTGCTTGATGCTGGAGGGTCTATTGATGCTGGCTGCTGGGAGAACTGTTCTTGTTGCTGCTGGACAGGATCTAATGTTGCTGGGGTGGACCTTTTGGGTGATATTTTGTTGAGGGTGGTCTATTGTTGCCGTGTGGGGGGTCTATTGTGTGGGGGAACTATTGTTGCTGGGGAATCTTCAAGAAGAACCCTGTTCGTTTTTCAGCTAATGCAGCAGGCAAAGTGAGTGAGTACAGTTACAGTGACGGGCCAGCATCCTGATAACCTAGGAAAGAGGGGGTACAGCCATGCAATCAGGAATGTGGGCAAAGGAACTGGTCACCGGACTGCACCCACAAATTATTGGAGAGTGAGAGCGTGTAATATACAGAGCAAGATCTGATATGCCCGAGAAGGTTAGTCTTTTATGTTAGGGATTGCCAAGCTGTCATTCTGGCCACGGATAGGCAAGCCATCACCCGCTAACAGATTTGCATGTTTATATGTAGAGTAAACAATTGTTGGGCTAGTCTTATATCAGCAGAAAGAGTAGTGATTGCTTGGGTAGCACCCTCCCAGTGTAGAATGCTAGGTACATTTAGTTTTTGGCTCCTTCTGTAATCAAGGGAGCAGTAATCATTTGTTCTAGCCTTCCCAGAGTTTCACAGGCTGGAAATGTGATTGCCTCCCTCAGCCTCTGAATATTTATCATGCTCCAGCCAATTCTAGAGGCCTCAGCAGGGTCAGGGCTGAGGGCCTGGATGGACTGTGCTAGCAGCTGATTGCAGGACCTCACCAGGAGGTATCTGGACTGGAGAAGGACTGTCTCACTAAATGGACTATGTCCTGAGGAAGGTGGAAGGTGGCAGCTGAGTAAAGACTCAACTGATGTTGTGCAGTGTTCTGAAGATTGCACTGGGTGGGTACCAGTAGTTGTGTATAGGTGCAAGGTAATCGGGTGCCAAGTAGACTTGCCTTACGGTCTTTAGCTGTGAGGCTTTAGACTGTTCAACTCTTGAAAATACTTATGAAGTAAGTAAGAATAATCTTTTTTGCCGTATCCCATGCCCTGAACCCTCTCCTGATAAAGTTTCTACAAGCAAAAAATGTTAAAAAGACAACCCCTAGACTGTATTATTGGAGCCGGTATGCATGAACTGGTACTTGCGGTGGTGTGCATCCTCTATGCTTGTAGGGAAGAACCAAGTAATACCAGTAGCTCCTTATGGAATAGGGTTACATAAGGGGGCTCATTCCAGGATTTCCCTAAGTATGTGCTGCTATTGCCAATAGCAGCTGTTAAGAAGATAATGGATTTGGAGTGTTCTGTGTGGATTGCCCAGGGAATGTATATTCAGGAGAATGCTGCTGTGATACTTATTTGCTTCAAAAACAGAGCTTCGCCTGGGAAAATAGTTGCCAGTAAGAAGAGTGTTTTCAACGGGGCAGCATAGAGCTAACCAGAGTAGGTGGAGGAGCCCGCTCAGTGGAGATAGCCACTGGCACCAGAAGGTGGTTAGAGGAAGAGGGATGGCCCATGTTCCAGAGACAAAGTACACCCTGCACGTGGAAGAGAGAGGAAGAAAACACCAATACGGTGCACTTTCGGTTCTTTAGGTGTTGGGTGACTATGGCAATGGAGAGTATCCTGCCTTCAGGGCAATTATACCGGATAGCCGAAGCTCAGGAGTACTTGACAGACACTAGAGTGTGGTTGGTTCATAGAGGCTCCTTCGCACTAGGCACAGTGAAGGGAATGGAGCAGTTATGCTTGGTATTGTAACGTTCATGCGTAATTGTTTGTGGATGGATTTACAGCTGCAGAATTATTACACTCAGTAGCCTTGTAGAGAATCTGTTGAACAACATATCCAACTCTCAGGACTTCATCACCGTGTACAGCCTGTTATATACTATATATATATCAATAGATGTTTAATGGAGGGATAGAGTATATGAGGATATAGATGAGAGACAGGCTATTGTATGGTGAGCACTAGAAGTAGTATTAGGAGAGTTGCAGGTGATGGTAAAGCTGATAGGTTCTGATGTCAAGTATAGTGCAGATGGTAAGAGGACACAGATGGAGTATACTTAGACAGAGTAACCTAGTGCAAGGATAGTTCAATGTAGTCCCAAGAGCTAACAGTCTTATGCAGGTGATAGTGAATAGATAGATAGTCTTGGTAATTGCAGTAGATGACAGTAGGAGATTGGTAGCAAGAATCCCCTGCGGGGTACTTATCACTTAGATAGGTTTAGGAATAACAGTGTCCATTGGAGAGGGGTGATCCCGTAGCGAGATACGGATCACCAGCGAGGTTTCCGGCTTCAGTTCAGCAAGGAAGGTATGTCAGCAGCTCCGACTTCTCAGGCGTAGGTGCGATGAACATGTGGGTTTGAACGAGCGATGAGTGAGAGCAAACCGGCGATTGAAATAGCCGCTCATAGCGGCGCTCGGCAGTGATGTCATCCGGTCTTAAAGGTATATGCGTCCTTTGTTATACAAGATGGGACGCAATTAAGAGATAAGAAATATGGAAGCAAGGGTACCAGAGGTACCGGAACATTACAGTACCCCCCCCCCCCCTTAAGGCCGGCTCCGGAAGACCTCTAGAACTGGTTTTTCCGGATATTTCGAGTGGAAATTGCGAATCAGTCTAGGGGCATGTATATCGGAGGTATCCAGCCAGGTGTCATCTTGGGGCCCATAATTCTTCCATCGTACAAGATATGGAGTCTTCTTCTATTGAAACGGGAATCCAAAATTTCCTTTATCTCAAATTCTTCTCCACCTTCCACTTGTACAGGAGGTGGAGGTGAGATAGTAGGCCTTATTCCTTGGTTAGGAACATGGGGCTTCAGTAGAGACACATGGAAGACAGGATGTATCTTGAGGTCTACTGGCAATGTGAGTTGTACTGCAGCTTTACCAATAAGCTTCTCTATTGGGAAAGGTCCCAGAAACAGAGGTCCAAGTTTTTTACTAGGGATCTTTAGTCTCAGATTTTTTGTAGAAAGCCAAACAAGATCCCCAATGGCATATTGGGGAGAGGGTTTCCTACGGAGGTCGTAGTACTTTTTTTGTTGGCTATGAGCATGAGATATGGTATTGTTGAGTAATCCCAGAGAATCCTTTATCTGGGCAAGATAATCAGATGCCACTGGATTACTTGATGGTAAGATACGTGGAGGAAGGAGTGTGGGATGAAACCCATAATTCAGGTAAAACGGACTTTGCTTAGTAGTGCTATGAGTAGCGTTGTTATAGGCGAATTCCGCCAGTGGGAGGAGATCTGCCCAATCGTCCTGTAGATACGAAGTATAGCAACGCAGGTACTGTTCAATGCACTGGTTAACTCTCTCTGTCTGTCCGTTGGTCTGAGGGTGGTAGGGAGAAGTGAGGTTACGCTCTATTCGCAGTATCTGACATAGAGCTAGCCAAAACTTTGAGATAAATTGTGAACCACGGTCAGACAGCAGTGTTTTTGGAATACCATGTAACTTAAAGACATGTTTCACAAGTAATTCTGCTGTTTGTTTGGATGAAGGTAGTTTTCGGATAGGGGTGAAATGTGCCATCTTGGTCAGATGGTCCACTGATACCAAGATGGTGTTGAATCCTTTGGAAGGTGGTAATTCCACTATGAAGTCTAAGGATACCACTTCCCACGGAACGTGGGGTATCGGTAAACTACAAAGTAATCCTGATGGTTTCATGTTGTCAATTTTAGACCTTGCACAGATATCACAAGATGAAACGAACTTTTTTACGGTTGTCTTCATGTCTGGCCACCAAAATTGCCTAGTGAGTAGATTGAGAGTTTTAGTCATACCCATATGTCCTGCCATAGGTACATCATGCGACAATTCTAAGATCTTGGTTCGCATAGTAAGGGGTATGTATAATTTATCGTTGTAGTAGAGGAAGCCTTCTGCGTCAGCAGTTAGTTGTGGTGGAGGTGAATCCAACCCTATGCTGTGCAAAATCTCCTCCTTTAGTGAGCGAACGACTCCGATAATACGTTCAAGTGGTATTATAGGAACTGAGGGAACCTCAGTGCAATCTTTCTCGGCTAGTCGTGAGAGTGCATCCGCTTTTTTATTTTTGTCTGCGGGCGTGTAAGTTACTAAAAAATTAAATCTCAGAAAGAATAACGACCACCGTACCTGCCGGTGGGAAAGAGTTCTATTAGTCTGAAGGTATTGGAGGTTTTTGTGATCAGTATATATCAGAATTGGCAATTGAGTGCCCTCAAGTAGATGTCTCCAATTCTCTAATGCCAGTTTTATGGCTAATAACTCCTTCTCACCTACTGGGTAGTTCACCTCGGGGCTACTTAATGACTTTGAAAAGAAAGCAACTGGGTGAAGAGGTGAGGTGTTTGTTGGTCGTTGTGAGAGAACTGCTCCTACTGCCATATTAGACGCATCTACCTCCAAGATGTATTGAAGGGATGGGTCCGGATGGCATAGTATGGGGGCAGTGGTAAAGCTTGATTTCAGCAGAGAGAATGCTCCATTTGCTTCTTTTGTCCAATTAAATGGTCTCTTCGTGCTTGTAAGTTGTGTGAGAGGTTTCACAATCGCAGAGAAGTTTTTAATGAATTTCCTATAGTAATTAGAGAATCCTAGGAACCTTTGTAATGCTTTGCGAGTGGTTGGCACAGGCCAATCCAGAATGCAGGATATTTTGCTCATGTCCATTTTGATTCCACTTTTAGATATAATATATCCTAGGAATAGTACCTCCTCTTTATGAAACAAACATTTCTTTGATTTAACATATAAGTTATGTGCAAGTAGTCTTGACAACACAAGTCTCACATGTTTTATGTGCTCAGGTAAGGAATGAGAATAGATAAGTATATCGTCCAAATATACTACCACACAAACATCAAGCAAGTCTCGGAATATCTCGTTTATAAACCGTTGGAAGGCTGCGGGGGCATTACATAGCCCAAATGGCATTACAAGGTACTCAAGCAGTCCGTATCTGGTTCTGAATGCCGTCTTCCATTCATCCCCTTTACGGATTCGAATTAAATTGTATGCCCCTTTTAGGTCCAATTTTGAAAAGAAAGAAGCCCCACGCACCTGTTCGATAAGTTCAGGAATAAGGGGTAAAGGATAACGATCCTTTATTGTGATGGCATTTAATTGTCGGAAATCAATGATAGGCCTAAGGCTAGAGTCCTTATTGCGGACGAAGAAGAGCCCAGCCGCAGTGGAGGAAGTAGAAGGTCGGATGAATCCTTTTGCCAAGTTTTCATCCAGATACTCCTTAAGGTGAGAGAGTTCATCCTGTGAGAGAGGATATACATGTCCGTAAGGCAACTTGCTATTAGGGAGCAGATCGATACAACAATCATAGTCCCTATGAGGAGGTAGCATTTGAGCGTTTTTCTCAAGGAAAACCTCCGATAAATCTTGATAACACTTAGGAATAATGTCATCCGGCAGTACAGACAGGATCCTATCATGTGTGGGGAGGTTACACGTCGTCTCACAATAGTGAGAAGAGAAGGTTAACGTTTTTGTTTTCCAATCGATGATTGGTTGATGTATGTGTAACCAGGGAAGTCCCAAAATGATTGGAAAATGTGGTGAAGTTAATACATCAAAGGTGGTGGTCTCCACATGAGACTTGTCAGCAGTTACAAGAAGTGCCTGTGTCTGACTGGTGATAGGACCAGAGGATAAAGGGGTACCGTTAATAAAACTAACGGAGACAGGTTTGGGTTTTGAAACAATAGGTATTTTATTAAGGGAGACAAAACAAATGTCAATGTAGTTTCCACAAGATCCTGTGTCAATCATAGCCTTGGTGGTGATCCTAGTTTGGTCCCACTGCAATGTTAATTGAACAAAAAGATAAGGATTAGAGAAGGAAGTTGTGAGTCCCCCTAGCAAGACATTTGAACACTCACCCTCTTTTCTGCGGACAAGAGGACAGTCGTTTACCAAAAGATTCGGGGATGCGCAGTACATGCAAAGATGTTCGGTTTTCCTCCTGGCACGTTCAGGAAGGGTCAGAGGTGGACGTATCATTCCTACTTCCATAGGAGTAGGGTCATCAGGCAACATCCGAGAAGGACTGGAAAATGGTGAGCCCATCTTCTCAGCCTTTCTTTCTCGTAGTCGTCTGTCAATATTGATACTGGTCTGGATCAGTCCCTCTAGAGTGCCAGGTAAATCCGCTCGGGCGAGCTCGTCTTTAACGGCCTCAGATAGGCCGAGTCTAAACTGCGTTCGCAAAGATGTGTCGTTCCACCCTGAATCAGGGGACCATCTTTTAAAATTCGCCACGAAATCTTCAACAGGTCTCCTTCCTTGTTTTAAGGCCCTTAATTGTGTGTCAGCGGTACTCTGCTTGTTGGGGTCTTCATATAAAGTAGCAAGTTGTGCTAGAAATAAGGGATAAGAATTAAGGAGTGGATCATCCTTTTCAAAGAGAGCGTCTGCCCAGGCCCGGGGTTCACCCGTTAAATAGGAGATGATAGTACAAACCTTAATTTGGTCAGTGGTGTAGGTTAGAGGTTTTAACAAAAAAAACAATTGACATGCGTTTTTAAATTTACGGAATTTGCTCCGATCACCAGAAAACACTATAGGAGGGTTTATCTTGGGCTCACGGGGCTGAGCAGCAGGAGGCTGTGTGAGACGGCCAAGCTGCTGTCTCAAGGTTTGATTGTCATTTTTTACCTCTGTAAGCGCATGGATCAATGCATCTACTTGCTGTTTTAATTGTAGTACATGAGTGGATAATTCTGCTGAATCCATATTTTTTTTAAAGGCTCGTTCAAACTGTAACGTTCATGCGTAATTGTTTGTGGATGGATTTACAGCTGCAGAATTATTACACTCAGTAGCCTTGTAGAGAATCTGTTGAACAACATATCCAACTCTCAGGACTTCATCACCGTGTACAGCCTGTTATATACTATATATATATCAATAGATGTTTAATGGAGGGATAGAGTATATGAGGATATAGATGAGAGACAGGCTATTGTATGGTGAGCACTAGAAGTAGTATTAGGAGAGTTGCAGGTGATGGTAAAGCTGATAGGTTCTGATGTCAAGTATAGTGCAGATGGTAAGAGGACACAGATGGAGTATACTTAGACAGAGTAACCTAGTGCAAGGATAGTTCAAGGTAGTCCCAAGAGCTAACAGTCTTATGCAGGTGATAGTGAATAGATAGATAGTCTTGGTAATTGCAGTAGATGACAGTAGGAGATTGGTAGCAAGAATCCCCTGCGGGGTACTTATCACTTAGATAGGTTTAGGAATAACAGTGTCCATTGGAGAGGGGTGATCCCGTAGCGAGATACGGATCACCAGCGAGGTTTCCGGCTTCAGTTCAGCAAGGAAGGTATGTTAGCAGCTCCGACTTCTCAGGCGTAGGTGCGATGAACATGTGGGTTTGAACGAGCGATGAGTGAGAGCAAACCGGCGATTGAAATAGCCGCTCATAGCGGCGCTCGGCAGTGATGTCATCCGGTCTTAAAGGTATATGCGTCCTTTGTTATACAAGATGGGACGCAATTAAGAGAGGAGAAATATGGAAGCAAGGGTACCAGAGGTACCGGAACATTACCGGTATGTGCAAGCTGCCAAAAGCTGACCGCATTGTAAAAAGCTTGGGTCTGATGTGAACATTGCAGAGTACCTTTTCTAAAGTTGATACCTAGCATTCTACCACCCGCTATTTACATCATCAACTTGAGTATGGGTTACTGTGCAGAGGTATCAGGCCCATCTCAACCAATTAGGCTGTGTAACCCCCAGGAAGCACTACAACTGTGGAGTAGGGAAAAGCTAAGCTGTTTACTGGACTGGGACCAAAAATCTGAGGTTATGCCTGCGGCCACAGATGGGAGTCGACTGTGAAACAGCCGGAGCTGCCCATACAGTTTTAATTCTTTCAGTGATAGTATTGTTGAGCAGCATGAGGAACATGCTCACTCTTTAACCTGTTGTAGTCTGGCTCAGGTAATGCATGTGGTTCACTGGAGTCCTTTGACAATGGGCTACCCAGAATTCTAAAAGTTTCACCTATAAAGGGACACACTGAGTTATATCCAGCCTAGCCTGGAAAGGAGCCCAAGATCCTTTTCCTGTTTTGCTAGCAATGGGCCCTGCAGGGACCCCAGTCAGTGCACAGGGCTATTTACAAGAAAAGTTCCCTTCTGGTAGAATCAGCAATCAGACCGCACAAGGATAGTCTTTTCCGAAAATGTACTTAATCAACATTTCAAACATAAAAATTCAGCCATGTGGGGGACAGTGGTGCATGGCTTGAATAGTGGCAAACAGTTTACAGCAAGTTGACAACCACATAGATAGATAGAGACCCCTTACTGGGCAAGAGATGTTCTAAAGTCCTATGTGTTGCTGGTTTACTGCCAACATAATGCTCCATACCCTGGCCTCAGACAGAGAATACACCTAAAGTGGCCACAATAAGTATGTGAACCCCTTGAAATCAACTGGTTTTCTACTGTATTTGCCATAAAATGTGATCTGATCCTCATCTAAGTTAAAACAATAGAAAAACACAATGTGCTTAACTGATAACACACAAACAATTCTAATTTCTTGTGTGTCACATACCTGGTGTTGAGGCCAAGATGATTAGAGGGCTTCCCCATGTGGCTGAGTGCACAACACCCCTGGAGATCATGACAGGAGATGCTGAGCAGTAAGAAGGATCTACGGTGGTGATACCTCTTCAGATGAAAGCCGGATACTGTAAGCAGCTGATCCAGGATGATGCACTAGGAAGTGCAGACAGTTCACAGCAGGCAGAATGAGGCAGGAGACGTGGTCAGGAATGAAAGCCAAGGTCAGAGCACAGTGGTCAAGCAGGGTAGTAGACTGGAGCATGGTTGGAGGTAGGCCAGGTTCATATACAGAAGGTAATCAGGAATAGGTCTGTGAAACAAGCCGAGGTCAGAGCCAGAAAACAAGCGAGGGGAAGTCCAGAAGTAAGCCAAGTTGGTAACAAGAAATTCAGAAGTAACAAGGAACACAGATGTCAGGGAGCTGAAGATCAGACAGCAAAGTCTGTGAGCAACTGCCATCTTTATATAAAGGTGAGAAGGCGCCAAGATCTATTGCACGCATAGTGAACAAATGCCACCATGTAGGGTATTGACAAGCATGCCAGGTCTTTGAGCCTCCGGCTTATCCCTGGAGAAAAAAGTGAGTGAAAACTAATTGAAGTCAGTAGTTTGCACACCTAGAGTCAAGTCAATGAAATGTGTTTTAACGGTGTGCTTTAGAGTTATCTTGATTGATAAAAGGAATGAAAACATTTTAAGATTTCTGTTCATAAGAAGCACCAGCTGATATAAACCATGCCTAGCAAATAGGAGCTCTCTGAAGATATATAATCAAGAGTAGCTAATCTGCATAAGGCTGGAAAGAGATACCAAGCAATCTCAAAGTGTTTAGGCATGCATCAGTCGACAGTTAGACAAATTATAAATGGAGACAATTTTGTACCGTGGCTACTTTAGAAGTTGGTACCCAGCCAAGGTGACTCAGAATTCACAATGGAGAATCCTCACTGAGGTAAAGAATAACCCATGAGTATTAGCTAAAAGCTTGAAGACATCATTGGAACTGGTAAACATCCATGTTATTGAATCTACCATACATAAGTATTTGAGCAGGAAGGTTTTCCATGGCAGCACACCACGGAGAATGCAGCTGCTGTCCAAAAAAAAAAAACATTGCTGCGTGCCTGAAGTTTGCCAAAAAGCACCTTGGCAAACCACAACACTACTGGGAAAATGTTCTGCGGACAGATGAAACAAAGGTGGTACTGTTCAGGAAGAATACTGAGCACTATGTATGTACTATATGGTGCAATAAGGGCACAACATACCAACATCAAAATAGCATCTCAATGGTGAGGTATGGTGGAGTAAACATCATGGTTTGGACTTGCTTTGCTGCCTCAGGACCTGGACCACTTGCCATGATCGAGTGGAATAAGAACTCCCAAGTTCACCAAAATACCCTGCAGGATAATGTCAGAGTGGCTGTTCGCCAGCTGAACCATAGTAGAAGTTGGGTGATGCAGATGGACAATGACCCTAAGCATCAAAGTAACTTCATCACAGACTGACTTTAGAAAAATAAAATGACCTTTGAAGTGGTTCAGCCAAAGACCAGACCTTAACCCCATAGAAAGGCTGTGAAATGACCTTAAGAGAGCTGTTCAAACCAGATATCCTATACATGTATCTGAGCTGAAGCAGTTTTGTAAAAAGGAATGGTCAAAAATTACTCCTGAACATTATGCAGGTCCAATAAAGCGCTTGCTTGAAGTCATT
Source organism: Pelophylax lessonae (assembly GCF_965119305.1). NCBI lineage: Eukaryota > Metazoa > Chordata > Amphibia > Anura > Ranidae > Pelophylax > Pelophylax lessonae. The sequence continues at coordinate 98,922,296 of NC_138771.1, read as the reverse complement.
GCTGCCAAAGGAGGTTTGACAACTAATAACTCCAACTCGCTTACTTTTTCCTCCGGCACTGTAAATGTTTAATGGGTGTGTTCAATAAAGATATGAGAAAGTACAATTGTTTGTGTGTTATCAGCTTAAGCACATTGTGTTTTCTATTGTTGTGACTTAGATGAGGATCAGATCATTTTATGGCAAACATATGGCAAAAAAGTTTATTCCAAGGGGTTAACATACTTGTTCTTGTCACTGTACACTGTCCCACTTTGAAGACAACCCAGTTTCCTATATACTGTATATCCTATGTTATGCCGAGGTGCCCCCTTTACTAGCAGGGGAAAGGTTACCACCCATGTCATCCATGTGGCTATAGCAGTCGAGGTTCTCTCTTTGCAATGTGAACTTCTTGTGGCCAACCAGGGGACCTATGCAGAGGTCTTCAAAATAAGAACTTCGGCCAAATCTGGTCCACTGCAAGGTTTCATCTGGCCCTTTGATGTAAGAGGGAACTCTGACAGAGACCCCAATGTAAAGATGGACTCTGATGGGGAACCATAATATAAGGGGAGGGCTCTGATGTAAGGGGAATCTAAAGTATTGGGGTCCTGATGGGGACTAAAATGTATGAGAGGGGGGCTTTTATGGGCTTCAATTTATTCTGAATTGTATTGCTTTGTTTTAGTGCACAAGTTGGATAGAGGTCGTCTTGAAGTTGTACAGGAACCTTTTCTGAAGTCGGAGCGACTTCAGTAGTCCATATTAAGACGGCTCTCATTCATTTACATTGGATTTGTGATGACAAGAGACTTGGGGCGACTTGAGGGCACACAAGTCGTGTCCCAAGTCGGAGTAGTGTGAACCGGCTCTTAAGCTCCGTACACACGTACCGATTGTCGGCCGTAAATATTCGGCCGCCGACCGATCGGCCGATTGTAGGCTTGTTAGTATGATGCTTCTGATAGCCGACAGCGCATTTTCGGCCGAACAGAATCTGTTGTGCAGACTTTAAAATATTTGTTGGCCGTCACCAGAACGGCCGATTGTTCGCCAGTCAGTACAGATTTCGGCCGACAGACAGCAGATTAGCAAGACTGGGCATGCTCAGAAAAGAAAAAAGACAAGGAAAGTTAACCATCGCATGACATCACTTCTGCAGTCGGCTGTTGTTGGCCGACAAAATTCGTGTGCAGTCTTTTGCAGTTTTCAACAGACACAACAGCCCTGGACAAAAGACGGCCGATCGTTCGGCCGACGATCAGTACGTGTGTACGAGGCTTTACTGAAGATGTTTTCTGTTGTTTTAAACAATATCATGTTGATTTCCCAAAAACTCCATGTAAAATGTATTCAGTGATTCATTCAGTCATTTAGATTTGATCCATTCATTTATAAAGCTAATTGTTTTTGGTCCTTGAATATTTGTAAAATATACAGTGTGGCCTCCATACAGTTTAGAGACCCCTGCCTTATAATTCCCTTTAATTGCCATGCCATGTCTATGACTAGCCAACAAAAAAAAAAAAAAACATTTAGCATACAAAGACTATTTTTCTTTTAAAGGGGATCATCGACAAACTGTATGTGCCAACTGTAAATTTTTAAGAAAAGTAAACGTTTTTAGGTCAAAATAATTTAGTCTGTAGCACAAAAAATATATATAAATGTTTACTTACAAAAGATAGTTACTTCATCTTAATAAACAGAGGGTGATTAACAATAAAATTAACAAAGTTCGATCAAAACAGTGTTGGAGGACAGGAATCACAGCATCTTGTATCACTAGGGATAATGGCTTTTCAAGGGATAGTCTGATTACACTGGCTTTGCTATCTACATGAGAAAGGTTCTTAGATGGTAAATCCCATAAGCACAAGAAAAAATTGTAAACATCAGACTCATTGTCTGGAAACACCACAATTCTTCCCTTATGCATAATCTTTTAATCTGGAGATTCTGTGCATTTTTTTTTATTTTGTTTTTTCTAGGATTTTCAATACAGTAACAAAAAAAAACAGTACAAAGCATTTTACAGTCAGGTACAGAGTAAACATAAATCCAACATTTTATTAATATTGTGCCATGAATTATCAGGATTGTCTTATGACTGCATATCTAACATGAAAATCCAAACAAACATCTACAAACAGGGAGCACTCAACATTTTTATCGTAATAACTTGAGGGTACCATACCATACCATACCATACCATACCATACCATACCATACCATACCATACCATACTTGAGGGTACCATAGGCAAAGAGATAGAAGGGGTTGGCTCACTCATCAGGGCAAGGGTGAGTGGGAATGTAGGGGGGATTGAGGCTGGGGTAATCAGGATAGGCTAAGATGGTGTGTTGAGGTTGCGCAATTGCACAACTTAGTGTGTTGGTGGGTCAAGCCTGTACAGTCAGGTGCCATTAGCATTCTATAAAACCATAGATGAAGTTAGGGAACACAAAGGTGGGTGGGGAAACAGTGGTAAGGGGAGGTGGGTGAGGGTGACATGGGCAAGGGTGGAAGGGGAACGGGATTGGCATGGAAGGAAATTGGAGTAAGGGGAGTGTGGTAGGAAGGTGGGAAGAAGGCATAATATGGGGGTTAGGAGGGGACTGCAGAGCTAGTAAGAGTCAAAGATGTGATTATGTGGTTTTAGGCTTCGTTTCCACTGCTGCGGCTACAGAGTCGTGCTACTTCTAGCTCGACTCTGTAGTGTTACTTGTTTGTGGCTTTCAGTTTGACTTGTCCCTCATTATAGAAGGAAGTCGCACTGAAGTCGGCCCAAAAGTAGTGCATGAACTACTTTTCAAGTCGCCGCAACTCAAGTCGCGGCAGTTAGAACGGGCCAAATTGAAATTAATGACTTTTGACTTTGCTGTGAGACTTGACATGTGTCAAGTCGCAACAGTGGAAACGGAGCCTTAGGAATTCCAGGAGATACTGTACCTATATGCTTATCTGGGTGTTGGTGAACTTATGTGTAATAGTATGAACTTGGTCCCGAAATTGGCTTAGTTTGGGGCATGACCAAAAGATGTGTAGTAAGTTTGCTGGAGAGGCACCACAGGGCATCACAAAGGGAGCGAGCAAAGGTTGTGGCTTTGGGTAAGAGGAACAGAAAGTGTGAAAGTTTTCCCCATAACCAATGTCTAAGATTGTGTAGGTCTGGATCCCATAACATATCTGATGGCCAGGCCAAGAGTTTGATCAACTGATTCACTCTAAACCTGCCTTCCCATTTTAAAGATACGAGAGCTTGGTCACAGAGTCCAGTTGGAAAGGCAGAGTTCGCAATTATTTGAAGTAGTGGGGAGGGATATGATGAGAGGTTATTATCAGGGAAAGCGCAGTGGGTCACTACCAATGCAAGTCCCACTAATGGATGAAGTTTGAAGGCGGGAGGTGATGAATCCTTACACCATAAGAGTGCAGGGAAAAGGACAGGAATATGGGCCTGATCTACAAATATCTAAAGTTCAGGCCTGCAGTGTCTGCACCAATCTCCTATCAGTTATAGGCATTTCACTGAATTGTTACTGTGTGAATGTAATTTTGATATACTATATTTTAACTTGGTGGATTTGTTTGCTCATATACATTTTTACCATCTAGTTTGTTTTGAAAATAGAACTTTGGATGTGTATGGGAAGTGTTGGCTTGAGAGGATATTCTGTTTAAGAATTTTACATTGACCCAACCCACCAAACCTACCCTGGGGCCATGCCTACAGGTCTTCTCTAATCTTCTGTAGGATAGGAGGGAAGTTAAGGGCGTAAGTTTGGGTAAGATCTTTGTGGAGGTGGATCCCCAGGTGTTCATAGAGTGGGACATCAATTTTTTTTTTTGAATCAGAAACAAAGTTTATTGAACAAAACAAAGGTTCACAGGCTTCACACAATAAGCTCTCTTAGGTCCCGTTCACACTGGGGCGATCCGACTTGACGGGGCGACCTCACAGGTCGCGGCGCTCAGCTCGCACCGCGACCTCGGAGCGGCCGGCACGGACTTCATAACATTGAAGTCAATGCAGGTCGCTCCAGGTCGCCCCAAAGAAGCTCCGGACCCTTTTTCTAAGTCGGAGTGACTTGTGTCGCTCCTATTAGAACGGGTCCACAGCTTCTCTATGGCAGGCGACCTACGGCGACCTGTCAGGCGACAAGGTTGCCTGACAGGTCGCCCCAGTGTGAACGGGGTCTTACAAAGAGAGAATAAACAATCAAGTAGAATATGCATAGCATCCCCAGAAGAGCACATCCCCAGTAAAACACATCCAGCCGCCCGGTCATGGTCTCACGGCATAACATACATTTCCCTCCTCACTCCCACAGCAAAAATAGGGCACTATTGCAACAAGCGATCCATGATGAAATCTGCGGGGGCCAGGCCCGGCTGTGCCAACCACCCACCCCAAATTTTGTCATACCTTAGCGGGACACCTCTATGTTGATATATTAGGCGTTCGCAAAGCAGAGTGGTACCCATGGCGTGCACCCACATCTCCAACGAGGGAGGGGACGGGGACGTCCAGTGCTGCAAGGGACATCCATTTAAATCAGGGGTGGGGAACCTACGGCCCGCGGGCCGTATGCGGCCCCCGAAGCCATCTGATCCGGCCCTGCCATTGGGCTGCCTCCGGAGGGGAAGGGGAGGGGGAACGCCTCCTGATTACACACAGAGCGAGTTCCTCTGCTTACCCGGTGCGGCTGCTGTCATACAAAGTCACGCCTTCTACCTATGATAGACAGCACAGTGGTGACGTCTATCACTGGAGTCGTCCAGGAGGCGTGACTTCGTATGAGAGCGCCCGTGCCGGGTAAGTAGAAGAACTCTGCTCTGTGTGTAATCAGGAGGCGCTCTAATCCCCATGCGCTCTGCATTGATTGGGGGCACTAATCACTCTGCATTGATGGGGGCACTCATCCCTCTGCAGTGATGGGGGGCACTAATCCCTCTGTATTGATGGGGGCACTAATCACTCTGCATTAAGAAGGGGAAACCTGGAAAACCAGTTGCCAGTAGCAACATCATCAATACCAGCTAACATCACACACCTCACCAAAGATAAGCAGTTGCAGCCATCACATTAGGGGTGAGTTAATTAAATGTTTGACCAAATATAACAGGCACATTTTTAAGTTGATAATTTTGTACGGCCCCCGAATGATTTTAAAAATACCCAAATGGCCCTCGGCAGAAAAAAGGTTCCCCACCCCTGATTTAAATAGAAGGTTTTGTTGGATTTTTGAAATCTCTGATTTGTGACATGATATGAAAGTTGTTACCTTGTCTAAGGAAGTTATCAAACACAGGAGATCATATATGTAAACAATGACTTTAGGGTGCTATGAGTTAAGTTGGATTGCAGAAATGTCTAGCTTGGCTCAAATGGTTCAGAGGAGCAGCTCTACAGTCAAGATAAAGGCAAGTAGGGAAAAAGGGCAACTCTGTTTAGTCCTATTGGTATGAGGATAGGGGTTAAATTAGCACACAATTTATTTGAACTCTTAGAGAGGGTGCAGAATAGATTCATAGTATCTGGGGGCCTGGACCTATGAATTCAAGGACGAGGTATAGGATTGACTGGTTTATCCTGTCGAAGGCCTTCTCAGGATCTGTGGAAAAAAGACATGGGGTAGTCCTCGAGAAGGCCTGGTGGCATTGCTTCTTGCCTCTCTGGCAGGCATAAAGCCAACTTGGTCATATACAGATAGATAGGACCCTGTGTATTCAGGGACAAAGGTCCTGAATGCAGGTCAAGGACCTAAACACCAATTCTAATTTTACATGGTTCAGCCCCATCCAGCAGCAGCCTGCTTGCATCAGTGCTGGATTCTGCACCTGTTCCTCTCGGGCACACTAAAAGACTGGGAGGGATGTACTGCAGCTGGAGGGCCCTGTTTTCAAAGGGCCCTATAAAGAGATGGAGAGGGAGAACAATGCAATTGAGCTGTCTGCAATTAACAACTTAACAAATGTGAAAGTTAATGTGAATTCTTCAAGTGCAGAGAAGAAATGTACTTCTTCTGGCTGTTATTCTTTGTCAGCATGTGTCTTTTACACAGTGGAACACACAGGAGAGGGGTCAGTAGCAATAAGGCTGCACAATAGGAACACCCACAAATCTGGTTATATAGAAGGATGGAGCAAACATACAAAAATTACAGAGATAAAGACTAAAATAAAAAAGCAGCTCCAACTGCATTACTAACCCAATCTCCAGTTCTGATGTCCACAGGCTCACCAATCCCAAGATGCTGCTCCTCTCCTCTTCAAGGCTCTATCCCCACCATGGGCTAAAAGGAAAATACGTTGCATCACCCTTTGCAGCATTCAGGATCCACGCACTGCCATGCGAATAAGAGAACCAAAGACACCTGAAAGGTAAGTATAAAGATTTTTTTTATTATGGTGGCAGGTGTACTCTAAGGGGAGTAATGGGCCTCAAGTGCCACAGTATTTGAGACTGGAATTACTCTTTAACCACTTAAGCCCCGGAAGATTTTACCCCCATTCCGACCAGGGGGTATTTTACGACTCGGCACTGCGTGACTTTAACTGACAATTGTGCGGTCATGCAATGTGGTACCCAAACGAAATTTACGTCCTTTTTTTCCCACAAACAGAGCTTTCTTTTGGTGGTATTTGATCACCTCTGCGCTTTTTATTTTTTGCGATATTAATAAAAAAAGAGCGAAAATTTTGCAAAAAAATGACATTTTCAACTTTGTCTTTTAAAAAATATCCAATATACTCAATTTATGTATTTTTTTTTGGCCAAAATATATTTAGCTACATGTCTTTGACAAAAAAAAATTCAATGAGCGTATTTTTATTGGTTTGCGCAAAAGTTATAGCGTCTACAAACTATGGTGTAAATACAGAAATTTACGCAGCTTTAATTTTTGACTGCCTATCTCATTTCATGAAGTGCTAAAATGGCAGGGCAGTACAAAACCCCCCCAAACTACCACTTTTTGGAAAGTAGACATCCTAAGGAATGTTCTGAGAGGCATGTTGAGCTCATTGAATATTTCATTTTTTTGTCACAGGTGTTTGAAAAATGACTAAAAATTTTTTTTTTTTTTTTTTTTACACAAAGTTGTCATTGAAATGATATATTGCTCACACATGCCATGGGTATATGTGTAATTACACCCCAAAATATATTCTGCTGCTTCTCCTGAGTACAGGGATACCACATATGTGGGACTTTTTGGGAGCCTAGCTGTGTACGGGACCACAAAAACAAATCCCCACCATCAGAATTTCAAAGGGCGTACATTTTTCATTGCATTTTCTCACTACCTCTAACGGTTTAGGAGGCCCTGAAATGTCAAGATACCACAAAACCCCCCCAAATGACCCCATTTTGGAAAGTAGACACCCCAAGCTGTTTGCTAAGAGGCATGGTGAGTCCATGGAATATTTTATATTTTACCACAAGTTTTGGGAATATTACTATTTTTTTTTTTATTTTTTTTTTTTACACAACGTTGTCACTAAAAGATAAAATTCTCACACATGACATGGGTATATGTGGAATTACACCCCAAAATACATTCTGCCACTTCTCCTGAGTATGGGGATGCCCCATGTGTGAGACTTTTTGGGAGCCTAGCTGTGTACAGGACCGCGAAAACCAATCAACACTCCCAGGTTTTCTAATGGCGTAAATTGTGCATGTCACCTCTGCACTACCTGTCACAGTTTCGGAGGCCCTAAAATTCCAAGATAGCACAAACCCCCCCCAAATTACCCCATTTTGGAAAGTAGACACCCCAAGCTATTTGCTGAGAGGCATGGTGAGTCCATGGAATATTTTATATTCTGCCACAAGTTCCGGGAAATACATATATATATATTTTTTTTTTTTTTTTTTTCACAAAGTTGTCAGTAAATGAAATATTGCTCACACATGCCATGGGTATATGTGAAATGACACCCCAAAATACATTCTGCTGCTTCTCCTGAGTACAGGGATACCCCATGTGTGAGACTTTTTTGCAGTCTAGCCGAGTACAGGTCCCCGAAAACCAGTCCCCGCTTTCAGGCTTTCCAAGGGCGTAAATTGTTGATTTCACTCCTGACTACCTATCACAGTTTCGGAGGCCCTAAAATTCCAAGATAGCACAAAACCCCCCCAAATGACCCCATTTTGGAAAGTAGACACCCCAAGCTATTTGCTGAGAGGCATGGTGAGTCCATGGAATATTTTATATTTTGCCACAAGTTCCGGGAAATATATATATATATATATTTTTTTTTTTTTTTTCACAAAGTTGTCAGTAAATGAAATATTGCTCACACATGCCATGGGTATATGTGAAATGACACCCCAAAATACATTCTGCTGCTTCTCCTGAGTACAGGGATACCCCATGTGTGAGACTTTTTTGCAGTCTAGCCGAGTACAGGTCCCCGAAAACCAGTCCCCACTTTCAGGCTTTCCAAGGGCGTAAATTGTTGATTTCACTCCTGACTACCTATCACAGTTTCGGAGGCCCTAAAATTCCAAGATAGCACAAAACCCCCCCAAATGACCCCATTTTGGAAAGTAGACACCCCAAGCTATTTGCTGAGAGGCATGGTGAGTCCATGGAATATTTTATATTTTGCCACAAGTTCCGGGAAATATATATATATATATATTTTTTTTTTTTTTTTCACAAAGTTGTCAGTAAATGATATATTGCTCACACATGCCATGGGTATATGTGAACTGACACCCCAAAATACATTCTGCTGCTTCTCCTGAGTATAGGGATACCCCATGTGTGAGACTTTTTTGCAGTCTAGCCGAGTACAGGACCCCGAAAACCAATCATCGCCTTCAGGCTTTCCAAGGGCGTAAATTGTTGATTTCACTCCTGACTACCTATCACAGTTTTGGAGGCCATGAAATGCCAAGACAGCACAACCCCCCCCCAAATGACCCCTTTTCGGAAAGTAGACACCCTGAGCTATTTGCAGAGAGGCATGTTGAGTGTTTTGCAGATCTCACTTTTTGTCACAAAGTTTTGGAAATTGAAAAAAGAGGAAAAAAAATGCATTTTCCTGTTTTTTCTTCATTTTCCAAAAAAAATTAGAGCTGCAAAATACTCACCATGCCTCTCAGCAAATAGATTGGAGTGTCTACTTTGCAAAATGGGGTCATTTGGGGGGGGTTTGTGCAATCTTGGCTTTTTATGGACTTCAAAACTGTGATAGGTAGTAAGGAGTGAGATCAACAATTTACGCCCTTAGAAAGCCTAAAGGTGCGCATTGGTTTTCCGGGTCCTGTACGCGGCTAGACTGGCAAAAAGTCTCACACATGGGGTATCATTGTACTCAGGAGAAGCAGCAGAATGTATTTTGGGGTGTCATTTCACATATACCCATGGCCTGTGTGAGCAATATATCATTTACTGACAACTTTGTGTAAAAAAATAAAAAAAAAATAAAAAAAATTTTTTTCCTCGAAACTTGTGGCAAAATATAAACTATTCCATGGACTCACCATACTTCTCAGCCAGTAGCTTGGAGTGTCTACTTTGCAAAATGGGGTCATTTGGGGGGGTTTTGTGCCATCTTGAAATTTCAGGGCCTCTGAAACTGTGACAGGTAGTCAGGGGTAAAATCAGCAATTTACGCCATTAGAAAACCTGAAGATGTGGATTGGTTTTCGGGGGCGCGTACACAGCTAGGCTCCCAAAAAGTCTCACACATGTGGTATCCCTGTACTCAGGAGAAGCAAAAGAATGTATTTTGGGGTGTCATTTCACATATTCCCATGGCATGCATGAGCAATATATCATTTAGTGACAACTTTCTGTAAAAAAACAACAAAAAAAAAAAAAATAATAATTTTCCCGAAACTTGTGGCAAAATATAAAATACTCCATGGACTCACCATGCCTCTCAGAAAAAAGCTTTGGGTGTCTACTTTTCAAAAAGGGGTCATTAGGGGGGTGTTTGAACAGTTCCGGCATTTTATACTCAATCTTATCCACACATCACCCACTCTTCTAACCACTTGAAAACCAAGCCTTTTCTGTGCCTTTTTGTTTACATGAAAAAATATTTTTTTTTTACTAGAAAATTACTTTGAACCCCCAAACATTATATATTTTTTTAAAGCAGAGGCCCTATAGAATAAAATGGTGGATGTTGCAAATTTTTTTGTCACACGGTATTTGCGCACAGATTTTCCAAACGCAATTTTTGCGAAAAAAATACATTTTTTTTTAATTTATTGCACAAATACACTATATAATTCCAATTTTTTTGGTAAAATTTAAAAGATGATCTTATGCCGAGTTCATAGACACCTAACATGACATGCTTTAAAAATTGCGCATGCCTGCGCAGCGACAAAAACGTATGTACATTTTTGAAAACCTTTAAAAGTCTCTACAGGTTACCACTTTAGTCTTACAGAGGAGGTCTACTGCAAGAATTACTGCACTCGATCTGGCGATCGCGGCGATACCTCACATGCATGCTGCAATTGTGGTTTACATATGACACTAGACCACCGCTTGCGTGCGCCATTGCGCGCAAGCACCGGGGGTAAGGGGGGGGGCTCAATTTTTTTTTTTTTTTTTCTTTTGCTTTTTTATGTTATTTTGACACCTTTCCTTTAATTTTTTTTTTTTTTTAAATCATTTTTATTGTTATCATAGTGAATTTAAATATCCCCTATGATAGCAATCTGTAGTGACAGGTACTCTTTTTAAAAAAAATTGGGGTCTTTTAGACTCTAGATCTCTCCTCTGACCTTAACGCATCTGACCACACCAAAATTGGTGTGATAAAATACTTTCCCAATTTCCCAATGGCCCTGTTTATTTCTGGCGAAACAGAAGTCATAAAATGCTCGTAGCCTCCGGCATCTTAGGCCATAGAGATGATTGGAGCCATTCTCATCTCCAATTAGCTCTATGGTTAGATAATTGAACCACCGGCTGCACTCTCGGGTTAACCGGTGGGACAGGAGAGCCAGAGAAAAACCATGGAAGGCTGCGGAAGGCGGCGGTGGGGGGGGGGGAGGCCCCTCCCACTGCATGTAAAAGCAGTCTAGCGGCCAATTACCTGCTAGAATCGCTTTTACATGTAAGCCGACCGCTGGCTGTAAAAAACGATACCAAGATGATGCCTAAATCTGCAGGCATCATCCTGGTATAACCACTCAAAGTCCAGCAACGTACCAGTACATTGCTGGTCCTTGTTTGGCATATAGGTTTTTTTTTTTTTCATGCAGCCTGTGGGCTGAACGGAAAAAAAGAGAACCTATCAGAAATCAGCACAGGAATAATGCGTAGTATTACTCATCATTAACCGCCCAAACAACCACCCACTGAATTTAATGATGGGTATACACGACACTATCCACGTATACCAAAATAGGATTTTAACTGCAGTGCTGAAATCAGAAAATCACCACAGCTGCTATCAGCAAAGGTATCCATATATGCTGAGCGCAAACGCTGTTTGTGTCAGAATATATAAAATCAATGCGTGGTAGCCGACGAGGGACCTGCAAGAGAAACAGGTCACAAAAGAATGAAAAAACAAACAAAGGACATTGAAAAAAAGTATAGTAGGAAGGAGTAGAAGGACATATAAAATTACTGACACCACAACAGTTTTTGGATCCTTTTATTTTTCTTTCTAACTGTTCCTTTACTTCTTGATTTGGGAGGGACTGCGATCATCTGCGATCTTCTCTTCCAGCTTGGGTCTCTCAAAATGTTGATGGACATCCAACATCCTTCGAGACCCTGTGTTTATGTGCCCTACACTGTGTCGTGCTGTACCCTACGCTAATAATCCACTAGTGTATGGTAGCGCTCGAAACATTCCCCGATGCAGAGACCAGGTTGGTCAGGACATTTGGGACAATAATAACGGGTGTCACGCCTAAATCCGCGCTTGCTACAGACACGACATCTTCTTTGGGGCCATCTTTGGGTAGGGGTACTCGGGAGGACATGTGAAAAATGCCTCTCATGCAGCCGGCTCACTGCATCTGGAAGGGGAAGTTGGGCAGGCATGCCTCCTGGGTACAGGTAGGCAAGGATGATCTCTTCCTGGAATTCCCGGAAAGATCCAGTTCGTCCTGACGCCCTGTATAGGACAAAGGCGTTCAGCATAGCCAATTGGTATAGGTAAACAGACACTTTTTTGTACCAGCGTCTGGCTTTACGGGCAACTAAATACGGCGCCAAAAGCTGGTCGTTAAGGTCCACCCCTCCCATGTTAAGGTTATATTCGTGGACACAGAGGGGTTTCTCCACAACGCCAGTTGCCGTAGGAATTTGGATCGTCGTGTCTGGGTGAAGGGAGGACAGAACATAAACATCCCGTGTATCCTTCCACTTCACCGCAAGTAATTTGTCCGTTTTCAAGCAGGCTCTCGCCCCCCGACTAAGACGGGAATCTACAAGCCGTTGGGGGAAGCCCCGGCGATTAGGTCGCACGGTGCCACATGCGCCAATTTGTAAATCAAGAAGGTGACTAAATAGTGGCACGCTTGTATAAAAGTTGTCCACGTACAAATGGTACCCCTTTCCGGATAAGGGTGACACCAAGTCCCAAACGATCTTACCGCTGCTCCCTATGTAGTCTGGGCAGTTGGGGGGCTCCACACAGCTATCTTTTCCCTCATAGACCCGGAAACTAACTGTATAGCCTGTGGCCCTGTCACACAATTTATACAGTTTGACCCCGTACTTGGCACGCTTGCTGGGGAGGTACTGTTTCATAGCAAGGCGGCCAGTAAATTTAATCAGGGACTCGTCAACGCAGACAACTTGTTCGGGGGTAAACAAGGCTGCAAACCGCTGATTGAAGTGGTCTATGAGGGGCCGAATTTTGTGGAGCCGATCGTATGCAGGGTCTCCCCGAGGACGACAGAGTTCATTGTCGCTGAAATGCATAAATCGCAGAATTTGCTCGTATCTCGTCCTGGACATAGAGGCAGAGTACATGCGCATATGGTGAACTGGGCTAGTGGACCAATATAGCCGCAATTCACTCTGTTTAGTTATGCCCATGTGGAGGGAAAGGCCCAGAAAGATCTTAAATTCGGAAACCGTTATAGGTTTCCAGCCGAATTGTCTGGCAAGGTGTGAATTTGGGTTGGCGGCGATGAACTGTTGTGCATACAAATTTGATTGATCCACAATAGATCTGTAAAGATCTTCCGTGAAGAACAGCTCAAAAAAGTTCAGGGGCGTAAAACCAGCTGTCTCCACGTGGATTCCAGGTTGGGCGGTGAATGGGGGAAGTACTGGCGCTGTAGTATCGGTGGGTTGCCAATTAGGAAATGCCAGCGCATCAGGGAGGGCACTATGGGCTCTACGGGCCTGTCTTCGAATACGCGGTGGCTGCGGGCCACTACTTGTGCTAGCCACCGCACCAGCTTCAACTGCACTTAGGGGACTCGCCACGTCACCAGGTCTTACTGCAGTGCTGGTTGTACTAGGTCCAGGTTGTACTAGGCCGCTGGCGCTTGCCAGGTCGCCAGAAGGATGAGCGGCACTAGTACCCACACTCTGCTCCATATGAGCACCCTGCGATTCCTGCATCACAACAACTTCAGAATGGGGTCGGGTACGCCTGGGTCTAACAGGGACCCATCTGTCGTCGGAGCTATCTGTCAGGGAGCCGCTGCCGTCATCAGGTTCATATACTGACACTAATTCGGTCATTGTAGCTTCCCCTTCGCTATCAGATGACTCGGTCAGCATATAACTGAGAAGCTCTTCATCCCTGTACGAACGTTTGGTCATTTTGGCAACTAAATTTACTCGTACAGTGATGCGACTCACAGGTAATAAAAGCACCTGGTTGTCGAAGACTATTTCAAGCGCTACAAAAAAAACTGCTAATGCTAGCAGGGATCAGGCCTGACTCTGCTAACACAGCGGTTTTGTGTCTTGTGTTTTTTTGCAAGTGACAGTAATCTATTGATTACTACACTTGCCTGGGTGAAAGGGTTAAACGCAGGTGCTGGCCGGAATCAGTACTGATCGTGCAAACACCGCGTTTTGGGAACCCTAAACTATGGGGGCGCTAGTATAGTTCTGATCAGATCAGATATTGATCTGTTCAAACACTATACTAGAAATGGAAGTGTAGGTGCGTGCGTGCGTGCGTGCGTGTGTGTCAATCAAGGGGTTACTTCTAAACTATGCGCTGGGGATCTGGGGGGGGTGGCGGGGACCCTAAACCTCCTTTGGGAAAGAAACTAGCTAGCTAGCGCAACCTCAAGTCACAATGACACCAATACAAAATACAGTAAAAACAGTATATTATGTGTGTATTAGTGCTAATGTGACAGAGGGTGTAGGGGTTAACGGGATGTGATCAGGGGGGGATCAGGGGTTTAAATCTTTATTGGAAGGGACTGGCGGGTATCCTAAGGATAAAAGGAACGGTGGCAAGCGCTAAACCTGGTCACAAGTCACACTTATACGGGTATATAGAAAATGCTATATACTGTATACAGTGTGCGTTGTGGCAGGGGGTGTAGGGGTGATCAGGAGGGGATCAGGGGATTAAATCTTTATTGGGCGGGTGGGGGGGACCCTAAACCTGCTTGGGACACAAACTTAGTCGCCTGCGCTAATTCTGATCACAATGACACTAATACAAAAATACAAAAACACAGTATATTACGTTTGTATTAGTGCTGATGTGACAGAGGGTGTAGGGGTTAACTAGCGGTGATCAGGGGGGGATCAGGTGGGATCAGGGGCTTAAATCTTTATTAGGGGGGGGTGGCGGGTAATTCAAGTGGAAAAAGGGGGGTCGCAAGCGCTAGACCTGACCACAAATCACACTTATACGGGTATATAGCAAAATGCTATATACTGTATACGGTGTGTGTTATGGCAGGGGGTGTAGGGGTGATCAGGGGGGGGTCAGGGGCTTAAATCTTTATTGGGCGGGTGGCGGGGACCCTAAACCTTCTTGGGACAGAAACTTAGTCGCCTGCGCTAATTCTGATCACAATGACACTAATACAAAAATACAATAACACCGTATATTGCGTTTGTATTAGTGCTGATGTGACAGAGGGTGTAGGGGTTAACGGCGGTGATCAGGGGGGGTTCAGGGGGGATCAGTGGGTTAAATCTTTATTAGGGGGGGGTGGGGGGTAATTTGAGTGGAAAAGGGGGGGTCGCAAGGGCTACACCTGTTCACAAATCACACTTATACAGGTATATAGGTATATGCTATATGCTGTATATAGTGTGTGTTGTGTCAGGTGCTGTAGGGGTTAATTGGGGGGGCGATCGGGGGTGAAATGTGCCTATCTAACTGTGTGTGGGTGTGCTTGGTGCAGTACTCACAGTAAGATGTGCTCTCCTCTCACGCTGGATCCAAAAAGACCGTTGTGGGGGGAGGGCACATCTCCTCTAAGCCTGTGTTTACATTTCACAGGCTTAGAGGATGATCTGATTGGGCAGGACCGATCAACAGGTCCAGACCAAAAATGATTGGCCTGGACCTGATGACTGATCGGTTCTGAACCCAATCGAGTCATCATCGGCGGCGGGGACGCGCGGGAGCGCGCACAGGGCCGGCAAATTGTGCTGACGTAGGCCTACGTCAGTTTGCCTGGCCGGGGCTGAGTGCCGACGTAGATCATCGTGCGCCGGTCGTAAAGTGGTTAACATCCAACCTTCCCAAAACACTTAACTCCTAGGTGCTTTCTTAACCACTTGCCGACTATTTACGTCGGCAGTCAGCCCCTCACAGGCAAAGCGACGTAGTACTACGTCACTAGCCTGTGAGGCTCTAGGGAGCGAGCGCTCGCAGCTGGAGGCGTGCTCCCGCTCGCTCACGGACCCCCCGCGCGAGTGACCGGCGGACCCGATGTCCACCGGTCACTCGCGATCGTCTGTTACACCGGGAGAAAGGCAGGCAGCTAATGTAAACAAAGCCGCCTGTCTTTCTCCCCTGTGTAACAGCACAGATCATACGGTCCTGCTATGTAGGACCGTAGATCTGTGCTGTTACACACACAGCCACATCCAATCACAGTAAGAATCACGCCCCTAGGGACACACTTAACCCCTCCTTCTCAAATAAAGTTAACCCCTTCCCTCCCAGTGTCATTTTTACAGTAGCAGTGCATATGTATAGCACTGATTACTGTAGTAATGTCACTGGTAACCCCAAAAGTGTCAAAAATGTCAGTCAAGGGTCCGATCTGTCCGCCGCAATGTCGCAGTCCCGCAAAAAAATTGCAGATCGCCGTCATTACTCGTTAAAAAAAAAACAATAAAAATGACAAAAATCTTTCCCTTATTTAGTAAATGCAATAACTTTTGCGCAAACCAATCTAATACGCTTTTTGCAATTTTTTTTTTACCAAACATTTGTAGCAGAAAACAAATTGGCCTAAAATGTTAAAAAAATTTAGATTTTTACATTTTTTTGGGGGGAATTTCATATAAAGAAAATGTGAAAAATATTGTTATTTTTGCGAAATTGTCGCTCTTTTTTTGTTTATAGCGCATGATTAAAAAAGCGCACAGATGATCAAATACCATCAAAAGAAAGCTCTGTTTGTGGGAAAAAAGGATGTCAAATTTGTTTAGGTACAGCGTCGCACGACCGCGCAATTGTCCGTTAAAGTCACGCAGTGCTGAATCGCAAAATAGGCCCTGGTCAGGAAGGGGGTAAAATTTTCCGGGGCTTAAGTGGTGTAGGAGAAGGTAGGTTAATTGTTAGGGGCCTATTCTTAGCAGAGAGCAGATACAGACACTAAATTGCAGAGAACTCTTGATGATCGGTGATGATTTGTTTGTTTGTTTTTCCCCATTCATTAAGTCCCCGTTCACACTGGGGCGACCTGTGAGGCGACCAGGTCGCCTTCCATAGGGAAGCTGCGGACCCGTTCTAATAGGAGCGACACAAGTCGCTCCGACTTAGAAAAAGGGTCCGGAGCTTCTTTGGGGCGACCCGGAGCGACCGTCATAGACTTCAATGTTACGAAGTCCGTGCCGGCCGCTCCGAGGTCGCGGCGCGCTGCTCGCACAGCGACCTCGGAGGTCGCCCCGGGAAGTCGGATCGCCCCAGTGTGAACGGGGCCTTAAATGAATGAGGCTTTGTTGACTTTAGAATCTTTAAGCAAGCAAAGATACCCAAACACATTACAGGCAGTCCCCGGGTTACAAACAAGATAGGTTCTGTAGGTTTGTTCTTAAGTTGAATTTGTATGTAAATTGTAACAGGTACATTTTTTAAATGTAACTCCAGTCAAAAAAATATTTTTTAAGTTTTTTTGGATAGCATAGTGGATGTACCCCGTTGCCCTGTGCCCCGTTCAGAAGATTTATCCTCACTTTCTGTCCCTGTGACAATTGGATTTTGAAAATTTTGGGTTGTCATGCAAACAAGGATTGGTTATAAAGCTTCAGTGGAGACACCTTTTATCCCATGATAACGCTTACAGTAAGGTGACCAGATTTTTAAAATTAAATCCGGGGACATATTTTTATTTTTATTGGCAAATGCCACAGGACTGCATAATACACAGAGCACTGGGCACAGGACTGCATATTACATAGAGCGCTGGGCACAGGACTGCATAATACACAGAGCGCTGGGCACAGGACTGCATAATACACAGAGCACTGGGCACAGAACTGCATATTACACAGAGCACCGGGCACAGGACTGCTTAATACACAGAGCACTGGGCACAGGACTGCTTAATACACAGAGCACTGGGCACAGGACTGCATAATACACAGAGCACTGGGCACAGGACTACATAATACACAGAGCACTGGGCACAGGACTGCATAATACACAGAGCACTGGGCACAGGACTACATAATACACAGAGCACTGGGCACAGGACTGCAAACTACACAGAGCGCTGGGCACAGGACTGCATATTACACAGAGCGCTGGGCACAGGACTGCATAATACAAAGAGCACTGGGCACAGGACTACATAATACACAGAGCACTTGGCACAGGACTGCAAACTACACAGAGCACTGGGCACAGGACTACATAATACACAGAGCACTGGGCACAGAACTGCAAACTACACAGAGCACTGGGCACAGGACTACATAATACACAGAGCACTGGGCACAGGACTGCATAATACACAGAGCACAGGGCACAGGACTGCATAATACACAGAGCACTAGGCACAGGACTGCATAATACATAGAGAGCTGGGCACAGGACTACATAATATAAGGAGGGTGTTAGGCATAGAGTACAGGGTTCAGAGGTTTACTATGCACAGAGGACACTTCTGCCCCCACATCCATAGCTCACCTCTGCACCCTTCTCTCACAGATTATCTCTGCAGGCACCTCTTAGCCCTTCTCCCACAACAGCTAAACTCTCCATCTCTCCATGCAGCTGCATCAGCTCTGACCCCTGCTCCCCCACTGCCCTCACCTGTGTTTCTCCCTTACTGCTTGAGGTAATTGTAGCCGTATTAGTGCACTAGCGACAGAGACAATTGAGTACTGTCCGTGATACTTTTTTTATTTGCACTAACATACAATATTTCAGGACAAGCTTTCGGGGTATGTCCCCTTCATCAAGATCCAAGAGTACTGCTTGGATCTTGATGAAGGGGACATACCCCGAAAGCTTGTCCTGAAATATTGTATGTTAGTGCAAATAAAAAAAGTATCACGGACAGTACTCAATTGTCTCTGTCCCTTACTGCTTGAAACTGAAAGCACAGGGAGAAGGGATCAAAAAAGAAAATGCCAATTGCCTGCAGCCTGGGATAGGATTCTGCCCTATCAACAGGAATAAGGTTTCAGATTGGTTGCCACCATGGCTAAGAACTAGGCCCTGTCCACTGAACTTGAGAGAAAATGGAGAGCACAGGACAGAGGGTAGAAACTGCCAGGGGTTACAGCTGGGAGAGACAGTCCTGGGAGGACAGAGGTGAACCAGAGGGAATTTAGGTGTACAAGGTGAAGAGCCATGGAAAGTACTGAGCTTCAAAGACAGAGCTGCACATGTTCTTCCTGAGCTATATTGAGCTATACTGTGAGCCTTGCTTTGCTACCCAAAGCAGAGAGAGACTGCACAAATACAGTGCCTTGCGAAAGTATTCGGCCCCCTTGAACTTTGCGACCTTTTGCCACATTTAAGGCTTCAAACATAAAGATATAAAACTAATTTTTTGTGAAGAATCAACAACAAGTGGGACACAATCATGAAGTGGAACGAAATTTATTGGATATTTCAAACTTTAACAAATAAAAAACTGAAAAATTGGGCGTGCAAAATTATTCAGCCCCCTTAAGTTTATACTTTGTAGCGCAATCTTTTGCTGCGATTACAGCTGTAAGTCGCTTGGGGTATGTCTCTATCAGTTTTTTTTTTGTATAATCTTTATTTTAATTTCAAATGCCAACAAACGAAAAAAGGACATAAAATCCAAGGACAACTAATACAATAGGAGACACATGGGAGGTGACCCCTCAGTGGCAGTTTAACCAAACAGTAACATGAGGCCATGGAAATCAGAGAACAGAAAAACCTCGTGCATAGCAACAAACAAATATGAGTAAGGGCCATGGCCCTTATGTGTAACAACTGAACATATCTATCACCATGATACATGCTCTACGCTCCAGGGGTAAGTCAGGCGAAGTCAGAAAGCCAGGGCCAGAAATGAAGGGACGGCCAAATGAGGGGGAGAGGGAAAAAAAGGAAGAGGATGAAGAAAAGGGCAGGGAGGGGGAGAGGAGCAGGAGGGAAGTACAGGAGGGAGGAAAGGGTGAGTCCAGAGGTCACAAGGCAAAATCATAATAAACAGGTATGACTACAGTGCAACAGCGTCTCAATGCTGGCAGGGCCGGCATGGGTCTGTGGTAAAGGATTATCGTGGGTCAGGGGCAGCCGCTGACACAGGGGCAGGGCCACCCGAGCCGGAGGCTGTATAGTCTATCCACACTGCCGATTTCATATAGAATTTATCGTACCGGTCCTTGCAGCGGGCCATCCACTCCTCGGCTGCCATGACATTGTTTGTCTCTATCAGTTTTGCACATCGAGAGACTGAAATTTTTGCCCATTCTCCTTGCAAAACAGCTCGAGCTCAGTGAGGTTGGATGGAGAGCGTTTGTGAACAGCAGTTTTCAGTTCTTTTCCACAGATTCTCGATTGGATTCAGGTCTGGACTTTGACTTGGCCATTCTAACACCTGGATATGTTTATTTGTGAACCATTCCATTGTAGATTTTGCTTTATGTTTTAGATTATTGTCTTTTTGGAAGACAAATCTCTGTCCCAGTCTCAGGTTTTCTTCCAGAATGGTCCTGTATTTGACTCCATCCATCTTCCCATCAATTTTAACCATCTTCCCTGTCCCTGCTGAAGAAAAGCAGGCCCAAACCATGATGCTGCCACCACCATGTTTGACATTGGGGATGCTGTTTAGGGCAGAGGTGTATAGTAACTAAGTAGAACTACTTCACTACTGTACTTAAGTACCGAAAGGCGGTATCTGTACTTTCCTGGAGTAGAATTTTTTTCTCCTACTTCCACTTTTACTTCACTACATTTTTTTCGATGATTTCAATACTTCTACTCCGATATTTTTTTTTTGTGCTGCATAGTTACTCGTTACTATTATAAAAATTACCACTGCCAGAACAGTAGATGGCAGGTTTCATGAAGCTCAAAACATGTGTATTATCAGCGCATACGAAAATAAATGCTACTGTATGTATAAATAAAAGCTGCATTTGAAATAATAAAAAACAATATGATGTTCAAACTTTTGACTTCTTTCTTTAATAACTACATAACACAGTACTTGTACTTTTACTTTCAGTACTTGAGTAGCAATTTTTTTTTCAAAACTACTGGTACTTTTACTTTCAGTACTTGAGTAGCAAAATTTTTTAAAAAACTACTTGCAGTACTTAAGTACAAAAAATGTTGATAATAACAAGGAGTGAAGAAAATTGCAATACCACCTTAATTGCAAACACACACTCACCCTGCGCTCTACTTAAAATCTGAGATAATCTAGGAGATGAAAATATATTTATATGACCTCAAAGGTCTCAGCAGCTGTTTTAATCAAAGTAATGTTCAAAAAGGTGTAATCGACTATCCAAAGATTCAGAACAAATCAACCACACAAACAGCGCTAACTGATGAATGGATTTGCTATAAATAAGATATATAATGTATATAGGAGTATAACCAGGCAAACAGTGTAATTAAACACAAGTGGCCAGTTGCATGGAAAACAGTCCAAAATGTTGAGGGAAGGGTGTGAAGGAACTTGGATACACCTCAATTCGACCAAACATCGGTGCTCCCCCCCTCTCCTCTGGAACTCACCAGATGAATGGTAAAAACGGGCTTCCTCAAAAGTGAATGCAAATCACCATCAGGACTTCTCCAGCCTCCAAAGACTCCGATCTCCTCACATATCCTATTAACCTTCATATGTCACTCCATTCATGATGGCATGTAAATGAAGAGTGAGGGACATATAGTGTAATTCCGCAAAATGTATTAATTAAAATGCACACCAATATGACCCCACTCCCCTCCAGATGTCTACTTACAAAATAGAACCTGAATGAAGGCATTCAAAGAATATATATATCGACGCTTAATGACCATCACTCAATCCATAAAGCTTAGCCAGGCGTCCCTCTGATAACAAGGCGACCGCGCACACATGCCCTGACGTTTCGTCACTAAGACTTCTTCCGAGAGCGGAAAAAATGTTGAATACTTTAGTACTTCTACTCAAGTCACTTTTTGATCGAGCACTTCCACTTCTACTCGAGTCACTTTTTGATCGAGCACTTGTACTTTTACTCAAGTATGGGTTTCGAGTACTTTATACAACTCTGGTTCAGGGTGATGAGCTGTGTTGCTTTTACGCCAAACATAACATTTTGCATTGTTGATTTTGGTTTCATCTGAACAGAGCACCTTCTTCCACATGTTTGGTTTGTCTCCCAGGTGGCTTGTGGCAAACTTTAAACGACACTTTTTATGGATATCTTTAAGAAATGGCTTTCTTCTTGCCTCTCTTCCATAAAGGCCAGATTTGTGCAGTATACAACTGATTGTTGTCCTATGCACAGAGTCTCCCACCTCAGCTGTAGATCTCTGCAGTTCATCCAGAGTGATCATGGGCCTCTTGGCTGCATCTCTGATCAGTCTTCTCCTTGTATGAGCTGAAAGTTCAGAGGGATGGCCAGGTCTTCGTAGATTTGCAGTGGTCTGATACTCCTTCCATTTCAATATTATTGCTTGCACAGTGCTCCTTGGGATGTTTAATGCTTGGGAAATCTTTTTGTATCCGAATCCGGCTTTAAACTTCTCCACAACAGTATCTCGGACCTGCCTGGTGTGTTCCTTGTTCTTCATGATGCTGTCTGCGCTTTAAACGGACCTCTGAGACTATCACAGTGCAGGTGCATTTATACGGAGACTTGATTACACACAGGTGGATTCTATTTATCATCATTAGTCTTTTAGGTCAACATTGGATCATTCAGAGATCCTCACTGAACTTCTGGAGAGAGTTTGCTGCACTTAAAGTAAAGGGGCTGAATAATTTTGCACGCCCAATTTTTCAGTTTGAATATCCAATAAATTTCGTTCCACTTCATGATTGTGTCCCACTTGTTGTTGATTCTTCACAAAAAATTAATGCTTTATATGTTTATGTTTGAAGCCTGAAATGTGGCAAAAGGTTACAAAGTTCAAGGGGGCCGAATACTTTCGCAAGGCACTGTAACTAAGGAGGTAAAGGCTGATGTGGGAGGCCCAGTGTTTTGCACATTGCAACTCCTTAGGGCAGGGCTTCCCAAACTTTTTTGGGCCGAGACCCACTTCTGAATACAGTTATTTTTCTGGACCCACTTGCTTGTAATTGAATATTGTAAAGCGCTACGGAATTTGTTGGCGCTATATAAATGCAAATTTTAATAATAATAATGCATATTTTGAAGGGAGGGGGATGTTAAATTAAAAATATCAATTTACTACTTTTCAATTTATTTTTGAATACATTTAATATTGAAATAAATATAAGGCTATATAGCACTCACCCTCCTTCCTCTCGCAGCGGTCCATAGTGAAGGTGAAGCCCCTGTTTGCCCTCTCCAGGGCCCAGCACACCTCACCCAGAGTCTCCATGATGAGGAGCTCTATATTGGTCTTGGTGTCCTGGCTCTTCTCCTTCAGATCCTCTACTGGGGTCACAGAAGCTGCCATGAACTCCTGACACCGCCGGGCCACCTGGTCCTCATATGACACCAAGGCTGCTGTCTCTACCCGCTATAGCTGAGAGAATCCCGCCGCCAGTCTAGCCACCACCGCTGCCACCAGCAGGACCAAGGAGCTGGCTCTGCACCCCATGAACATATTCTACATAACAGCCAACATACATACTCACTGATGCAAGTATTCTCCTCACGGGAAATGCAGATCAGTCTCCAACTGCGTGGGCGGGGTCCTCAATCCATGGAAATTTGACTGCTCTGGCTCTCTGTAATTTGCACGGGCCCGCACAGCACAATTTAAGCAGGCCCGCTCTCAGTGATTTCTGGCTCTTCGCGACCCACTCAAATGCAGCTCGCGACCCACCAGTGGGTCCCAACCCACAGTTTGGGAACTCCTGCCTTAGGGGGTCAATGTTACACATGTGATTTTTATTTAATAAAAGGACACCCCTTTGTACATATTATATTTGGTTTAACCACTTGCCTACTGGGCACTTAAACCCTCTCCCTGCCCAGGCCAATTCACAGCTTTCAGGGCTGTCGCACTTTGAATGACAATTGCGCGGTCATGCAACACTGTACCCAAATGAAATTTTTATCTTTTTTTTTTTCAAACAAATAGAGCTTTCTTTTGGTGGTATTTAATCACTACTGGGGTTTTTATTTTTTGCTGAACAAAAAAAGACCAACATTTTTGGAAAAAAAAACAAAACTGTTTTATAGTTTGTTATAAAATTTAGCAAACAGGTCATTTTTCTCCTTACATAGTTACATAGTTAGTGAGGTTGAAAAAAGACATCCGTCTATCCAGTTCAACCTATGATGTGTGTGTGTGTTTGCTGTTAACCGTACATTGTATACCCCTCTATGCTGTGGTCTTTAAGGTGCCCATCTAATCGTTTTTTTAAACTATCGATGCTCCCTGCTGATACGACTGCTTGTGGAAGAGAATTCCACATCCTTACTGCTCTTACAGTGAAGAACCTCCTTCATTTATGTGCACTGATGAGGCGGCACTGATGGGCCCTGATAGGCTGCACTGATGGGAACTGATGGGCACTGATAAGGTGGCAATGGTGGGCACTGATCGGTGATACTGATGGGTGGCACCAATGGGCACTGATGGGCAGCACTGAAGGGCACTAGTAGATGGTACTGAAGGGCACTAATAGGTGGCACTGATAGGTGGCACTCATGGGTACTGATGGCACTGATGATGGGGCACTGATAGGTGGCACTGGTAGGCATTGATAGGTGGCACTGGTGAGCACTGGCAGGTGGCATTGACCTGCACTGGTAGGTGGGCTGGTGGGCACTGGTGAGTACTGGTAGGTAGCACTGGGGCACAGATGATCCTCTCCTCTTCGGGACCGATGTCCCTCTGACAGCACCCGGCGAAAAAAAAAAGCTGATCTCCGGCTGCTGTTTACATCACGTAATCAGCTGTCATTGGCCTACAGCTTATCACGTGGTAAGGGGCCGGGATCGGCCCCCTACTCAGATCTGTGATCAGCCAAGTCTCATGGACTCGCTGATCACAGAGCGAGGCGCGCATGCTCCGCAGGGAGCACGCAGGCAGCTCATGCACAGGAGGATGTACATGGATGCCCTCCTGGCATTTAAGGCCTGCGCTGTAGCCG
The DNA here is from genome assembly GCF_965119305.1 of Pelophylax lessonae. Classification (NCBI taxonomy): domain Eukaryota; kingdom Metazoa; phylum Chordata; class Amphibia; order Anura; family Ranidae; genus Pelophylax; species Pelophylax lessonae. The sequence goes on along the minus strand of NC_138771.1, from coordinate 98,897,419 downwards.
TCTTTTGGCTGTAGCGCGGACGGTAAGTAGTTAAACAAAAGCAGTTTTTTGTCTTTTAAAAATTCATCTGCAAGAAGTATTACATTAAAAATCCCAGAAGATATTACAAATAAGGAAAATTAAATGCAATATTCCAAAAATAGGTGTTATTTTTTACGTTTGATTACCAGTTATTCAACCACTAAGGTGGAGGTAAATATATGTGTAACTCTGTGCAGGGCTCAAAATTTAAAGTCCTGAGCCACTCGCCATGCCTTAAGAGTTACTCGCAACCAGTTGCCTCACCTAACCCCTACCCTGCCCTGACCCTAAGTCCTCCCCTAAACACGTCCTCGTAAATTATCTAATGAAATTACACTGATAAATGTTTTATGTAGAATTAAGTTCCAAAAATAAATATTAACAACAACTTTAACAATTTTAACAAAAAGCATATTAGTACCCATCAGTGCAGCCTCATCAGTGCCCATAAGTGCAGCCTCATTAGTGCCTATCAGTACAGTCCCATCAGTGCCCATCAGTGCAGCCCCATCAGTGCCGCCTCATCAGTGGCCATCAATGCAGCCCCATTAGGGGCCACCAGTGCAGCCTATCAGTGACTATCAGTGCAGCATATCAGTACTGCCTCATCAGTGCAGCCCCATTAGTGCAGCTTAAGAGTGAAACCTCATCAGTGCAGCCTCATCAGTGCCCATCAGTGCAGCTTATTAGTGCCCATCAGTGCAGCATATCAGTGCTGCCTTACCAGTGCAGCCTCATCAGTGTCCATCAGTGAAGCATATCCATGCTGCCTTATCTGTGCAGCCTCATTAGTGCCCATCAGTGCAGTTTATCAGTGCCCATCAGTGCAGCATATCAGTGTTGCCTTATCAGTGCAGCTTATCAGTTCTGCATTATTAGTAGCCATCAATTCTGCCTCATTAGTGGCCATCAGTGCCGCCTCATCAGTGCCCATCAGTGCAGCCTCATCCGTGGCCCTCAGTGCAGCCTCATCTGTGGCCATCAGTGCAGCCAATTAGTGCCCATCAGTGCAGCCTATTAGTGCCCATCAGTGCAGCCTATTAGTGCCCATCAGTGCAGCATATGAATGCTGCCTTATCAGTACAACTTATCAATTCCACATCATCAGTGGCCATCATGTGCAGAATATTAGTGCCATCAGTGCAGCCTTATTAGTGCCCATCAATGCCGCCTCATCAGTGGCCATCAGTGCAGCCTTATGAGTGGCAATCAGTGCACCCTATCAGTCCCCATCAGTGCAGCCTATCAGTGCCCATCAGTGCAGCCTTATCAATGCCCATCAGTGTAGCCTTATCAGTGCAGCCTATCAGTTCCTATCAGTGCAGCCTATTATTGTCCATCAGTGCAGCCTTATCAGCACCCATCAGTACAGCCTCACCAGTGTCCATCAGTGCAGCCTCATCAGTGCCCATCAGTGCAGCCTCATCAGTGCCCATCAATGCAGCCCCATCAGTGCCCATCAGTGCAGCCTCATCAGTTTCCATCAGTGCTGCCTCATCAATGCCCATTAGTGCAACCTATCAGTGCCCATCAGTTCAGCCTATCAGTGCCCATAAGTGCAGCCTCATCAGTGCCAATCAAAACATCAGGGAGGAATCAGGAGGATCGGGCAGCCGGATCACACAGAGCGGGGATCTCCCGCTGAGACACAGCTTGTCAAACAAAGTCCCACCTCCTGGACCGGCATTGGACCATTGTGCTGTCTATCATAGTAGCCAGTTCAAAAGGCAGGACTTTGTTTGACAAAGGCTGGCTGTTCATATACAAGCCGTGTCTCAGCGGGAGATCCCCGCTCTGCATGATCTGGCTGCCAGATCCTCCTGATAGTTTCCTGGCTGATTGCTTCTGGCAAAAGCAGCGCAGTCTTTTTTTACAGGACATCAGATGGTGCCTCAGATGGCCGCACTGCTTTTGCCAGAGGCAATCACCCAGGAAACTGTCAGCCCAGTCCACCCCTGTTCAACACTTGTCCTCAACTAATTTCCAGTCGCCAAATGCGAGCAGGTAAATGTAAATCTTGAAGGCTGCTATGTGGAATGAATGCATATGGGTGGCTAAACCCCAACATAAAAATGCATATTAAAACTAAAGAAAAGCCCTTCAAAAAATACAAAGCTGAGGAGTCATTTGCAGCATTCCAACATTAAAAAGAGTGCAATAAGAAATGTAAAGGCGAAATCAAGGCGGCTAAAATAGAACAAGAGAGACATATAGCGGAAGAGAGTAAAGAAACCCCCAAGAAAATCTTTAAGTATATAAATACAGTAGTAAGAAAGCGAGACCAGATCACATCGGCCCCTTAAAAGACAATAAAGGAAATCTGGCCACAGAGGACAGAGAGAAGGCGAAAGTGCTAAATAAATTCTTCTCTTCAGTTTTTACGAAAGAATTGGGGGGTTACACTAACTCAGCTTGTAATGTTAAAATAAATAATACACCTCAGGAAGCACCCCCATGATTAACAGAAGATAGACTTAGAACTAAACTTGAAAAACTTAACATAAATAAATCATCGGGAACGGATGGCTTGCACCTGAGGGTTCTTAAAGAACTAAGCCAGGTTATAGCCAGACCAATATTCTTGATCTTTATGGATAGTCTACAGATGGGTATGGTGCCAGCTGATTGGAAAAAAGCCAACGTGGTACCAATTTAAAAAAGGGCCGAGATATATCCTGGGGAATTATAGGCCGGTTAGCCTAACATCAGTAGTCGGCAAAATTTTGGAGGGGATGTTAACGGATTATATACAAGACTCTAGTAATAGAAATGGTATTATTAGTAGTAATCAGCATGGATTCATGAAAAATCATTCTTGCCAGACCAATCTATTAACCTTCTATGATGAAGTGAGTTGCCATCTAGATAAAGGAAGGCCTGTGGATGTGGTGTATCTGGATTTTTGCAAAGGCATTTGACACAGTTCCCCACAAACACTTACTGTACAAACTAAGGTACATAGGTTTGGACCATAGGGTGAGTATCTGGATAGAGAACTGGCTCCAAGGGCGAGTCTAGAGGGTGGTGATAAATGGGGAGTACTCGGATTGGGTGGATGTGGAAAGTGGGGTGCCCCAAGGATCTGTCCTGGGACCAATCCTTTTTAATCTATTCATAAATAACCTAGAGTATGGGATATCCAGCACAATCTCAGTATTTGCGGACGATGCTAAGCCAAGCATGGCAATATCTTCTATGCAGGACGTGGTAACCTTACAAGCAGACCTGAACAAAGGAATGGGGTGGGCAACTACATGGCAGATGAGGTTTAATGTTGAAAAATGTAAGGTAATGCACTTAGGTGTCAGAAATTCGAACGCAAGTTACTCGCTAGGGGGGAAACCTCTAGGTGTATTGAAGATGGAAACGGACCTGGGGGTCCTAGTGGACAACAGGCTTGGAAGTGGCATGCAATGCAAAGCCACTGCAAGCAAAGCCAACAGAATACTGCCATGTATAAAAAAAGGGGATTCACTCCATAAATAAAGAGATTGTTCTCCCACTTTACAAGACTCTAGTCCGGCCACATCTTAAATATGCCGTCCAGTTCTGGGCACCGGTCCTCAGAAAGGATGTGCTGGAACTGGAGAGAGTCCAGAGAAGGGCAACAAAGATAATTAGGGGAATAGAGGACATCAGCTATGAGGAAAGACTACAAGCATTGAACTTATTCTCTCTGGAGAAGAGACGCTAGAGAGGGGATATGATATCAATGTGCAAATACTGTACTGGTGACCATAGCATAAGGAACAAACTTTTCAGAGTAAAGGAACTCAATAAGACACGGGGGCACTCACTAAAACTAGAAGAAAAATGGTTTAACCTTAATCTACGTAAGGGGTTCTTTACTGTTAGAGCGGTAAGGATGTGGAATTCTCTTCTACAAACAGTGGTATCAGCAGGGAGCATCGATAGTTTCAAAAAACTATTAGATGGGCACCTTAACGATCACAACATATAGGGGTATACAATGTATGGTTAGCAGCAAACACACACACACACACATTATAGGTTGAACTGGATGGACTGATGTCTATTTTCAACCTCACTAACTATGTAACTATGTATATGTGTGTATCATTGAGCATAAACGGTGCATACATGTGTGCATGAATGTTTGTGAATGTATGTAAGTGTAAGTGAGTGCAAGAGTCTGTGTGTGCTTCTGCCATACATGCATATGAACCAAAATTGGTGTGCATGCATTTTTGAGTATGAGTGAGTATAGCTATACTTGCTGAACCTACTTTTCTCATTTATTGTCCCAAGTTTTGGTGATTTTCCCTGGAATAATTGTAAGCTGGAATGTAGCTGATAACTGCTGTGGAACTTCTTTGTTGCTGCTGTATTATCATCCTGCAGTGTGGACAGGGTTAAACGGAATATTTATTAATGCAGAGGTTCCGCATCCATCTTTAAGGAGACTGTGACGGAACTGTCCCACACTCCGCTTGAGTGCTTCCGTCAGTTTACCGCTTCCTCCAGTCTGAACATAGATATCAGATATTATAGCTGCATATGGCAACCAAAAACTAGACGGGACTAGCTTAGCTGCAAAACTGGAACTGTTTATTGAACAAGAACACATGCATTTTTATACATTTGAGAAATAGGTCAGTCACCACATGAAAATTGACCCAAATATTTACCCAAAACATCAAACAATGGTTTAGATAACGAGGTACAGCTGACTTATGGCTAATCCCATCATAGACTATCCTTAAAGGAGAAGTATAGTCAAAGCTTCTTTGGCTGTACTCCTCCTATGGATCACAGGAGTGCAATTTGTTTTGCACTCCTGTGACCCGTTTTCAGCAGAGAGCGGGCTGAAGTCCGCTCTCTGCTGACATCACAGAAGTCTGACACCGAGCCGCTGAGAGCCTGACCTGGCCGCTACCGCCCCCTCCACAGCCCAGCGCTCCAGTGAGCGAAAAGGAGTAGAGCAGAGAGCTGCTGACTAATAGTCAGCAGCTCTCTGCTCGGGGAGCTGTCAGAACTGAATGATAGGCGGTGTACGATCACTCGGTTCTTAGTGCAGAGGGGCAGGAGAACTGATGCAAGCCGATGCTGCATCCACCTAGGTAAGTATGTATCTAGAAAAAAAATCAAAGCCATACTTCTCTATTAAGAGTTTAGTCAAATTAGCCAACATATACTAGAAAAATTAAGTTGAATAATTAACTAGCCATCTGGACAATCAGAGGTCTCAATCCAGGTCAGACTTGCCGGCATCGAGCTCACAAAGTACAATACACATTATTACAAGTATAAAACACATCCCCACAGTAGTTTGCTAGCAGACAATAGGTGTAATAATTAGCACAATTAACAATGGGTGAAAGACTGACTGGTGGCTTGAGCCGATAAGATTACCATCTGCTATAAGTTTCCCAGTGTTGAGCAGACATGGCTGGTAATGTACCATCTAGGCCTTTAACATGGATCCTGGGCCTTGTCTCCCAGAGTCTGTGTGTTCTGGGGAGACACGTACCTGAATCAGAAACAAGATAACTCCGAGAGTCTGCAAGGGACTCATTTTCAAAAGAGAAATATTCCCTCCAAAAGCCTCTGTCCTGGGTGAGTCTGTCACAGAGACCACTTTGCAATCCTACGGAGTGTCTCCAGTGAAGTGGGCAGCCATCTTGGTGAGGTCTGGAGGACAGTGACTGGCTAATGCAACAGAGCAAAGGAACAGTTAAGTGGCCTGATGAAGAAAGGGAGCTCTGTTGTGGCACCAGCCTGCTGAATAGAGAGAGGAAGCCACTGTGGGGACCATGTGCTGCTGCAACTATTTTCCGCTACTGAGCATCTGAGAGAGAGCATCACAAGGTTGCAACGAAGAGGGAACAGTGGTGTTCTGACAGAGTTTGCTAGAGCTATCTAATCTTGTGTTGCCCAGAAAAAGGTCTGATCAGAGAATGCAGCTGCCATCATAATCTGTGCAATGCTACATGTAGGGGATGGTCCTAGAAACAAGCAGGCATGTGGGAAGAGAACTAAACTGCTGCTGGATGAATGGATCCCTGCCATAGCTGGTTACAATCAGTTGAGAACTCAGAGATGTAAAGAAACTGAGAACCTTCTCCCTGGGAGGGTGTGATTTGGATGCCTTTTGAGATCAGACTGTACTAAAGAGTACTCCCACCAGAAAGGACAAGAGGGATTGTCTCAGCAAGATTGAAAGAGAGAGATCATTAGCAACTTCTTTCCCTCTCTGACTTGAACTGGACTTTTACTGAATAAGGGTACAAATCCGGAGATCCAGAAAAGGTTGCCCTGGGACTGATAAGAGACTAACATCAAACAAGTTAATCTGTTGTCTGCTGAGAACTGTTGTGCCTTCTTCAAGGACCCCAACTTTATGGCCAACATTTTTTTTTTTCTCATCAATTACTGGCCTTTGGGATGAAACAGTGACTGTTATATCAAGTTGGGAATGTCTTTAAATATTGTTGCTAGGAAAATGTAGTTCAGTTCTATTAATGACTGTTAGTCAGAATACTGCAGGTGTTTAACCATATCTCTCAGAGTAATGTTACTGTTTTATTGATTGTATAAATACACTTGCTAAACCTCACTTCTTTTAGGCTATGCTTGGCCTTATAAATATTTAAATACCTCAAGGTATGTCGGTAAGTGCTGGGTAAGCAAGGTGTGGCATCTTCAAGTGAGCAGAGAAACCACAAAGCAATGCAGCGGCTCCTAGAGCTACATAATCACTGTATCAAATCTGAACAGTTATACAAACAAAAGCACATTAAAATGTTGGCAACTATGTTGTATATATTTTTTGAGTGCAGTAAGTAGTGTAGCTTAAAATGGTACATGAGACCTTTAGATAAATTACATAAGGATTTATGTGGAGCAATTATGTTGTTCTCATCTACAGTATATTCTCACCTCCTTTTTGGCATGATATTTCTATCTCAATAGCTTATTGGTAGACAGAAACTCCACTGACAGGCAAATCCAGCACTCTCTGGGATTAAAAAGACTAAGGGCAGGAGGTGGACCAAGTACATTATTACAATGCATAATCCCCTTTGTCTAAGTGCCAGAGCAGGAAAATAACAATTTCAAGGGACAGCTAACACTATGGTACAGATTTACTAAAGTGTGCAGTGCAAAACTATAACTTTAAAAAATGATTCAAATGAAGGGGACTTTAAAAACACTAAGGGGTTGATTTACTAAAACTGGAAAGTGCACAATCTGGTGCAGCTCCGCATAGAAACCAATCAGCTTCCAGGTTTTTTTTTTGGTAAAGCTTAATTAAACAAGCTGAAGTTAGAAGCTGATTGGTTTCTATGCGGAACTGCGCCAGATGTTGCACTCTCCAGTTTTAGTAAATCAAGCCCCATATCTTTGGTTTCAGATAATCAAATGCTTAAAGTGATCACTTTACCATTCATTTTAGTAGTAAATAATGTCTTATACAGTATGTCTGCCAATCTGCTGCTTGCTAGGATGTCAGGCTAATATACAAACTTTATATTTAAGGCTAAGTTCACCTTTTTTTTTCTAAATTCCAGCTACCCTATGTATCAATATACCATTGAAGTGGGAGTAAACTCCCATGGATGATTTTTTCCTATAAGTAAGCCTATAGTAAGGCTTACCTTTAGGTACAATAAATACCTCCTAAATGTGTACTGTTTAGGAGATATTTACTTGTGAAAAGCCGCCGGTGATGTCACCAGCACATGCGCTCTGAAGGCATGGCATACCGTGTTGTCACCCCGGTTCGTCCAATGAAAGGATCAGAGCCCGCAAACCCTGAAGAAGAATTAAGATGGAAGCCACATCAGCGGTGACAGTATACATTGTCAGTGAGCACCATAGTCCCTGAATACATAAACAGTGTCTTCCTCTACTGATCGATTATTTTGTACCTTACCTTCTTCTTGTATAGATCGTACATTTTGGCAGAGTGTGCCACGGCACATGTACAGACACAACCCCTGATGCCCCGATCCCCATGTCCTGTGTCACTGCTTTCTTGAGCATTACTTGAAAGCACACTTGCACTGATTACTGTAAAGCAGACATGATTTTCTTCTACAAAACAGCACATCCTTTCTCCACTGACACTCCAGCACTTTGCTTGAGAAGACATAGCGTTACTTGGGCAAATACTCGGCCGTTGCTGGTAGCAACCGCTGCTGTAACTCAGAGGAAACCCCAGATGATGCCCCAAAATTTAGCACTGTCCCCATAGGGCTTGCTGTATGAAGACTTGTTGGGCCACCTCTGACTACCAGCACACAGTCACTTAGGGTACAATTCACACATTCATCCTTACTCCCAATGGCTCATTGCTCAATAAACAGTACAGGGGTGTTGGTTTTTGTATTGTGGAACTGGGTTTGGAGAAGGGAATAGTGGGAACTATGTACATTGGATAAGGACAACTCTCACTTGGTTGCTTGTGGAAGCAGTCACACTGCTTAAACCATACTGCCACATGTATGGAAAGGGTTAAGTCTCCTTGCTCTTTCTCTCCAGCGATAGACTTGGTTATCTACATTATCTTTGGGACACTCACTAGCATTCCCTTTACTGACACCTATCCACTGACTCTTCTATCTGCAGGGATGGCCCCCCTCAGGTCAGGCCCCTTGACACAGATCTGTACTGACTGTACTGCAGAATCAGATCCTCCAGTGCTTGACAGCTCCACAGGACCTCTGGGTTCAGTTCCTCTCTAGCTCTCTAGGCCCTCAGGTCGACTACCTGAAGCCGCATGGCACCTTTACAGAGGAAGAGGCAGCCGCCCCCTCCCTCCAGGACTCTGCTAATCATATGAAATACCACGTTTTTCTAAAATATTACTCCTTCCTGCCGAGTGCCCCCACAGAAAGCAGCTTGCTATGGGGGGCAGCTGAGCTGAGCCACTGTTCTGTGTGTCCATTCAGACACGGAGCCGCTGCTCTGCCCCGCCCCCTCTCTCTCCTCATTGGCTAACTGACTTTGATTGATAGCAGTGGGAGCCAATTGAGCCACTTGTGCAACATCGCTGGATCCAGATGTGGCTCTGGTAAATATAAGGGGGACTGCTGCACCCAAAAGGTTTTTTTTAAAAAAAAAAAAACCCTTCTGCCTTTAGAACCACTTTAAAGTATGTATATCTCTGTTACACTTGAGATATGTTATGGGGTCAGTGAATCAAAGGAAATGCCATTTTTAATTTCTTTAAAATGACAATAGCATTCATGTGTTGAATGTAATTCTAAGGCTCAGATGGTTGCCAACACTGCATGCTGCATGTGATTTTAAATATCATAGTCCTACCTTCATATTTATTATATATATATATATATATATATATATATATATATATATATATATATATATATATATATATATATGTATATATGTATATATATATATATATATATATATATATATATATATATATATATATTTCGTTATAAGATAACATTTTCAGGACTGGATAGATGGCACTAGTTATATGCCAAATGTTGTTAAAGATGATTGAAAATAGCCATGTGCAGAATGAAAAAATACATTTAGTTTTAATTAGTTAAGTTACTAATTATGTTTCATTGCATTCATATAAATTCATGTAGTTTAATTTATTCATTTTCAACCAGATTTACATTTTTCCAATGGATTCAAAGTATTTGACTCAAATTTGAATCAAATTCATGATCCAATTTCATTGTAAAGAATAGCTGGTTCTATTCTCTATTCTGGCTATACTCTTTTTATTTTACTTTATTCTTTTCTATTCAAAATTCGAATTTCAAAATTTGAATTTTTGAAGACGGCTATATTCTTTCTATTCTACTTTATTCCAATCTTGTCTTTTTTTCTATTCTATTATTTCATTTTATTTCATATTTTATTCAGTTTCATTCTATTCTATGCTTTTCAAAATTAAAATTTCAGAAGACGGCTATATTCTTTCTATTTTATTCTATTCTAAATTTTAACTTTGAAATTCCACATTCGAATTTCTGAAGATGGCTACATTCTTTCTATTTTATTCTAGCCTTTTTGAAATTCTATTTTTAGAAGACAGCTATATTCTTTCTATTTTACTCTATTCTATTCGAAATTGAACTTCAAAAATTAGAATTTCGAAAGACGGCTATATTCTTTTTATCTTTTTCTGTTCTATTTCAAATTTTAATTTCAGAAGACAGCTATAATCTATTTTATTTGATTCTATTCAAAATTCAAATTTCGAAATTTGAATTTTGGAACATGACTATAATCATTCTATTGTATTCTATTTTATTCTATTCTATTTGAATTTCGGAATACGGCTATATTCTTTCTATTTAATTCCCATCTATTTGAAATTTAAATTTTGAAATTTGTATTTCAGAATACGGCTATATTCTTTCTATTTTTTTTTCTATTCTATTCTAATTTATTCTTTTTTTTCTATTCTATTCATTTCAATTCTATCTTTTTTATTTTCTATTCTACTTCATTCTATTCTATTTTTTCTATTCTATTCTTTTATTTTCTATCCTATTCTGTTTTATTCTATACTATTCTTTTATATTCAACTTTTCTTCTGTTTTATTAAATTCTATTTTATTCCTTCATTTTGTATTCTATTCTATTCCATTCTATTTTATTTTATTTTATTCGTTCTCTAAATCAGCTGAAGTAGGAATCATCATCTTTTTTCACTTTTATACCTTACTGTATTTATTGTAATATGTTTTCATTTCAAATTTAAATTCATTTTAAAAATTTGAATCTGAATCTATTTTCAAATTCAAATTTGAATTTAAATTCGGATAATTTGTTTCATTATAATTTATTTCAGATTCGTTGAAATTGGTTACTATTGTGTTTAGGAAATTTGGATACATCCAAATCTCAAAATAACAAAAATGTAGTCCGAATTTTGATTCGTAACAAAACGGACAGCACATTTCTAATTGAAATTAGAAATGTCAATATACCTGCAGATCAGCCTGAAACCTCTCAGTGGTGGAGGGCCCACTATCATTTTGCTGATGGGAAAAATTCACAAATATAGCTGTAGCACCCTACAGGTAGGTGCTAGGTAAATGTATATTGGGCCTTGTCTGACTAACATCAGGGCTATGATTTCTTTTGGTTAGGGTGTCATGGTTTCCAGGTGTGCCTGCTGAAGGGGAAGTCTCCCCACTGGCTCCTGTGAGAGGCTTCTCATAGGGTAGTGGAGGAAGCCTCCCTGGGGACACATTCAAGCTTGTAACTACCCCAGAAGGCGGATTATGCTGCAAAGGATTCTGGGAGTGGGTATAAGTTTGGGGGAAGCGCGTGACCCGGCGTCTTTGGCGGGAGCAGAGTCCCAGGAGGGAGAGAACAGCTGTCTCTCCTCCTGTCTGAGGAAGCTGAGTTGAGCTGAGGGAATCTGGTGTGCCGAGAACCAGTGGAGAGCAAGATGGGTCCAGTCCCAGGAAAGCCTACACAGGCCGTGAGTACTGAGGATTGCCCCTGGGGAACTGCCTGAAGAGTTAGAGGAAACCGCTCTGGAGGAGGTTCTGGGATCCAGTGTCAGCTAGCTGTAAAGGGGGTACCTAGGTTGAGGACCCTGAAGTAACAGAGGGGGTACATGGTCAGTGGACCCTGAAGAGCTAAAAGTGTAAAGGGGGCGCCTGTGGTTTGGGCCCTGAATTGTGCAGAGTACCATTTGAGAGTTGCAGCTATACAGTAATTCACAGCAAGCTACCTCTAACCAGTGCCAGGCTGGAGAGGGTGGTCAGTGACTTTGCAGTGCAGCAGTGTCAGTAGTTCTATGCTCCACAGTCCTGAGTCTTCTGGACCTAGAGTCGAGGATTCAGCACTTCTGTCAAGTTACAGTGTGTTTCAAGCGTCAGTGAGCACTGGCTAGCATCGGCTGGCGTCAAGGCAGCGTTAACAGACATTTTCTGGATAAAGTCCCAAATTGTATCTAGTTAAGCCTAAAGGAGTATCCCACTCATTCCCTTCTCCCATCCCCTTTATCTACAATAAAACCACAAAACCAAGATGCCGGTGTTGTCAATGTCTCAGTTCTCACACCCAGGGTCACAGCTCACATGGCTGGGGAGGTAACCGGTAACAATGGCAGAGCCACATCAGGCCCAATGCCTGGAAAACCTGCTACATAGCCAAAACATGTAGGTCCCTGCTACCCTAATCACAAAAAACTCTATAATGATGTGGCCCTAGGACAATCATATCTTCCATGAAGCCTGAAGAATATCTACATAGATAAAAATCTAAAGGGAAGGTCAGCGGCCCTCCTACTTGCCAATTAGGGCCCATTTATATTTGTGAGGGGCAATAACCAGTGGCGGTTGGTGCTCAATATTTGGGGGGGGCGGCAAACAAACCTCCCCCCCACTTGCACCACCACCCTCCCCTCCTTTTCGGGCGACAGACAGGAAGGCAAGCGTACCTTAGAAGATGAGGAGGGGTAGGGCTGCTGCTCCTCGCTCCAGCTAAGGGAAGAGCCGGGGCTTCTCCTCCCAGCCGAACAGACAGGCTACTCCTCCCGGCTAAACAGAAAGTGGGTACTGATTGGCCAGGAATCCTAAGACTCCCTGGCCGATCGGGTCTCAGGACCTGCTTACTGATTGGCTGGGGGGAGAATCTGGAAGAAAATAGCGAATATTTATTCGCTTTTGCCCCACAACTGGGCGGCTCAGGGCGCAGTGCTCTGCGCCCTCAAACCCACCCTTTTTTGAAGCTATTAAGAGCCTGAGGCTCTAATCATGTGCTTCCCAAGAAAAAAAAACCCCATTGGAATCCACGTGTCCGGCACCCTGCATGGAGATTAGGGGCCCGGCACATTGATTTTATGGACGGGCCGCCACTAGCAATAACATACGTGCATTAACTCTTTCGCTGCAAGGTGTGTACGGCCTACGGACCTGACAGCGATGGGGTTTCACACACAATCCAGTGTCTACAGCCACTGGGATTGTGTGTAAAACTGACAGGCAGATTCCTGCCTGTCAGGTGAAAGCATTGCTCACACACATCCCTGTTACCATTGCTCACACACACATCCACTACCATTGCTCAAACACCCCCCCCCCCCCACTACCATCGCTCACACACACCCCCGCTACCATCACTCACACACACCCTAGCTCCTGGAGCGACGCTGCGCCCCCCGCCATATTCTCCAGGCTCCACTTGCCCATCTGTGAGCCCAGGAGTGACATGGCGGGTGCTGGTGGCTGGAGGGGAAGGAGAAGAGCAGACACACATCGGCTCTCCTCCCATTCTTGTTGTGACTAGGAAAGCGATGTCTATGATGTCACTTCCAGGTCAGCCTCTCGGTGTCCCCTGCTAGCTTAGCCGGGAAGTAATGTTTTGCAATGGGATCTGCATTGCAAAACATTCAGTGAAACCCAAAGTCTCATTAAAGAAAACCGGTCACCTAAAAATCATCACATAGGGGACTTTTGTCTGAATGAATGCTATTGTCATTTAAAAAAAAAAAGGGATTTGCAAAAAAAAAAAAAAAAAACAGTTGTGGAAATGACGTACCTCCCCGCGGTGGTGTTAGGAGCGAAGTACACATTTGTACACTTCAAAAGATATAAAACAAATAAATAGAAAGAAAGAAATATCCAAAAACGAGGTGGGATGGTCTTTTGTTTAAGATCTAGTTGTATTTTTGGCTGGAACTCTGCTTTAACCACTTTAAGACCGGAAGGATTTAATGACCAGGCCCTATTTTTCGATTCGGCATTGCGTTACTTTAACGGACAATTGCGCGTTCGTGCGACGCTGTACCCAAATAAAATTGATGTCCTTTTTTTCCCACAAATAGAGCTTTCTTTTGGTGGTATTAGATCACCCATGCAATTTTTATTTTTTGCGCGATAAACAAAAAAAATGAGCGACAATTTTGAAAAAAAAAAAACAATATTTTTCACATTCTGCTATATGACATTCTCAAAAAAAAAATTGAAAAATCTAAATTTTTTAACATTTTAGGCCATTTTTTTTTCTGCTACACATTTTTGGTACAAAAAAAATCATAATAAGCGTATTTTGATTGGTTTGCGCAAAAGTTATCGCGTCAACTAACTACAGGAAAGATTCATGTAATTTTTATTGTTTTTTTTTTTTTTTTTTTTTACTAGTAATGGCTGTGATCTGTGATTTTTTGCGGGACTGGGACATTGCGACGGACAGATCGGACCCCTAACTGACATTTCTGACACTTTTGGGGGTACCAGTGACATTACTACAGTAATCAGTGCTAAAAATATGCACTGTTACTGTAATAATGACACTGGCAGGGAAGGGGTTAACCCTGTGGGTGATCAAGGGGTTAAGGGTCCATGTACACGGGACGCTGGAAATGGCCGTTTAGGAGCAGTTGGGCGTTTTTTTCAGAAGCCCCTGAACCCACCTACATTTTATCTTATCTGTCCATGTACACATGGTCGTTTACAGTCATTTGCAGGCAGTTGCGTTCAGGGACTTTTTTTAGAACGCAATTATTTGCGTTCGAACGTGTGTTTCCCGGCGTTTTAAACGCACGAACACGTCCAAACGCGTCTGAACGCGATGACCCGTGTTTAGTGTTTGCGTTTTTCCATTTTAAAGGGGAATAATTTTTTTGACCTCTAGGAACGCTTCTAAACGCAAACGCCCGCAAATGCCGCTAAACGCCCGCTAAACGCGGGTACAAACGCGACCGAACGGACGTTTCAAACGTCCTAAAAATTCCAGCATTCAAAGGGACTTTTAACAACGTCCCGTGTACATGGAGCCTTAATGTGAGCCTAGGGGAGTGATTCTAAGTGTGGGGGGCGTGGCTTGTGAAATGACCATAGAGACATGTGATCCTATATAGAAGGATCACATGAGCTTTGTGATTATTTCAGGGAGAAGAACGGTTGGCTGTGTTTACAACAGCCTACTTATCCTTCTCTCTCAGCGGGGAGCAGGGCCGGAGTGGGACTCATTTTCAGCCCTGGAGTTTCATGACTTAGACCGGCCCACTTTAGTTCATGACTGACTATATTAAAATAATGTAATTAAAACCTCAGAATATAAGTTTGCAAAGGTGCACTGTTCTCTATTCTCTACAGCCTTGGAATTCATTGTATTTTTCAAAAAATATTTACAATTCAGTAGCCTAATGCTCCGTACACACGTTCAGATTATCTGCAGACTTTTGTCTGCAGACTTACCTTTTCTATGTAGTGTAATGCCCCATACACACGTGCAGATTATCTGCAGACTTTTGTCTGCAGACTTACCAAAACCATATAATATGAGGTCAAACCTAAACACTTTCAATTTGTATGCAATATGGCAGGCCCTTGCACTACATAGAAAAGGTAAGTCTGCAGACAAAAGTCTGCAGCTAATCTGCACGTGTGTATGGGGCATTAGGGCCTGCTGGATTGCATACAAATTGAAAGTGTTTAGGTTTGACCTCATATTATATGGTTTTGGTAAGTCTGCAGACAAAAGTCTGCAGATAATCTGCACGTGTGTACGGGGCATAAGGCCTCTTTCACACGGCCGCTCCGTTTTTTTTGTCCGCTGTGGCACTTTTTTTTTTTTTTTACGGACACGGATGACACTTGTGTCATCCGGTCCGTATGTCTGCATATCATCCTATCCGTTTGCGGATGATATACGGACATAATGCATGTCTATGGGGTACAGGGGGAGATGGTTAGAGGCTGTGGACATGGTACAGGGAGAGATGGTTAGAGGCTGTGGGCATGGTACAGGGAGAGATGGTTAGAGGCTGCGGGCACGGTACAAGGGGAGATGGTTAGAGGCTGCGGGCACGGTACAAGGGGAGATGGTTAGAGGCTGTGGGCATGGTACAGGGGGAGATGGTTAGAGGCTGTGGGCATGGTACAGGGGGAGATGGTTAGAGGCTGTGGGCATGGTACAAGGGGAGATGATTAGAGGCTGTGGGCATGGTACAAGGGGAGATGGTTAGAGGCTGTGGGCATGGTACAGGGGGAGATGGTTAGAGGCTGTGGGCATGGTACAAGGGGAGATGGTTAGAGGCTGTGGGCATGGTACAAGGGGAGATGGTTAGAGGCTGTGGGCATGGTACAAGGGGAGATGGTCAGAGGCTGTGGGCATGGTACAGGGAGAGATGGTTAGAGGCTGTGGGCATGGTACAAGGGGAGATGGTTAGAGGCTGTGGGCATGGTACAGGGAGAGATGGTCAGAGGCTGTGGGCATGGTACAGGGAGAGATGGTCAGAGGCTGTGGGCATGGTACAAGGGGAGATGGTTAGAGGCTGTGGGCATGGTACAGGGAGAGATGGTTAGAGGGTGTGGGCATGGTACAAGGGGAGATGGTCAGAGGCTGTGGGCATGGTACAGGGAGAGATGGTTAGAGGCTGTGGGCATGGTACAAGGGGAGAGATGGTTAGAGGCTGTGGGCATGGTACAGGGAGAGATGGTCAGAGGCTGTGGGCATGGTACAGGGAGAGATGGTCAGAGGCTGTGGGCATGGTACAGGGAGAGATGGTCAGAGGCTGTGGGCATGGTACAAGGGGAGATGGTCAGAGGCTGTGGGCATGGTACAGGGAGAGATGGTCAGAGGCTGTGGGCATGGTACAGGGAGAGATGGTTAGAGGCTGTGGGCATGGTACAGGGGGAGATGGTTAGAGGCTGTGGGCATGGTACAGGGGGCAGGGGCGTAACTACAGGGGTTGCAGGGGTTGCAATCGCTACCGGGCCCCATGCTCCAGGGGGTCCGGTAGCAAACCAGTGGGTGAACTTCCAGGATCGCAAAGGTCACACTTGCGACCGGACCCTGGCATTGCACCACTGTGGGGAGGCCCCAAGATTGCAGGAAGGGGGCCCACAAGATTGCAGGAAGGGGGCCCACTGCAGAACTTGTGAAAGAATCCTGCTGCGGGACCGTAATAAAAGGCCATGCAACAAGTGTAAAGAGCCCCAGGATTAGTGGGAAGAGCCCTGGGCTTGAAGGTAAGGGCCCCGGCCAGGGGTCTGGGGGGCCCTTCATGGTTTCTTGCATCAGGGCCCTGAAGGTTCTAGTTACGCCTCTGACAGGGGGAGATGGTTAGAGGCTGTGGGCATGGTACAAGGGGAGATGGTTAGAGGCTGTGGGCATGGTACAGGGGGGAGATGGTTAGAGGCTGTGGGCATGGTACAAGGGGAGATGGTTAGAGGCTGTGGGCATGGTACAAGGGGAGATGGTTAGAGGCTGTGGGCATGGTACAAGGGGAGATGGTCAGAGGCTGTGGGCATGGTACAAGGGGAGATGTTTAGAGGCTGTGGGCACGGTACAGGGAGAGATGGTCAGAGGCTGTGGGCACGGTACAAGGGGAGATGATCAGAGGCTGTGGGCACGGTACAGGGAGAGATGGTCAGAGGCTGTGGGCATGGTACAAGGGGAGATGGTTAGAGGCTGTGGGCATGGTACAAGGGGAGATGGTCAGAGGCTGTGGGCATGGTACAAGGGGAGATGGTCAGAGGCTGTGGGCACGGTACAGGGAGAGATGGTTAGAGGCTGTGGGCACGGTACAGGGAGAGATGGTCAGAGGCTGTGGGCACGGTACAAGGGGAGATGGTCAGAGGCTGTGGGCACGGTACAAGGGGAGATGGTCAGAGGCTGTGGGCATGGTACAGGGAGAGATGGTCAGAGGCTGTGGGCATGGTACAAGGGGAGATGGTTAGAGGCTGTGGGCATGGTACAAGGGGAGATGGTCAGAGGCTGTGGGCATGGTACAAGGGGAGATGGTCAGAGGCTGTGGGCATGGTACAAGGGGAGATGTTTAGAGGCTGTGGGCACGGTACAGGGAGAGATGGTCAGAGGCTGTGGGCATGGTACAAGGGGAGATGGTCAGAGGCTGTGGGCATGGTACAGGGAGAGATGGTCAGAGGCTGTGGGCATGGTACAGGGAGAGATGGTCAGAGGCTGTGGGCATGGTACAGGGAGAGATGGTCAGAGGCTGTGGGCATGGTACAGGGAGAGATGGTTAGAGGCTGTGGAGGGGTCTTACCTGGCCGTGATGAGAGGCGAGCGCCACTGCTGGGCCACTGCAGTTTTTTTCTTTCGATTTAAAAATGGCGCCCCCCCCCCCAGCGTCATTAGGTCATTGCTGGCAGAGGAGGCGGGACAGATTACTTAGCTGAGACAGGAGGCGGGGCGGAGGCGGGACGAAGTGCTTAGCTGGGAGGAGGTGGGAGGGAGAGAAGACATCCTCGGGTCTGAGAGGAGGCGGGGCGGAGGCGGGACGAAGTGCTTAGCTGGGAGGAGGTGGGAGGGAGAGAAGACATCCTCGGGTCTGAGAGGAGGCGGGGCGGAGGCGGGACGAACTGCTTAGCTAGGAGGAGGCGGGATGGAGGTCGAGCATAATTGTAATAATGCAGAGCTTGCTGATTACATTTTTTCTCTATCTCCGTCCCGTCTCCTCCCAGCTAAGCAGTCCGTCCCGCCTCAGCCCCGCCTCCTCTCAGACCCGAGGATGTATTCTATCCGTGCCGCCTCCTCTCTGCTAAGCAACCAGTCCTGCCTCCTCTCTGTCAGCTGTGTTCTAAATTTTAGAACACCGGTGTCACCGGCCCTCAACCCGACCAGCCCACCGGGAATTCTCCCGGTTCTCCCGATTGGCCAATCCGGGCCTGGCGGGGAGCGATCGCAGGTGTCAGGTGGCAATCGGAGCTGCCTGAACTGTGCATCAGCTTCCCCACTGCCAACTGGGGGCGGGAGCACGCTGGCAGCGGTGCGCGCTCCCCCCTAACTTTCCGCGTGCGACCGAGGTAGGTATACGTCGGTTTGCACTGGAGAGCCACCCTGCCACATTAAAACTGCGGCAGGTGGTCAGGAAGTGGTTAAGGCTGGCCATACACTATACAATTTTCTTGTTCAACTTTCCTTTAGATTTACTAAAACCATATAATATAAGTTCAAACCTGAACACTTTCAATTTGTATGCAATCAGGCAGGCCCTTGCACTACATAGTTGAAGGTAAATCTAAAGGAAATTGAATAAGAAAATTGTATGGTGTATGGCCACCCTAAGGCAGCTGATTCAATTTTAAAGAGCTGCCTGTGCATCCTAGCAATTTTTGTAGTGCAACGCATGGTATGCACTACCATGCATTGAAATTGGTGGTGGTGTGCTAAACTGAGATGCATTGGCAAGGTGTGTTGGGATGCCATTCAAAATGAATCACACCAACGAGCATTACCATGCTTTACAACAACGTATGTGTTATCACAACTCAAAAGTGTGATTCTGCCCAGAGATGGTCTAAAAAAATGTCTTTGCAGACAATTTGCACTTGCATGCATAGTACCTTGAGACACATTCATTTGTAAAAATGGTTTTGGCTTCACTTCACGGTGAATCAGTAATATGCAGGTTTAACTTTGTATTTTGACTAGGTTGTGGAAATGTCAATAAGTGTTCTCCTGGAATGAATGCCATTGGATTCCCTTGTAAATGAAGCCACGGATCTGACATAGCATTGAGTGTGTTTAAGGGTATTTTTGCCGGAGTTGTGATTACACAGCTGGGCTATGGTTTTAACAGCTTCCAATGAAAACAAAGAATAATGTGTGCCATTGAAAAGTGGGAATTTCATATTAAACTCTGCAAGAGTGCTAACCACTGAACAGTGAACGGTTCATAGACTCTCTACTGCAAGAAAATATGTATACGTATATTTTTAAATACCTAAAATTATATCTCTCTCGAAAAAAAAAAACTCAAGCCTGCCTTTGAAACCCTCCTAAATAAAAAGATCTGCATCTGTCAATTTGTCAAAAGCCTGAACCCGGTACAGAGCCAAAATATATAAACGTAAGAGCGGTCTAATGCATATAACAGAGCCAGATGTGTATGTGTGCCTCTGTTCATTGCTCACTAAGTACTACTGCAAAGTTGGTGCAACCTCAGAGGAAACTGGCACAGGTGGTTCCGAACTTTTGCATTTGCAGAATGAAAAGAGCAGCACACACATACGGATATAAATGCAACCCAAATGCTGTATTTCCATATTTACATTGAATGTTTATACAGGTAGGTTCACAGAAGACCGCCTAACGTACATATACATTATAGCTTTTAAGTGATTTACCGGGAAGACCGGTTCCGCCTGTTTATCATAGAGCCCATGGAGGACCAGAAAGTCTGATGAGCTCTATGGTATAGGAAACTGAAAGTGATGAGTATTGTTGTCCCTTTCCAGTTTCCCTGGATGTAAACAGCGCCATTTATAAATTTTGAAAGCATTTAAAGTGATTATAAACTCTGTTACACCACTTGTACCAGCAGGTAAGTATATAATAAGGCCTACCTGTAGGTATTGGGAATATCTCCTAAACTTGCACAGGTTGAGTCCTTTCACACGAGCAGTCTGCTCGGCAGACTCCTCTTTGCTCAGTGGGGGATTGACCCACTGATACCCGCTGAGCAGGCGCATGACGGGTCAGTCTCCTTTCACTGTGCTGAGACAGACCTGTCATAGTCCCGCTCTCCTCTATGGGGAGATCGGATGCAAACGGTTCAGTTTTCATTTGATCCCATCCGATCCTCCAGACGGATGAAAAACAGGGTCGCCATCTATCTGGATTTGGTGGACAGGATTAGATCAGATAGCAGCGGGGTTTTAGCAGACATAGCACCGCTGACATCCGCCGCTCCAAAGGGGGGAATGGAGGGTCCAATCAGGTCCGCCTAAAAAACTGACAGGCGGACCTAATCAGAAAGCCTGTGTGAAAGGGCCCTTTAGGAGATATTCAGAGTGCATACAACCGATGACATCATCGGCGCATGTGTCGGACCTTCAAAGCCCGTGCTGTAAACAGCGGCTCCTGCGCATATGCGCGGGAGTGACATCATCGTGCCCCTGGTCACTCGTGTAGCTGGAGGCCGCAAACCCGGAAGGAAGACCGGGTGAAGATGTCAACCGTCTCAACACTGACAACGCAGCGATGGAGGGCTTTGTTTTAAGGTAAGTTTCTCATAATGTGCTATTATGCAATGCTTACTAGCACATTATGACATTGCCTTGCAGGGTTATTTAATTTTTTTTACCACCAGAAGATACAACCACTTTAATCACACCGATCTTGGTTTAATCGGATGCTTTAAGGGTAGAGGAGACATCTGGGGTCCAAAATCTCACCATGAAGAGTACCTATTGCTGCCTATTGCTGTCACAACTGATGCTTACATTCCTTGTGACAGCAATAAAAGTTATAAAAAAAATGTAAAGAAACAGTGTAAAAAGAAAAAATGAATAATAATATGTAAATAACATTTTTTTAAAGCGCCCCCATCCCCTTGTGCTCGCTTGCAAATGTGAACGCGTGCGTTGATCCCGCATGCATACGTAAACAGCGATTGCACCACACATATAAGGTATTGCTATGAACGCCAGAGCAATAATTATATCCCCAGAACTCCTCTGAAACTTTAAACTGGTAACCTGTAAAGGCTTATAAAACGTCGCCCATGGAGATTTTTAAAATATCGTAGCCATTCCACAAGCGTGCGCAATATTAAAGCATGACATGTTTAGTATCTATTTACTCAGTGTAGCACTATATTTTATATTTTACCAAAAAATTGGGTATTATATTATGTTTGTCTGCTTTAAAATCCATTAAACTTAATTTTTTTCCCCCAAAAAATTGAAAATTTATATAAAATACTTACCGTAATTTTCCTTTCCTGATGGACTCCATGGCAGCATACGTATCGGCTTTTGTCCCGCCTCCAAACCTACCCATAGGACACCACTCCCATAAATCTTTGCACTTGTTCAGCACACGTGTTCTGTAACTATCCTCCATAGAAAAACTGGGAGGGAACTCCTGCTGCCACGGAGTCCATCAGGAAAGGAAAATTACGGTAAGTATTTGATATTAATTTTCCATTTTCCTGACAGACTCCATGGCAGCATACGTATCGGGAAATAACTCGCCGTACAAAACAGGGTGGGCAGGTGCTGAACAAAAAAGTTTAATTTACTCGAACAAACTGACAGGACTTGTAAACCAAATTTAACAGAAGAAAGAGCCGCTGGCTTAACACAATAGTGAGACAAAAAAGTATTTATAGAGGACCAGGATGCTGCTCTACAAATCACTTCATGCGCGACATGTATGGATACTGCCCAGGACATGGAGACACTCCGAGTCGAGTGAGCCGTAAGCACCACTGGAGGGGTCAAGCCCTTAGCCCTGTAAGCCCATTGGATAGCTTGGATTATCCAAGAGGAGATGGACCTTGAAGAAGCCCGAAGTCCCTTGTTCTTTCCACTGAAATTGACAAACAGATGTTCTGACTGCCGGAAGGAGACCATAGCTTCCAGATACTGCTTGAGGCAATTTCCAACATCCAGCGGATGGACAGAAGAGCCCTCCTCCTGCCTAAAGGTAGGCAATACTATCTCCACATTTTCGTGAAAAACGGAAGTAACCTTCGGTCTAGCCTCCAACATAGGGATTAAGACTACCCTATCTGGAAAAAAGGTTAGGAAGGGCGCCTGTGCCCCTAAGGCTCAGATTTCAGAAACTCTCTTCGCCGATGTAATGGCTACCAGGAAAACAGTCAACAATGTCAACTCCTTGATGGTAAGAGTCTCATCTGTATCACGGATACGTTGAGATAGAAAAGTCCAGGACTAAGGGGAGATCCCACTTAGGGAACCTTGGCTTCTTCTGGGGCCTGAGTCTTACTGCCCCCTTGAAAAATTGTCGGACCAGAGTATGGCTAGCCCAAGAGATGCCGGTAAAAGCTGAAATAGCCGAAACCTGGACTCTCAGAGAACTCGCCGAGAGTGGAAGGTCTAGACCAGACTGTAGAAAGCTCAACACATCCTGGATTCTGATGGATAAATGAGGGTTGGACCTAGTGGCCAGATGCGAGGAGAATCTTGACCAAATTCTCTCATACACTTTGTTGGTTGAACTCCGTCTGGCGCTCAAAAGTGTAGCGATAGCCTCTTCAGGGCACCCTAAGGCCTGTAGCCTTCCCCTCTCAACAACCAAACCTTCAGATGTAGCCGGGCTGGACAAGGATGCAGTATGGAACCTTGCGATAGCAGATCTTGCCTGAGGGGCAGCGGGATTGGATCCTGAACACTGAGGAGTGTTAGAAGAGGGAACCAGGGCCTGTTGGTCCAGAACGGAATCACCGCCACTACTTCCACTGCTTCTGACCTGAGTCTCCGGAGAAACTGCAGGATTATTGGGACTGGAGGAAAGGCATATGCCCTGCAGAACCGCCACATATCCGTGAGAGCGTCTACCCCTAGAGCTTGAGGATCCCTGAACCTCGCATAGTATTTCCTCAACTTGCAGTTGTGGGGGGAGGCAAAAAGGTTGACCTCTGGGGAGAAACCCAGACTCAGGATCCACTTGAAGACATCCTTAGCGAGAGACCACTCGTTGTTGTCCAACTGCACACGAGATAGATAGTCGGCTTGGACATTTTGGACTCCCGGAACGAATACTGCTGACAGGTCGGACAAGTTCTTTTGAGCCCAGACCATAATCGGTTCCACCTCCCGCAGCAAGGACCAACTGCGTGTCCCTCCTTGCTTCCTTATGTATGCGACTGCCGAGGTGTTGTCTTGTCCAGTCTGAGCATGACTGGAAGCCCTTTTGTTAAGTGAGGGAACGCTTTTAGAGCTTGAAGAGCCGCCCGTAGCTCCAGAATGTTGGACACTATTCCCCGGGAGGGGAAGTTCCATCTGCCCTGAGCCACTTCCGAGAGGCAGTGGGCCCCCCAACCTGTGCTGCTGGCATCCGAGGTTACCACAATCCAGGAGGTTGGCACAAGAGAATGGCAACACAGAAGATGTTGCCGATGTAGCCACCATGGAAGGCTCACTCTCATGACCGGGGTCAGGAAGATGGTCTGATCCAGATGCCAGGTGTCCCACTGATGAAGAAAGCCTTTCTGGAATGGTCTCATTCTCCATAGGGCCCATTTTACCATGGGAGCAACAGCCACCATGGTCCCGATAATTCTCAGGCACTGACGCGCTTGGAGATGAGGTGATGAGAGGGCACGGAGAATCCTGTCCCGGACCACTGTGATTTTCTCCTCTGGAAGAGACACTGTCGCAGTCACTGTATTGAACAAGGCCCCGAGGTAGACGAGGGACTGGGTGGGAATTAGATGACTTTTCTCCAGATTTAGCAGCCACCCAAACATCTGAAGGGTGGACACAACTTGGTCCAGGTGCACCAACAGCTGAGATTTGTCTTGGGACAAGAGGAGCAAGTCGTCCAAGTAATGATGTAGACAAATGCCCTTTGTTTTCAATAGAGCTACCACAGCCAGCAAAACTTTCGAGTAGGTTCGTGGAGAAGTGGAGAGCCCAAAGGGGAGGCAAGTGAACTGTAGGTGCAGCTGATTGACGGAAAACCGGAGGTATCTCTGGAAATCTTCTGCAACAGGGACATGGAAGTAGGCGTCCTTTAAGTCCATAGACACCATCCAGTCTGCTGGTTGGACCGCCTGTTGAATAGAAAGAAGAGTTTCCATCTTGAACCTTTCCTTTCTGATAAATTTATTTATCGATTTAGAAAGGTCAGATCGATGACTGGTCTCCACGTTCCGTTTTTCTTGCAAACCAAGAAAAGAGGGGAGTAGATTCCCTGGCCGTGCTCTGGTTCTGGTACGGAGATAACAGCCCCTTGAGAAACCAGAGACTCTATGTATGAAAATAGTGCCTGGTGCTTCTCTCCTAAAGGGTGGCAGGGAAGTAGGAAGAAACCTTGGTCTTGGAGCTTCTCTGAAAGTCCACTTGTGCCCGTACGTGAATGTCCTGACAGTCCAGGAGTCTCGGATTGAGGCCGCCCAGACATGCCGGAAGTGTAGCAACCGAGCCCCCACACGATATGCCTGAGCGGGCCCAATCTCAAAAAGACTTGGTCGCATCACGGTTGCCAGAAGGGACACTCTTCGAAGGTTTCCGCGAGGAGACTTGTCTTGATCTCCAATTACGACCGAATTCTCTGCCAGGTCTATAGGTGCGTGCTTCCCTAGCACATCAGGAACATATTTCCTGGGTTGTCCCTTTCTTGGATTGAGAGGGCGTCGATCCTGAGGGAGAAACGCAGACTTGCCGCCCTTAGCCCGGGTTATGGCCTAGTCCAGTTTATTCCCAAGGAGGGAGGAACCCCCAAAAGGAATACAGCACCAGACTTGCTTGGAAGCTGGATCAGCCATCCAAGGGCAGAGCCACAGAGCCCTCTTTGCTGTTACTGAGGACAGCATAACCCTGGCCAACAGACGGACAAGGTCAATAGATGCCTCCCCCAAAAAAGACGAAGCCATCCTAAGTTCCTGAATCGGGGAACTTCTGACAGACTCCTCAGAAACATTTCGAAAGGACTCATCCACTGAGTCAGACCATAACTCCATCGCTTTGGACGTAGCGGCCAAAGGGATGGGGCCAGCTTGCAGGCCATTCCTGCGGTCAGGTAGATTCTTTTGAGGTCAGAATCCATCCTCCTATCTAGAGGATCTTTAAAGGAGGCTGTATCTTCTAGTGGAAGGGTCACATGTTTGACCAGTATCATGACTGCGGCGTCCACCGAAGAAGGAGACTCTAGATGTTTTACATCTTCTTCCTTAAAAGGATACAGCCGGGACATTTTGGAAAGCATGAAGTTTTTCCTTTCCACTTTGTTCCATTCCTCAGTAATAATGTCCCCTAATTCCCTAATTCGCCTAAAAAGGGGAAGTTGAGTCGCTGTTTGCAGAGCTGCTTAAAAATTTTTTTCTGCTTTGGCGGAGAAACAGCCGAGTCTTCCCAATTCAGGGTCTCTCTTACTGCTTTGACCAAGGAGGGAACGAGAGCATATTCGAATCCCAAGCAGGGGTCTTCCACCTCTGAATCACTCTCTGACAGGAAAGTTGACAGGTGACTAGGTTGAGAAGTTTCAGGATCTTCCCTAGGCTGTCTTCCAAGGGGAGGACTTGGAGGGGTCACTTTTGGGCTCTGCGCCCGACCTACCCCCAAATCTGCCAGAGAATCCTTGACGACCCTCTTCACTAGGGCCTTCAGTCGTTGGTCTGAATTGTCCCTCTCTCCCGCAGCTTGAGAGAAGCATTTGTCGCACATTGACTTGCCTTCAGGGACATGTGCACCACAACCCCAACAACCCGTTTTATCTGGGCGTTGCGAGGGGCCCGCTGAGCCAGATGACTTCCTGCGATGTTGGGAGCCTGACTGTGACCTCCGAGCAGATCTCGAGGAGGAATGCCAGTGGTGAGGACTTTAGCGATGCTCACTCTTGCGTGAGGAGTGCCGATCCGACCTAGGAGGGCTGCAAAAAACAAAGAAAAACAAAGCAAGACGAACAGGGAGCCAGGGACATAAATAGTGCCCTAATCCCCCCTCTCTACACACCCCAACCCTCAAGCCCTGCATACCTGTTAAGGGCGGGCTGACCACCGGAGTGCGAGGAGGCTTCCATTCTGGCGCTGACCTGCAGCGATGAGCCGGACAACGGGATCAGAGAGGGAAGAAAGAGGGGGGAGCAAACTCCCACAAACCTGGGGTTAAGTACTCACCAGGAAGACCTGGATGGGCCAAATGCAGAGCAGCAGCAGGTGCAGCGGACGATAACCGACTTCCACTAGCAGAGTGTGTATTCCACACACTCTGCTGACAGCTAAGGGTTTTTAAATATGGCGCCCACTGATCTCATCAAGCGGCACCTACTGCGCATACGACCTGTCTGGTGTGTTCCTTGGCCTGCATGATGCTGTTTGTTCACTAAGGTTCTCTTACAAACCTCAGAGGGCTTCACAGGGCAGCTGTATTTATACTGAGATTAAATTACACACAAAAAAATGGCCTCTAACCTTCCCTTATAGCCAGCCAAGCACACTTATTAAATTCCAAATGTAAAATAAAAATCCAGCCTCCAAGCTCACCTTATACCCGACCAAGCACAGTCCTTTATTTCCAGATGTAAAAAAAATTAAAAATCCAGCCTCCAACCTCCCATTATATTTGGCCAAGCACACTCCACATGTTAAAAAATTCTGCCCTCCAACATTTATTTCCTTATAAGCAGCCAAGCACACTTTATCCAGTTAAAAAAAAAAACAGCCTCCAACCTTCTCTTATAGCCAGCCAAGTATACTCCTTTATTTCCAGATGTTAAAAAAAAAATAAGAACCTCCAACCTCCCCTTATAGCAGGCCAAGCACATTCCTTTATTTCCATATGGTAAAAAGATCTGGCCTCCAGCCTCCCCTTATAGCTGGCCAGACATACTCTTTTATATCCAGATGGTAAAAAAATGTGTCCTCTAACCTCCCCTTATAGCCGACCAGGCACACTCCTTTATTTTCCCCACTTTGTGTAAAAAATCCTCTAGGTCCTAACTAATCTCCATAGCTCAACAATATGTAGAAAAAAAACATGGGGGGAGCCATCCACAAATATATATATTGAAAAAAAAAGTTAAATAAAAATTGTTTTTTTGGCTCTACCTTCCTCCTAAAAAGCAGGGCTTTTTTCTCAGAAAATAGTTGCAGGAACTTAATCATGACCCCTCCTAATACACCACCACCCTCCCACCCCCCCACACACCCCCTTTAAACTGAATCAAATAGTGGATGCGGTAAATTTCTCTAACAGCGGGAGGGTCGTAAAGGGGCACTAATTACCAGGAGCGCATTATGTATAGAGTGCAGAGTTTGGGAGTACACTACATACACAGTGCAGAATTTAGGGGTGTGCTGCATACACAGTGCAGAGTTCAGGGGTGTGCTGCATACACAGTGCAGAGTTCAGGGGTGCACCCCCCTCACACACACACAGTGCAGAATTCTGCCTTTTTCCACAGCTTTCTACCCCTGCATCCCCCATCCACATCTTACTTTCACCCCTCTTACACTCTGACCTCTGCATGAAGCCCCCCCCCCCCCTCATAAAAAAATGCCACCATCTTTCACATGTCTTACTTTTGTTGCTGTATAAGCAGCCAACCGCCTCTAGTATCTTCCGAATACTGTAGGTGGTTCCGCCTCTTTCACTTGCAGGAAGATGATCCAGTGAGGGTATCAGCATCCGCATCTCCCTTGTCCCCATCCTGCACTCAGTGGGAGCCGCTCAGGAGATCAGATCTGTGGAAGCCGTTGGGAGGCAAGCTGTCACTTGTAAACACAGAGGCTGAACTTCTGTGTTTGCAAGTAATAGTGGTGAGCAGAGGTCCTGAGCCGGAGGTGGTGGAACTGAGTTTCACCAAGTTCCAGCTGAAAAAAAGCCCTGCTAAAAAGTAACATGTATGTCCATTCCAGTATGATGCATTTACAAAATATGAATTCCAGCTACAGTAACTGGGACCTCACCCAATATATAGCATTATAAAAACCTTCATTATAAATTAAATTAAAACATGAACACACATAGTAAAAACATTCCAGAATGTCCTTCATTCATGGTAAATAGATGTAAAACTGTATAGTTCTTGAAGTCTTAGTATTATTAATTCCATACATAATAAATATTCCCCAGAGATGCAATAAAGGCTGGGAGACAATTTCTGACCTTAAAGAAATTGGAGAAAGATGGGTGTCCTCAATAAATTGGGACAGATTGGTCCTTGAGCTGGCAGACTGGGAAGCAGTTTATGACCTTATAGTGATACTAAACACACACTGTTTAATTTACATTGTCCCTTTTATTTATGTATATGGAGGATGGCACTGTAATTATTTTAATAAAACAAAAATCTAAGTACCTTTTTGCTAATCGATATACAGCTGTCAACATGAGCCATATATTTCCCAGCCTGTCTGCAGAGGAACATAAGCAGGAGAAGCTTTGAGTCCTCTGCTGCTGGTCACATGTTCAAAATAAACAAAACAACAGCCTTTGGAATACAAAGTAAAAATAAATAATAACAATAAATTGTTTTAAAATTGTCAAACAAATACAATCTATTATTTTTTGGCAATAACATGGTGTGGGAGGATTTCTGCCAGTCACAGGCTGTCACACGCCTCCAGCCTGTGTCTTAGAATAAGGGGGAGGTGAAACCTCCATCAATCTGCATTTAATATCCCACCCCTATTGTGTTTAGTGAGTGGGCTGTCATTTACCACTGTGTATATACTCACATGTGTGACTCGATAGTTACTTGGGCTGCACAGATGTGTTAGGAAAGAAATGCTCACTGAAAACTGAGCATGTGCAGAGTTGCCACCACAGCTGCAAAATCACTAGCTGAATTGGGGACATGTACAGAAGGTGGAGATAGAGAACATCAGGATCAACCATTTTTTTTTTTTTGCAGAATACAGAAAACGAATCTCATAGTGACTGAGTGAGTATGAACAGCTTGTAATACAGCATTTATTGATAGTTTTTATGATATGGATATAATGACACGTAAAGGAAATAGTAGATTAATAGGTGTCCTAAACTGACTGGGACAGATCTGTCCTTGGGCCATTAAGAGGCAGTAATAAACGTAATTATGAATTTCCTTATAGTTCCACAAAATCATTATTCCACATGTGTAACTGCTGAAAACTCCACCGTGCATTTACAATGTTGTCCATGTGTGGCTATTAGGCTGACTGATGATACATTACACATAAAGGTAAATACTGTGGTCTAGATGTGGTCTCAAGGCTATCAGCAATTTCCATAATTTAAGTGCTGTGTATAGAGGATATACTTATCAGTCCATAGCTTTGATTAGAGCATCCTGCATGAAGAAGGGCAAAGTGGCTGAAAACTGCCTGAGTGGTTTCACCGGTTCAGAGTCAAATGGCAAACCTACTATGAAACACGTGCATATACTGTACAATTCAATCATGGCCGCCAAGCACCCCAGCTACGTGCGACATGCACAATGACATCACGTTGTACGCATGGGCGCCATGATGTCAGCAATGCAAAATTCACATCATGGTTGCCATCTTAACCACAAAGGACTGAATGTTACCAGGAGTTTTAGATAATCCATATATGTAGAAAACGGACACCCGAAGGACAGTAAGTCAAGGCAATGATACATCCAAGTAAATAAAGAAATGAAACCTACTAAGCATAGCAGAATTAAAAGAGAAGTATGTTTTTTTTTCAGAATAATACTTACCTAGGTGGATGCAGCATCGGCCCGAGCAATCAAAGACCGCTGATCGCTTGGTTCTCAGGGCTTCCTGAGCAGAGAGCTGGTGATGGGATCTCTGCTCTTCTCCCCCTCACTCACTGAAGCAATGAGCTGTGGAGGGGCCGGGGGCGCTGGTTTAGGATCTCAGCGGCTTGCTGAGAAGCTGAGCCAGGTGTCAGTCCAGGCATGTGGGTGAATCCAGACTTCATTGTCAGAAACTTCATCTTGCCCCAGCCTGAACCAGCTCTGTGACGTCAGCCAACAGTGGGCTTCAGCCCTCTGTCAGCTGAAAACAGGTCACAGGAGTGCAGAATGATCACCTGTGCGATTTTTTATTTTTTGCACTATAAACAAAAAAAGAGCGACAATTGTGAAAAAAAAACAATATTTTTCAAATTCTGCTATAGGACATTCCCAAAAAAAAAACATTTAAAAATCAAAATTTTTTAACATTTTAGGCCAATTTGTTTTCTGCTACATATTACTAAATACTACTGGTAGACAACAGGCTTGGCAGTGGCATGCAATGCCAAGCCGCTGCAAGCAAAGCCAACAGAATACTAGGATGTATAAAAAAGGGGATTCACTCCAGAAATAAAGAGATTATTCTCCCACTCTACAAGACTCTGGTCCTGCCACATCTGGAGTATGCTGTCCAGTTCTGGGCACCGGTCCTAAGGAAGGATGTGTTGGAACTGGAGAGAGTCCAGAGAAGGGCAACAAAAATAATTAGGGGAATGGAGAGCATTGGCTATGAGGAAAGACTACAAGCACTGAACCTATTCTCTCTGGAGAAGAGACGATTGAGGGGGGATATGATATCAATGTACAAATACTGTACTGGGGACCCTAGCATAAGGAACAAACTTTTCAGAGAAAGGGAATACAATAAGACACGTGGCCACTCACTAAAACTAGAGGAAAAACGGTTTAACCTTAAAATACGTAAGGAGTTCTTCACTGTCAGAGCAGTAAGGCTGTGCAATTCTCTTCCACAAGCAGTCGTATCAGCAGGGAGCATCGATAGTTTTAAAAAAAACTATTAGATGGGCACCTTAAAGACCACAACATACAGGGGTATACAATGTACGGTTAACAGCAAACACAAGCACATCATAGGTTGAACTGGATGGACTGATGTCTTTTTTCAACCTCACAAACTATGTAACTATGTAAAAATATTTTTGGTAAAATGCAATAAGTGTATTTTGATTGGTTTGCGCAAAAGTTATTGCGTCTACTAACTACGGGAAAGATTTATGTAATTTTTATTGTTTTTTTTTTTTTTACTAGTAATAGCAATCTGCAATTTTTTGAGGGACTGCGACATTGCGGCGGACAGATCAAACCCCTAAATGACATTTTTGACACTTTTGGGGGTACCAGTGACATTACTACAGTAATCAGTGTAAATATGCACTATTACTGTAATATAGCCATTGGCAGGGGAGGGATTAACTGTCATGGACTTGCAATAGTGTTTGGCAAGCTTACCTGTCCCTTCATGTCTGTATTAGAGGTCAGACTGCGCTTCTGGTTCCTTTTTATCACCTCTACTTCCTGTTCCTGCCCCGCCCAGGTCATCACAGGAAGTCTATATTAACCAGTGCACTACAGGTCTGCTTTGCTGTTCAACAGTGTTTGTTTCCTGTTTGCTGTGTGCTTGATCTACTTTTCTGTGTACCGACTTTGGCTTGTCTCTGACCATTCCTGGTTGCCTGTTACCCTGACCTTTGGCCTGTCTCTTGGTTACCCTTGTCTGCCTGTTACCCCGACCTCGGCTTCCCTTCTCTCCCTACGGAGCGTGACCTGGGGGACCCCAGGGGTGTAACGCTCCTGCGTTTTTGTAGTAGGCTGGATATGCAGCTGCAAAATCTCCACTCAGTAGTCATGTAGAGATGTGTTGAATAACCAGATCCAACTCTCCAGACTCATCACTGTGGGCCTGTCAGCATCAACATACAGAAATATACACACTCAATAAGATGTTCCTGGAGTGGTGGAATGTATATGACAGTATGAAGGTGTTGTGCTGAAGGGACAGGTGTGAACAGTGATAGAGATGGTAAGTACTTGATAGGTTTGTTCAGGAGAGTACTAGATGGTATTAGGTAGAGTGCAGATAGGTTAGTAATCGAGTATGGTGACAGGTGGTAAGGACAGCAGATGACAATTACAGGATAGACTAACCCAGTGCAAGGATAGATGGTAGTAGACTTAAGAACAAGCAATCTATGTAACAGTGCAGATGATAGATGGTAGTAGACTCAAGAGCTAGCAATCTATGTAACAGTGCAGATAGTAGATGGTAGTAGGCTCAAGAGCTAGCAATCTATGCAACAGTGCAGATGATAGATAGTGTAAGTAGGTTATGGACGATTCCCCTGTGGGGTACTTATCACTAGTAAATGTTAGTAGTAGAGGGGTCCAGTAGAGAGGGGAAGATCCAGTAGCGAGATACAGGGATCAGTAGCGAGGTTCCGGTCTGCTCCAGGTAGAAGCAACCATCTGGAGGTTCCGACAGCAAGACAGGCTTGAAAGCATGTGGATACACAAGGCAGGTTGAACGAACGATGTGAGTGAGAACGCCGGCGGTTGAAATAGCCACTCTGCGGCGCTCAGCGATGACATCATCTGTCTTAAAGGTGTATGCGTACCACCTAGTAAGAAAGGTGGGACGCATATTTGGAAGGAAATAGATTATTAAGGGTACCAGAGATACCAGAATCTTACAGTACCCCCCCCCCCTTAAGGCCGGCTCCGGAAGGCCTATAGCACTGGTTTCTCTGGGTATTTTGAGTGAAACCTTCGTATAAGCCTAGGTGCATGAACATCAGAGGTATCCAACCAGGTGTCTTCTTGGGGTCCATAGTTCTTCCATCTTATGAGATACTGGAGTCTTCCTCTATGGATGCGAGAATCCAAAATCTCTTTGATCTCATATTCTTCTCCGCCTTCAACTTGTATTGGAGGTGGAGGCAAGATGGTAGGCCTTATTCCTTGGTTAGGAACATGGGGCTTCAGTAGCGACACATGGAAGATGGGATGGATCTTAAGATCTGCTGGTAAGGTGAGCTGTACTGCAGCTTTTCCAATAAGTTTCTTAATTGGGAAGGGTCCCAAAAATAGAGGTCCAAGTTTTTTGCTAGGGATTTTTAATCTTAAGTTTCTTGTTGATAGCCAAACAAGGTCCCCAATAGCATACTGAGGAGAAGGTCTTCTACGAAGGTCGTAGTACCTTTTTTGTTGACTATGAGCGTGTGATATAGTGGTATTGAGTAAAACCAGAGAGTCTTTTATTTGGGTAAGGTAATCCGAGGCTACTGGGTTACTTGATGGCAGGATGCGTGGTGGAAGAAGAGTGGGATGAAACCCATAATTCAAGTAGAACGGACTTTGCTTAGTAGTACTGTGGGTTGCATTGTTGTAAGCAAATTCCGCCAGAGGGAGGAGATCCACCCAATCATCCTGTAGGTATGATGTATAGCAACGTAGATATTGCTCAATGCACTGGTTGACTCTTTCAGTCTGTCCGTTGGTCTGAGGGTGGTAGGGAGAAGTGAGCTTTCGCTCAATCCGTAATATTTGACAAAGTGCTTGCCAAAATTTAGAGATGAACTGTGAACCACGGTCGGACAAAAGAGTCTTTGGAATTCCATGCAACTTGAACACATGTTTCATCAGTAGTTCCGCTGTTTGTTTAGACGAAGGTAGTCTACGGATAGCAATGAAATGTGCCATCTTTGTCAAGTGGTCCACTGACACTAGAATGGTATTAAATCCCTTAGAAGGTGGTAGTTCTACTATAAAGTCTAAGGACATAACTTCCCATGGAACCTGGGTATTGGTAGACTGCAGAGTAGACCAGATGGTTTTGTAGTGTCAATCTTGGACCTTGCACAGATGTCACATGAAGAAACACATTTTTGTACAGACGTTTTCATATCAGGCCACCAAAACTGCCTGGTAAGCAAATTAAGGGTTTTCGTCATACCCATATGTCCTGCCATGGGCACATCATGTGACAACTCCAAGATCTTGGTGCGCATAGTAGGGGGTATGTAAAGTTTGTCGTTGTAATAGAGGAAGCCTTCTGCATCAGTACTCAGTTGTGGTGGAGGTGAATCCAATCCTATACTGTGCAAAATCTCTTCCTTCAAGGAACGGACAACACCAATAATACGTTCATAGGGTATTATGGGAATGGAAGGGATTTCGGCGCAGTTATCTTCGATTAATCGTGATAGCGCATCTGCTTTTTTATTTTTGTCTGCAGGCGTGTAGGTCACTAGGAAGTTGAATCTTAGGAAGAATAATGACCATCGTACCTGTCGGTGGGAGAGAGTTTTGTTAGTCTGGAGGTATTGAAGGTTTTTATGATCTGTATATATGAGTATTGGTAACTGGGTACCTTCGAGTAGATGTCGCCAATTCTCCAGTGCCAGTTTTATGGCAAGTAACTCCTTTTCACCTACTGGGTAGTTCACCTCTGGGCTGCTTAGTGATTTTGAAAAGAAAGCAACTGGATGGAGTGGTGAAGTATTTGTTGGTCGTTGGGAGAGAACTGCTCCTACTGCCATATTTGACGCATCTACCTCCAGAATATATTGGAGGGATGGGTCTGGATGGCGTAGTATGGGAGCAGAGGTAAAGCTTGATTTTAACAAGCAGAAAGCTTGATTCGCTTCTTCTGACCATTTGAATGGTTTCTTTATACTTGTCAGTTGTGTGAGAGGTCTCACAATAGCGGAAAAGTTCTTGATGAACTTCCTATAGAAGTTGGAGAATCCAAGGAATCGCTGTAATGCCTTACGAGTTGTTGGCATAGGCCAGTCCAGAATACAGGATATCTTGCTCATATCCATCTTAATTCCAGTTTTGGATATGATGTATCCTAGAAATAATATTTCTTCCTTATGAAATAAGCATTTTTTTAATTTCAGGTATAGATTGTGTGAGAGTAATCTGGATAACACAAGTCTTACATGTTTTATATGTTCAGGCATAGATCGCGAATAGATAAGTATATCGTCCAGGTATACTACGACACAGACATCAAGTAAGTCTCTAAAGATGTCGTTTATGAACCTTTGGAAGGCTGCGGGAGCATTACACAACCCGAATGGCATCACAAGATATTCGAATAATCCGTATCTGGTTCTGAATGCTGTTTTCCACTCATCTCCGTCACGGATTCGGATTAGGTTGTATGCCCCTTTCAGGTCTAATTTAGAGAAGTAAGTAGCCCCACGCACTTGTTCAATGAGTTCAGGGATGAGCGGCAAAGGATAGCGATCCTTTATCGTAATCGTGTTTAATTGCCTATAATCGATAATAGGCCTAAGACTGGAATCCTTATTGCGGACAAAGAAAAGTCCTGCAGCTGTGGAAGAAGTAGAGGGTCTGATGAACCCTTTTTTCAAATTCTCATCCAAGTATTCCTTGAGATGAGAAAGTTCATCCTGTGAAAGGGGATAAACATGACCGAAAGGCAATTTGCTGTTAGGGAGTAGATCGATGCAATCATAATCCCTATGGGGAGGCAACACTTGAGCGTTTTTCTCAAGGAATACTTCGGACAGATCCTGATAGCATAGTGGTGCAATCTCATCTGACACCACAGACAGGATCTTTCCATAAGATGGGAGGTTACACGTAATCTCACAATAGTGAGAAGGGAAGGCCAAAGTCCGTCTTTTCTAATCCATGATTGGTTGGTGTGTGTGTAACCAGGGAAGTCCCAAAATAATGGAAAAATGGGGTGAGGATAGTATATCAAAGGTGATGGTCTCCACATGAGACTCGTTGGCAGTGGCAAGGAGTGCCTGTGTCTGGTTGGTGATTGGACCAGAAGACAATGGAATACCGTTAATGAAACTAACAGAAACAGGTTTAAGCTTTGAAATAATAGGTATTTTATTTAAGGTAACAAAACGTGTATCAATATAGTTTCCACAAGATCCAGTGTCGATCATAGCCTTGGTGGTGATCCTAGTCTGGTCCCACTGTAATGTTAAATGAACAAAAAGATAGGGGTTAGAAAAGGAAGTCGTTAATCCTCCTAGCAAGACATGTGAACACTCACCCTCTTTTTTGCGGACAAGGGGACAGACGCATATCAAATGATCCGGGGATGCGCAGTATATGCAGAGATTTCTGGATCTCCTTCTGGATCGTTCAGTAGTTGATAAAGGTGGGCGTATAGTTCCTACCTCCATGGGAGTAGGGTCAACGACCGCAATCTGAGAAGGACTAGTTAATGGCATTCCCATTTTTTCAGCCCTTCTTTCTCGTAGTCGTCTGTCGATGTTGATACTAAGTTGTATCAAGGCATCCAAGGTGCCAGGTAAATCCGCTCGGGCGAGCTCGTCTTTAACAGCTTCTGATAACCCGAGTCTGAATTGAGTTCGCAGAGATGTATCATTCCACCCTGAATCAAGGGTCCATCTTTTGAACTCTGCTACAAAGTCTTCTACAGGTCTTCTTCCTTGTTTTAAAGCCCTTAATTGAATATCAGCAGTACTCTGCCTATTGGGGTCTTCATATAAACTAGCGAGTTCTGCTAGAAATAAGGAATAGGAGTTGAGAATCTGATCATTTTTCTCAAAGAGAGGGTCTGCCCAGGCCCGGGGATCACCCGTTAAGTATGAAATAACGGTACAGACTTTAATCTGATCAGTAGAGTATGTACGAGGTTTTAACAAAAAAAGCAATTGACATGCGTTTTTGAATTCACGAAATTTTTTCCGATCACCTCTAAACACTAGGGGAGGGTTTATTTTAGGTTCAGGGGGCTGAACAGTAGTAAGCCGTGAGAGACGGGTTACCTGCTGCGTCAGAGTCTGATTCTCTTCTTTTACTTCAGTAAGAGCAAGTATTAACGCATATACTTGTTGTGTTAATTGTGTCACTTGAGTGGGTAATTCTGCTGAATCCATTTTTTTTTTTTCTGGTTCGTTCAATCTGTAACGCTCCTGCGTTTTTGTAGTAGGCTGGATATGCAGCTGCAAAATCTCCACTCAGTAGTCATGTAGAGATGTGTTGAATAACCAGATCCAACTCTCCAGACTCATCACTGTGGGCCTGTCAGCATCAACATACAGAAATATACACACTCAATAAGATGTTCCTGGAGTGGTGGAATGTATATGACAGTATGAAGGTGTTGTGCTGAAGGGACAGGTGTGAACAGTGATAGAGATGGTAAGTACTTGATAGGTTTGTTCAGGAGAGTACTAGATGGTATTAGGTAGAGTGCAGATAGGTTAGTAATCGAGTATGGTGACAGGTGGTAAGGACAGCAGATGACAATTACAGGATAGACTAACCCAGTGCAAGGATAGATGGTAGTAGACTTAAGAACAAGCAATCTATGTAACAGTGCAGATGATAGATGGTAGTAGACTCAAGAGCTAGCAATCTATGTAACAGTGCAGATAGTAGATGGTAGTAGGCTCAAGAGCTAGCAATCTATGCAACAGTGCAGATGATAGATAGTGTAAGTAGGTTATGGACGATTCCCCTGTGGGGTACTTATCACTAGTAAATGTTAGTAGTAGAGGGGTCCAGTAGAGAGGGGAAGATCCGGTAGCGAGATACAGGGATCAGTAGCGAGGTTCCGGTCTGCTCCAGGTAGAAGCAACCATCTGGAGGTTCCGACAGCAAGACAGGCTTGAAAGCATGTGGATACACAAGGCAGGTTGAACGAACGATGTGAGTGAGAACGCCGGCGGTTGAAATAGCCGCTCTGCGGCGCTCAGCGATGACATCATCTGTCTTAAAGGTGTATGCGTACCACCTAGTAAGAAAGGTGGGACGCATATTTGGAAGGAAATAGATTATTAAGGGTACCAGAGGTACCAGAATCTTACAAGGGGCCGCGACCTGGGCCTAGCTGCAGCCAAGTCCATCCTCACCACTAGAGGCTCTGGGGAACACCTGCTGGGTCTTATACTCTGCACCCTGGGGAATCTTGGGCTCACGTTCCAGTCCATCCGCAGCAGTCTGCTATCGGGTTCACTACCTTGTGCTGCGCTGCGCCCCTGCCTCTAACAGGGTGCAGTTGTCACCTGGCCACAGGTGACCTGACATTAACCCTGTGGGTGATCAAAGGGGTTAATATATGCCTATATGCTTACTTACTGTGTGTGTGTGCGGGGGGGGGGGGTTCTGTGACAGACACAGACAGATCACATTGTCAGCTTAGCTGAAACTGATTATCTGTCCCTGCCTGTCTGAGAGAAGATCCGCCTGCTTTGTTTACATAAGTAGGCAGGTCTTCTCTCCATTTCCCCGAACGATCGGGGGAGGAATGCGGCAATCGCCGCCCCGCCTCCCGCTTTGTCTAAACACAGCGGAAGCGCAGCTCTGGTGGCGCTCTGGTGGCGCGCACGCACCGCCGGAATCACATGCCCTCCAGTCATGTAGTACTACGTGACTGGGCGCAGGGGAGCCGCACTGCCGCAGTAATATTACTGTGAGCAAGCAAGTTAAATAGCGGTTAAATAGGCAGATCGCCGTTCTGGCTCTTGCCTAATGATCAGCGGGTGCTGGCGGACATCAAGTCCGTGGTACAAACAGATCAGCTCCTGCTGTGCGCGTGCCCCAGACCCAGAAGTGCAGGATTACATACTAGTTACGTGATCCTGTGCAGCAGACCCGGTCGGTAAATCACGGCTGGAATCACGTGCACTCCAGTCACGTAGTGCTACGTGACTGGACGCAGGGGAGCGGCACTGCTGTAGTAATATTACTGTTGGTAGTCGGCAAGCGGTTAAAGAGATGTATTTTGATATAGGACTTGTTAGATGTTTTTTGAAACATACATACTTCAGTTTGGGACCTCTCCACTAGATACTGATTTTAAGATTTGGGATATTTGTTATGTTTACAATAATGTATACTTAAAGCAAAATACCAAAGTCACTGTACAACAGGCATCATAAGACTCTACGTTCATTTTCTACGTGAATAGTGCCAAACAAAATAGTGACACAAAGCAGCCATATTCCCCAACTAACACTTAACCCTTAGCACTTATCCCCACCATGAAACCTCATACTCATTACTTCTTTCTCTGTGTAACCTTACCACTTAAGACCTCCATAGATGGATTGCATTTCAGTGGATCCCTGCTACATATGCAAGAAATCTTGCTGGATGCAAAATTATCACCTGAACAGTGGCTGCATCCTATTAGCACCCACGCTTGCTTGAACACAATTGCCTGCGGCAGAGATTTCCCCACCCACACTATTAGTTGGATGAGGGAATCCTGGGATGAACAAGATAACTGAGCCATGTATAGCAACCTTTAACCTACCCCCAAAATTTAAAGCATCCCCTAAAACCCTATAAAATAATCCTTGAAAGTTAACCTAACCTAATGTTATCACTTAACCCCTAATCTGTCATTTAAAATATGCCTTCTATGCTAACACTGAAAATGTAACTCTTTTTAATTAAACAAATTATACTACCTAATCCTAACCCTAAATGCTCGCAAACACCATCAGAAAATCGTACAAAAAATACAGTTTTCGAAGTGATTGTACGATATTATCCGTTTGCATAGGCACGCAAATTTTTCTTGTACAATACCAGATTGTACAATTTTCATTTAATCAGCACAGTTGTCATTCAAAAATACAATACAAATACAATACAACACATTACATCACTTCCGAATTTTTATTCTGTCGTGCGAGAATTTTCGTAACTCTTCATATTCGATATGAGATTAGCATGCAAAAAAAACCGGAGGATCATTTATCCGATAATCTTATCATGTGTACCAGCCTGGCATAACCCACTTATTCTATTTAAAGTGACATCTAACAGCACCTGTTCTAAGTTCTTCATCACAGCTGTTAAGTAACCCCTAGATGGCAGTTGTGAATCGACTTTACCTATAAACATCTAATTTCTATGTCTGCCCACATGAGGCTCGATCCACACTAAAGCCTCGTACATACACAAAGAATTTCCGCCGACCGGTCATTCGTCTTTTGTCCAGAGTGGTGTCTGTTGGTTGGAATGTGCTCTAGACTGCACACGAAAGCATGCCCAGTCTTGCTCATAAGATTTTTCCCTGTCGAAATCTGTACTGACTGCACAAAAATCGGACGTGTTTTGACGGTGGACAAAAATTTTATAGCCTGCACACCAGAATTTTTTCGGCCGAAAAGTCGGAGTCGGTTGTCGGGAGCACCATACTAACAAGCCGAAAATCGGCAGATCGGTCGTCGGACGAAAATTCCCGGCCGAATTTCGACGCGTGTGTACGGGCCTTAAGGCCACTTTCACACTTGTGCAACCTCAAAGCGTATCAAAGTCCGACCACGGTAGTGCAGGGACTACTTTGAAGTCATTTCAACTTGAAGTCACACAAATATGAACGGTACTCATTGGAATTAATAGGGTAAAAATTGTCATACGACTTTGCGGTCCCAAATCGCAGGACAAGTCGCACAAGTCTGAAAGGGGCCTAATGCGTTTTTTCATGCTTTTTGCTTTTTTAAGCAATGCATTTCATTTTTTTAACATCAAGGCATTTTTTCTGCCTCTGCATTTTTGGAAAGGGTCGGGGGCTTTTTTTCCTGCAAAATGCAGCGTTTTGCATGTAATAGACTTCAATGGGCCTGCATCCAAAACGCAAGTATTGCGTTTTTTTTACCACGGTTTTGCCGCAATTTGAGTTTTTAAATCTTCCCAACAACAAATTTTCCAAAAAAAACATAAAAATCGCAAATCGCTGTAAAATCACGGTAAAATCACAGCTAAATCACGGTAAAAACTTGGAAAGCACAGCAAAAAACAACATGCATAGGTGTGAATCGAGCCTAAGCCCAGGTTAACAGTACGGAAACTACTTTGGGGAATCGGTGTGGCGCCGCAAAGTCAGCGTCGCACCGATTTGGACAATCCGACTGCCGGCAATTACCTCTGATTTGACATGTGATTTGACATGTCAAGTGGCACCAATGTGAACGTGGGCTAAATGCTTGCTCATACCAGATGTGTTAGGGCTGTGCTGGCTGCTATTTTCAGCACAGCCCTAATGTACTGATATGGCAAAATGCCTTGTTTCCAAAGGTGTCAGATCACACTACACACAGTACTTTTTTTCAGCACCACATGTAGTACTTTTTTTTTTAAAGCAGTGGGTTGTAATGTGAACCACTGCATCACAATGCTGCTGCACTGAACAGACATTTTTCTGTGTAAAAAAAAAAAAAAAGAAAAGTATTCAGTGTGATGGGCCTGGGTTGGAGTATCAGCACTTGGTCTCACAGCACACATAAACAGTGTTTGTGCGTTCAGCGTGGCTAACTGGTATGAATGAGCCCTAAAAAGGTATTTTTCCTTTACCGAGCAGCTGAAATATTTATTTTTCTATTGGCTGAGGCTAGGGTGTAGAAATAAATAACACCTGCTATCTAGAGATTGCTAGAGTTCCATCTTACAATGGCTCCTTTGCTCAGGCACTGTTATGGGCCATACACACTATAAGATATTCTGAAGACTTTTTCCTTCAGATTTACCTTTTCTATGTAGTGCAAGGGCCTGCCAGATTGCATACAAATTGAAAGTGTTTAGGTTTGACCTCATATTATATGGTTTTGGTAAGTCTGAATGAAAAAGTCTTCAGAAAATCTTATAGTGTGTATGGCCCATTAGATAGGAGGGCAAACGCCAAACCCTAAAATGGGTCTGAACTCTGAAAGCTGTGCCCAAAAAAAGGCAGGCAGAGGGCAAAGGACTAGCCACCATTATTGCCTCCCTGCAACTGATCTTTTCCCCAGAATTGACCTAATATGCCCTCTATCCATGGGAGAAGGTGCCCCCCCAATCTGAGTGGTGATCCTTTTAAAAAGAATTAACATACTGTATGTATATCATCAACATTATTCATATGCTTATCAATTTAAAAAATGTGTCTAATCTAAAGCTCTTATGGCTCTTAGTGTATTTATTATGAATGAAGCATATTTTTTTTACATGTTTTTGTTTTTGAAGTGTTGAAAAAGTATCAAGAAAGCTTGTTAGCGCCGGTTCACACTACCGCGACGCTACTTCCCGGAGCGACCTCCGAGATCGCGGTGCGAGCAGCACGCCGCGACCTCGGAGCGGCTGCCACGGACTTCATAACATTGAAGTCTATGGCGGTCGCCTCCTGGTCGCCCCAAAGAAGCTCCGGACCCTTTTTCTAAGTCGGAGCCACTTGTGTCGCTCCTATTAGAACGGGTCCGCAGCTTCCCTATGGGAGGCGACCTGCGGCAACCTGTGAGGCGACCAGGTCGCCTCACAGGTCGCCTTAGTGTAAACGGGGCTTAAGACCCCATTCAGACTAGCGCGACTTGTCAGGCGACTTGTCAGCCTGACAAGTCGCGCTCGGTCGCTCGCCATTGATTAGCACAGGACCCGTTCTAATAGGAGCGACACAAGTCGCTCCGACTTAGAAAAAGGGTCCTGTACTACTTTGGAGCGACTTGCATAGACTTCCATTATGTGAAGTCCCTGCAAGTCACGCCGAAGTATCGGTGCACAGCGGTGCACGCGACTTCACAGGTCGTCCCCCGAAGTCGGATCGCGCCAGTCTGAATGGGCTGTCACTGCCCATGAAAGTGTTGTTTTTTTAGGGGAAAGTGGTGTGATAGATAGCAGGCATTTTTGTGAATTCTCTGCAAGATGGATTTGTATAATTCAATCTCTTTGATATTTGGCTTGATCCAAGATGATCATGGAAAGAATGACCCAGAGGAAAAAGAAGAGGGTGTTGCACCAGTATTGGGTATGTACGATAATCTAGAACAGCATTTCCAAGGGGTATTTTCATACTCTTTACCATGAATTGCGGGGGTACCCCCAAAAGTTCCTATTATACCCACATGAACGCGTCCAAGTTGGTGGGCGCTACCTTTGAACATAATGAATGCAGCTTATAGGCAGCCATGCTTCCTGAAACAATATGCTGCTTCATTTTTAACACAATACAATGCTACCGCACCTGTGTGTACTTTGTACTAAACTGTGATTAGAACGAAGTGTAATCAGTACACCAGTTCATGAAGAGCCTTTTTATAAGCCAAACTGAGACAGTGATGTTTTTGGACTCCTTAATCAAGCAATGGTGACAGCAGTCACTAATTCCTAATAAAGGAGTCCCCAAACAGCTTCGAAATATTGCTGTCTAAAAATGTCTTCTGTCTTGTTGCTGACTGTCTCAGTATAGTACAGATTTTGTCTCTGTGGGTGTTTCTGACTATGTCAGTTTGCTACTGATTGCATTTGCCAGCATGTATCTGGCTGTATTATTATAGTATAGAATCCTTCACAGGCAATCAGGTTTTTGCTTGAAGTCTGTCTGTAACCTGAATTATAACTATGAGCAAATTTAAAAACTACATTTTTGCTGCAATCTAGTGTGCCACTAGTAGGGTTTGTTTATCTGGGTCTCCCTGTAGCAAAGTTTTATTACATGTTGATTCTGCCAATATAACTGTTTTCCACTTTCTGTAATAAGATGACACAACACTGTTCTTTCTGCATT
The DNA here is from genome assembly GCF_965119305.1 of Pelophylax lessonae. Taxonomy (NCBI): domain Eukaryota; kingdom Metazoa; phylum Chordata; class Amphibia; order Anura; family Ranidae; genus Pelophylax; species Pelophylax lessonae. The sequence continues at coordinate 98,853,753 of NC_138771.1, read as the reverse complement.
AATCTTACACAGCAGTGTAGTCAGCCTGTGGATGGGGTAGTCTTAGATCCACATATAGTCCTAAAAAGACTTTAAAGCCCAACTCCAGGAATATAAAAAATGTACAATTAGGGTGGGGTTCCCCCACAATGCACAGTTAATTGCTCATGTAGCAGTGTCCCTGTAGGACTAACTGTGTGATGGCTTCCTGGGCCTCCTCTGATTACCTGCAGACAGTCACATAGGGACAGGTCACTCATCCATCCTAATGCCTCATACAGTTTTATCGTACGATTATCTGAACGCGTGTACGAGGCATTACTCCCAGTTGCTCGTTACTCAATAAACAGTCCAGGGGTTTTGGTTTTATATTTATCGTGGAGCTTGGATGGGAGAAGGGAATAGTGGGATACTCCAACTTGAACTATTCACAGTAGATACAGACAACTCTCACGTGGCCTCACCAGGTTATTTGTGGAAACAGACGCACTGCTTTAACCATACTGCCACTTGTATGGAAGAATTAAGTCCTCTTGCTCTCTCTAGCAGCAGACTTGATGCAACTACATTATCTTCAGGACACTCTCTAGCAGCTCTCTGACTGACACCCATCCACTGACTCTTCTAGCAGAAGGGGTGGTACTCTCACAACAGGCCCCATGACACAGATCTGTACTCACTGTAGGCAAAATCAGATCCTCTCCAGTGTTTCACATCCAGTCAGTTCTGCAGGACATCTGGGTGCAACTCCTCTCAAACTCTTTGGCTTCCAGGTCAACCACCTGAGGCCGCATGGCAGCTTCTACAGAGGGAGGGCAGGTGCACCCTCCCTCCGGGACCCCGCTCACCAGCTGAAAGACCCCGAACACATGTGCCTTAGCATTTGTGCAGTATCCCAGCATGCACCAAGGTACTTTCCTCTGCCAATCACCAGGGCTGTACTAAATGCCTGTGCACTTTTTTGTCAGGTTTCCTCCCACTGTCCAATCTGGCTCCCTATTGGACCAGTGTGAAACACTTCAGACAAACTGAGCTGCATCTGAGCACCATGAGCAGACCTCACAAGCAGATCCTGCTCTCTGATAGGCAGAGATCAATATAAATTTACCTGGCAATCTCTCTGATAAGCAGAAAAGATCCAAAAATAATATTCTCTATTCTAGCACCTACTGTCAGGAAAGTCCTGCCAGAAGACAAGTTGGCAACCGCAGGCAAGGTCCTGCCCCTCGAATCTCCCAAGGAAGAAGTGCACTTAGCTAACGCCAACACGTTAGTGGGCGCTAATTGGCTATTTGGCTAATTGGTGCATTGGCTAATGCGGAAGCGCCGGGATGCAAATTTGAGTGCGCATGCGCACGCCAATGTGCGCGGCGCACCTCAAGACAGTTTAGGCGCCAAAAGGGTTATTTAAGCTGGATCTGCTCCCAGGATCAATGCTGGCTCGTCTACAGCGTTCCGTGCCAGTTCTGCTTCCTGTTACCTGTGTTGTTCCTGAAATCTTGACCCGGCTTGCCTCTGACTACTCCAGTTCTCTGCCTACCCCCAGCCTGTTCTTTGACCATTCTCCAGTCTCTCCTCTTTTACCTGATCCAACCTCTCTGTGTATTACCCGGCTTGTCTGACTCTGCTTACCTTCCAGTATTTCCCGAGGCTTCCTAGTTGCTGCATTGGTCCAACTACTCCCAGGACACCTGCCTCCTTCTGGAACTCTACGCTACCAGCAGTCCTGCAGCCTGCATGTCCACCGGCACTCGTGCGACTCTGAACTCTGCGCCTCCTGTTTACTCTATCAGGGGCTCTGAGTCAGAGGTGTAAGAGAGGCCTTCCTCCGCACATTCAGGCTCTACCTACCAGGTACGTGACACCTACCTAGGAGGGTGCTACACTAGTTATGTCTAGAAGGTGTGAGCTGGGGATAGATATCAGGCACAAAGCTCCCTGGCGTGAGCACACTTTCAGAAATGGATACCAGTCCAGTGATGTGGTGACAAACAGTGTAGTGTTTATTGGTGCTATTTACAAGTCTGTTTACAGGTGCTGTACAGTGTCCAAAAAAATAAACAAGGCAAAAACTCCAAAACAAAATCCTAGCTGTGTCCTTGCACTAACTAAACAAATTCACACCCTAACTAACAGGCTGAGCAAGCCTAATGCTTGTCAGTCTCTACATATGCAGTTTTACAGCTTTCATCTTCCTTGCATCTTTCAGAGTGTCACGTACCCCGTCTTGAGGCCGAAATGACGAGAGGGCTCTCCTTGCGGCTAAGTGCTCCACACCAGTGAGGATGGTACCAGGGGATACTGAGCCAAAAGAAGCAGGGAATACCAGCTGAACTGAAGACAAGTAGTTCTGTAGTGGTGGGTCTTCTGTGGATGGAGACCTGATGACGAGGGCAGCTGGTTCTTCAGGAGGATACTGGATCATGCAGTCAGGCACAGCAGAAGGCAGATCACAGCTAGCAGGTCATAGCAGGCAGGGCAAGACAGGAGACGAAGTCAGGAACAAGTGCCAGGGTCAGAACACCATAGTCAACAGAGGAGAGATCAGGAGTTTAGTCAGGAGCTAGCCGGGTTCATACACAGGAAACAGGCACGGGCAGATCCGTGAAGCTAGCTGAGGTCAGAGCCAGGAGAGAAACAGGGGTAGTCCAGTAGTCATTTTGGTCAGTAACAGGAAATCAGAAGCATAAGCACTTAGGAAACAAGAGCAACAGGGAGCTGAAGGCCAGCCAGCAAAGTCTGTGAGCATATTAAGAGGTAAATAGTGCTGCATTGCCTATTCAGTCGTGCAATATCCTATATATATATTTATGTGCAGTGATCTAACAAAGCCAATAAATAAATAATCAAATATCTATACAAATTCATAAATCCTGCAACAAGAAAAATAAAAAGTGCATATAAAATTGCACAGTGCACAGTGCAATGTGCAAGTTCAAAAGGTCTAAATGCAAAAAGCTAGTACATTCCAAATAATCACAGATGAGATCGGTAAAATAGCTGAAATATATAAAGTCATATTATATAATAGTATATCAGTAGGACTATTTATATTTCAGTTATTTTAACGGTCTCATCTGTGACTATTTGGCATGTACTAGCTTTTGCTTTAGACCTTTTCAATTTGCACATTGCACGGTGCACTTTGCGATTTTTTTATGCACTTTTTATTTTTATTGTGCAGGATTTATGAATTTATAATAAATAAATAAATAAAATAATAATTTGATTATTTATTTATTGGCTTTGTTGGATCACTGCACATAATATATGAATAGGCCGCGCAGCACTATTTACCTCTTAATATACCTTGTTTAATAGCTGTGGATAAGCTACAGAGTGCCACCAGCAGCCGAATTATAAATTTACTCTAATATACACATATTGATAGCGCGAAAGTAACACAGTATATGTAAATTCTGTGAGCAACTGTCATCCTTATAAAGGCCAGAGATTGCCAAGATCTATCGCAGAAGATCTATCGCGGTGTGTGTCAGTGCGCACAAGCATGCACCAACGCGAACCATTGCGCCCTGGCTCATTTCCATTACTTCTGCGTTGATTTCTGCGCAAATGGGCACAACCATGCTGGGTACTGGCAAGTGTGCCAGGTCTCAGATCCAATCTTCTCCGGCTTATCCCCTAACAGTGCCCCCCCCCCCCGACAGGCTGCCTCTGGATATATACTGCGTTAAACGTGCAGTAACGCACAGAAATATACTGCGTTAAATGTACACTAATGGACAGAAATACACTGCGTTAAATGTGCATCAACGCACAGAAATATACTGCATTAAACGTGCAGTAATGCACAGAAATATACTATATTAAATGGCACGTAATGCACTGAAATATACTGCGTTAAACATGCACTAATGCACAGAAATATACTGCGTTAAACGTGCAGCAACGCACTGAAATATGCTGCATTAAACATGCAGTAACGCATTAAAATATGCTGCGTTAAACGTGCAGTATCGTACAGAAATGCACTGTGATAAATGTGCACTAACGTACTGAAATATACTGCGGTAAATGGCACATAACGCACTGAAATATACTGCATAAATGTGCAGTAACGTACAGAAATATACTGCGTTAAATGTGCACTAACGTAGAGAAATCTACTGCGTTAAACGGCACGTAACGCACAGAAATATACTGCATTTAACGGCATGTAATGCAAAGAAATATACTGCAGTAAATGCGCAATAGCGCACAGAAATATACTTTCTTTTCGTACATCACGGGACACAGAGCCATAAATCATAATATATGGGTTATATAGCCACCTACAGGTGAAGGACAACCAATCAGAAAGGATGTCCCCCTATATAACTCCTCCCACACAGGAAGTACCTCAGCTTTTTTCGACAGTGTCTAAAGGTGATGGTCACAGTGGATAGTCTCTCCACATTTCTCTTTAACCACTTCAATACGGGGCAGTTACACCCCCTTCCTGCCCAGGCCAATTTTCAGCTTTTAGCGCTGTTGCATTTTTAATGACAATTGCGCGGTCATGCAACACTGTACCTAAACCAAATTGATGTCATTTTTTTCCCCACAAATAGAACTTTCTTTTGGTGGTATTTGATCACCACAAGGTTTTTTCTTTTTTGGTACACAAATAAAAAAAGACCGAAAAGTTTGAAAAAAAAATTTTTTTTGTTTATGTTATAAAATTTTGTAAATAGATATGTTTTTTCCTGCACTGATGAGGCTGCACTGACAGGCACTGATGAGGAGGCACTGATGGGGTGGCACTGATATGCAGCACTGATGGGCACTGATAGGCAGCACTGATACGCAGCACTGATAGGTAGCACTGATATGCAGCATTGGTGGGCACTGATAGGCCGCACTGATGGGCACACGTAGGCCGCACTGAGGGACACTGATAGGTGGCACTGATAGGCGCACTGATCGGCAGCACTGAAACCTTCAGAAGGAGGCAGGTCTACAATAAAATCCAAAGAGAAATTTGTAGGTGAGTTTCCTACCAAAAAGGTTAAGGTCTTTAATAATTTCAAAGTGACCAAGTTCCTGAGTTGGGCAAAAGGTTAAGCCCATCTTCCAAGGTTGTTCAGGGATAAGTAGAGGCCTAAACAGACCCCAGGACTTGGAAGTGGACCCCTTGTTGCGCTAACATACTTCTGGCAATCCTGTCTTAAACTGGGCCACCAGAAGGAATGTTGAACAAGCTCAACGATCTTCCATACTCCAAAATGCCCAGCCAGTTAGTGATCATGAAAAGTCCTTAGGACCTGAAGCCTTACCTGTTGAGGAACAAAAATTTTGTTCTAGTGCCATAAAAACCCATCTTGATTCTCCAAAGAGGGCTCCACTGAGTCAGTACACTTGGTTGATTCCTGCTTAATAGATGATTTTAATTCTGGTTAGATGAGAAAAAGATTCTGTGCTGACAGAATAGTGCTTGATTCTGCTGCTTCAGCGGTGTCTGGGAACATTCAAGAGAGGGTGTCTGCCTTCCCATTCTTGGAGCCTAGCCGGTAGGTTATGTGGAAGTTGAATCTTGAAAAGAATAAGGCCCACTGGCCTGTCGTGGTCTCAACCGTTTAGTGGTTCTCAGGTACTCCAGATTCCTTATGATCCATGAAAATCATAATCGGGTGAGCGGCACCCTCCATCAAGTATCTCCACTCCTTTATGGCAGATTTGATGGCCAACAGTTTACGGTCACCTACATCATAATTCCTCAATAAGGGACTCATCTTTTGAGAGAAAAAGGCAACAGAGCGGAGTAGGGCTTTAGAACCTTGGCGCTGGAACAAGATTGCTCCTGTGGCTACTTCTGACGCATCCACCTCTAACACGAAGGGTAAAGCTGGGTCTGTATGCTGCAGTACTGGTGCAGAGGTGAACAGACCCTTAAGCTTATCGAAAGCTGCCTGAGCCTCTGGAAACCATTGGAATCTGGCTTGCTGGCAAGTCAGCTAAGTAATGGGCGTAATGATAGCAGAAAAGTTCTTCACAAACCTTCGGTAAAAATTGGCAAAGCCCACAAATCATTGAATGCCTTTCTTATCTGAAGGGGCTGGCCATTCTAGGATTGCCTTCACTTTTTGTGGGTCCATTGAGATTCCCTCGGTAGATGAGACCCAGAAACTGAATAGATGTTCTTTCAAATTCACCCTTTTCTGCTTTAACATAAAGGCAGTGCTTCCGTAGGGTTGAAAGTACTCTTTTCACATGAGTTCTATGAAGATCCAAGGACGCAGAAAAGATAAGGATGTCATCCAAATAAACGATCACAAAGTGGTCAAGGAATTCCTGGAAAATATCATTTACCAAGTGTTGGAAAGTGGCTTGAGCAGTACACAATCCAAACAGCATAACCAAATATTCAAAATGCCCAAACCGGGTTCTGAAAGCCGTCTTCCATTCATCTCTCTCCCAGATGCGAACAAGGTTATAAGCGCCCCGTAGATCCAGGTTGTTAAAGATCCTGGCAGTTCGGCACCTTTGAAAGAAATCGGGGCTGGGTGGAAGTGGATACCGATTTTTTACTGTAATCTTGTTGAGCTTTCTGTAATCCACACAAGGCCTTAGTGTGCCATCTTTCTTCCCAACAAAGAAGATACCAGCTCCAGCAGGGGAGGAAGAAGAGTGGATAAATCCTTTTTCTAAGTTTTTGTTGATGTATAGCTGAAGGGTCTCAAGCTCAATTTCTGATAAAGGAAATATACATCCATTCCTGAAAGCCCTGAATTTCTTCCGATCTCCAGAAAAACGCTCAGGCATTGGTACCCATGGTTCAGGAGGAGGGATCACTACTGTGTGTAAAGAAGCGGTAGTAACGCTCATGCGTTTTTTGTTAGTGAATGGATTTGCAGCTGCAGAATTATTACACTCAGTAGTCTTGTAGAGAATGTGTTGAACAACATATCCAACTCTCAGGACTTCATCACTGTGTACAGCCTGTTATGCAAATATACATACACTCAATATGATGTTCCTGGAGTGATAGAATGTATATGATAGAATAGAGGTGAGATACAGGCAATAGAATGGTGAGCACTTAGTAGTAGTATTCAGGAGAGTGGTAGGTGATGATAGTATGCAGATAGGTTTTAGCAATCATGTATAGTAACAGGTGGTAGGGGACAGCAGATGAAGTATGCAAGAGAGAGTAACCTAGTGCAATGATAGGTGATGGTAGTCCCAAGAGCTAGCAATCTATGCAGATGATAGAAATAGCTTAGATAGTAATAGTCCCTTTAGTATGCAGTAGTAGATAGTGAAAGTTAGGTTGAGGAAGGAATCCCCTGCGGGGTACTTATCACTAGATGGGTTAGTAGTAGCAAGGTCCAAGAGTAATGGAGTAATCCGGTAGCGAGATACTGGATCGGTAGCGAGGTTCCGGTCTTGTTCAGGCAAGGGGAATAGCTTGAAGCTCCGGCAGCATTGGACAAGACAAGGCAACATGCGGTTTGAATGAGCAATGAGTGAGAGAAAGCCGGCGATTGAAATAGCCGCTCATAGCGGCGCCCGGCGATGACGTCATTGCCCTTAAAGGTGTATGCGTTCCATTTGGATAGCAAGATGGAACGCAATATTAAGAGAGAAATGTGGAAATAAGGGTACCAGAGGTACCAGAACATTACAGCGGTATGGCCCTGCGCTGCTGAGGCTGATGCAGTACTGGCAGCTGGAGGACTAAGATCTGCAGGAGTAGGGGATGTTGTCAGGTGCTGTAGTTGACCTTCCAATTGAAAGTACCCATCCTGTAATCGCTGCACCACTTGGGTAAGGGCGGTAACCTGCTGGAACAGAGCCTCGAGCGGGGAAGCACCTCTGTCGGCCTTTGACATGGCTGGATTATACTGTCAGGTACCTGATCCGAGGCCAAGGTGCTGAGAGGGCTCCCCTTGCGGCTAAGTGCGGCACACCCCTGTAGCACCCCAAGTAGCACGGATTGCCAGCAGGATACAGATGAGTAGAGCTGATGAACTCCAGGAGCTTGCTGGGAGAGCTGAAAGCACAGAAGGGTAATGGTCTCCTGAGAGTTCCGAGAAGCCAGGCAACCTAGTGCAGAGGTAAGTCCAGGCAGGGGGTCAAACACAGAAAGTAAATCCGGAGGTAAGCTGGGTAGAAGAAACAGGAACAGGCCGAGGTCTTTTGGCAGGAGAAGGTAGTGAGGTCAGCGGTGAAAAATGGGGTCAATCACAGGAGATAAGCAGAAACAAAGTTGGTGGAGAGAGCCAAGGGTCAAGCCAGGAGGAGGAGATCAATCAGAGTCAGGAGTAAGCTGGGTCACAACAGGAAATCCAATAGCAAAATACAGGAGGAACAGGAACACAGGGTACCTGTTGATAATCCAGCAATGAGAGGCATCCCAGAGTCACCTTTTTTAGGCCAGCAAAAGGCTCCGTCTGTCACTCATAGCGTACGTACGTTCGCCAATTCGCATCTTCACGCCTTTGCGAACGCCTGAACGCTGTTCTCACACCAGGGCACACAGGGATGTGTCGGATGCACCGAGTGTGTCCATTAGTATTACTGGCAATGCTGCCAGCTCTCTCACGGCCATTTCCCTGACAGATACATAGATGATGTTTTCAAGCTTTGGTCGGAGTCAGAGGAGGACTTAAATAGATTTATTACTGTACTGGGATCAAATTATTTTAATTTTGAAGTTTGCTATTCAATATGATACTAAGATTTTACCCTTTTGGATAGAAACTGCACTTTATAGGAAACCAACGGCTGGAAACACGAAGCATATCCTACTCTCAATATTTAAGATTGCATCGAATATGTTCGAATGATGATCATTTCAAACGGGAAGCTGACTCCCTTCGAGACAGGCTTCTTCAGAGAGGATATACACGTACTACACTAGGAAAGGCCTATTATAGGGCCTCAGGATGAAACCGTTTGTCTTATTACCCCTTACAATAGGCAATACACACAAATCAGGCAAATACTTCAGCGGCATTTGTACCTTCTGACAAATGACAAGACTCTGCGGAAATATATTAAAGATTTCCCAGAGATTACCTTCAAGAGAGCTAAATCTATCAGATATAGTAACCAGAAGTCAAGATACTAGGGAACTAGAAGACACAGATACGAGAGGCACTTGGAAATGTGGCTCTTGCAAATTTTGCAACTGGATTTATGAAAATCAATCATTTTATCTACCTAATGGTCACCTACACACTATCTCTCATCATGTGGACTGCCAGACAAGTGGCATAGTTTACATAATGTTCTGTGAATGCGGAGCATTTTACGTGGGTAAGACCAAACGCCAATCTTGGCGGAGGATTAAAGGTTACATTGGTTATGGTAATAATAACCTCCTATTTACTCCAATAGGTAGACATATGGGATTTCATCATAAAAATTATACTAATGTGGTCCGTTTTGCGCCGTAGGAGAGAATCTTGGAAAATCCCAGTAGTGGAGAATTTGATAAAAATTATAATACAGCGTGAGGCCCATTGGATTTATAATCTACGGGCCATGGAATCACCGGGCCTCAATAAGGCATTAAGTTATAAACCCTTTCTACGATATGGTGCCTCCTAATGAATAGCATTCATTTAGTTGTTTGCTGTTCTATTGCATCCCTATAATTGAGAGTTTCACCCCTGTTGTTTTTCTCCACAATTCCTCCTTCCTCTTCTCTGTATATGCTTTATTCTGGCCTTCATTGGGTGTAGATATTTATTTATAATAAAACTTTCTCCCCCTTGTCTAATTTTTTTTTTTTTGTGCATAGAGATATATGTGATTATAGGCATATACGTTTTTTGCCTAATTCGTTGCATATATAATACATTTCATATATTTGCTTGTCAATATTTGTATTTGAGTTACTTTCTCCCGACATTCATATTTCTGCTTGGGGCGGACATATGCTTTCCAGCTTTCTCCGGGTGTGTCCCCTTGTTTCTTGGGAATCACCCCGGAGTCTGTTCGGGAGGAGCCCTTTGTCTGCAGCCCACTAGTTTCATATGGGTCGCCACTTTGTTTCCATCTGCGTCCCCTGGGCGAGCGCTTTGAGGTCACCTCCCTAGCGACGCCACTCCATTGGTTATGTGCGTCGTCTCTCTGGAATGCACACCGCACAGCATGTCACACGGCACAGGCCGTCTGATGTCACCTGCTGGCCCTGCCTTCCCGCACCTCCGGCAATTGGTGAACGCCGTTCAATGGAGATATATAAAAGCCACACGTGGAGCCCCCCAATTGTAGGGCGGCTCAACAGTCACCTGGACCTGTCAGGTACATGGCTTTGCTCTCCTATTTACCTTCTAAAGAGTAATTATATTTATTTGTCCTCTATATCCCCAGGCTCAGGATACCCTTCCTCGCTTGCCTCCCACTTTTACTCTCTTTTTGGGGCTACTATGATTGGACTTCTGCCCAACATCTTTGGTTTTTGCTAAGCTGACTTCATATTAGATAGTGGCCGGTCCAATAGGTGTTATTTCAGGATTGGCGCAACCCCCCCCCCCCCCCCCCCTGTGATGCATTTAACTGTTTCTTCAGCTATACAGGTGAGCAACCTCTGGCCTTATTTAAATATTCAGATTGCCATTTTTTCTTTTTTTCTTTTTTTCTTTTTCTTTTCGGGCAAATATGACTACTGGTTTAACCCTTATTCTATACAGTCTATACAATTGAAGTATCTAGACCGCACATGCCCGGACCTATTGTGAGAACAAGCCTATACAATTCAAGGATATAGGTTGCACATGCCTGTATTTATCGTGAGGATAAGCCTACTTGACGGACCTTTAAAAGGGTGAATATGAGAATGTGCTTACACTTAATACATTTATTTGTCTAATGTGTGATGGCAGACGCGGGTATAACTGTATCTTATCGCACAGTTTGAAATTTATTTTATTTTACTTTATATGCAGATTTTCACTTGTTCCCTGGCCCTTTGGTGTCCCTATGCCCGCCCCAATCCAAGTTCTTTATGTATGAATGGTCTGGAGAAAAGGTATACCAGTACTGGGTATTTGTAATGATAACCTATGGTTGGAATACATGTATTCTTGGTGTTAATTTAATACTAATGTTTGTTTTGCTTATTTTAAGAACATGTTTATCTACGCATCTGCCAGGTCTTGATAAAGCACTCTGCGGAACTCGTTGACTTTGTTATAGATGTACCATCTTTTTGCTCCATTCATATGAACTGGTTTGTCTTTTGTCACTATTTTAGTGACTTATTAATGTTCCATATTATATGTATTGTCTGTTGTAAAAGGTCATCCTTTTATGATTTGTGGGTGAATCCCTCATTTTAATATGTAATGTTTGTATATATATGAAATAAAATGTGATTTTACCTTACATATATGTGTTATATCTGTCTCATGATAGTGCCCTTCTAGACACCTGTGTTTTCATGTTTTTCCTTACAGAACAACTTTCTGTCTACGTGGACCGGAAGGGTTCAGTCTCTGGACTGGTCCATGCAGGGCCGGAGTGGGACTCATTTTCAGCCCTGGAGTTTCATGACTTAGACCGGCCCACTTTAGTTCATGACTGACTATATTAAAATAATGTAATTAAAACCTCAGAATATAAGTTTGCAAAGGTGCACTGTTCTCTATTCTCTACAGCCTTGGAATTCATTGTATTTTTCAAAAAATATTTACAATTCAGTAGCCTAATGCTCCGTACACACGTTCAGATTATCTGCAGACTTTTGTCTGCAGACTTACCTTTTCTATGTAGTGTAATGCCCCATACACACGTGCAGATTATCTGCAGACTTTTGTCTGCAGACTTACCAAAACCATATAATATGAGGTCAAACCTAAACACTTTCAATTTGTATGCAATATGGCAGGCCCTTGCACTACATAGAAAAGGTAAGTCTGCAGACAAAAGTCTGCAGCTAATCTGCACGTGTGTATGGGGCATTAGGGCCTGCTGGATTGCATACAAATTGAAAGTGTTTAGGTTTGACCTCATATTATATGGTTTTGGTAAGTCTGCAGACAAAAGTCTGCAGATAATCTGCACGTGTGTACGGGGCATAAGGCCTCTTTCACACGGCCGCTCCGTTTTTTTTGTCCGCTGTGGCACTTTTTTTTTTTTTTTACGGACACGGATGACACTTGTGTCATCCGGTCCGTATGTCTGCATATCATCCTATCCGTTTGCGGATGATATACGGACATAATGCATGTCTATGGGGTACAGGGGGAGATGGTTAGAGGCTGTGGACATGGTACAGGGAGAGATGGTTAGAGGCTGTGGGCATGGTACAGGGAGAGATGGTTAGAGGCTGCGGGCACGGTACAAGGGGAGATGGTTAGAGGCTGCGGGCACGGTACAAGGGGAGATGGTTAGAGGCTGTGGGCATGGTACAGGGGGAGATGGTTAGAGGCTGTGGGCATGGTACAGGGGGAGATGGTTAGAGGCTGTGGGCATGGTACAAGGGGAGATGATTAGAGGCTGTGGGCATGGTACAAGGGGAGATGGTTAGAGGCTGTGGGCATGGTACAGGGGGAGATGGTTAGAGGCTGTGGGCATGGTACAAGGGGAGATGGTTAGAGGCTGTGGGCATGGTACAAGGGGAGATGGTTAGAGGCTGTGGGCATGGTACAAGGGGAGATGGTCAGAGGCTGTGGGCATGGTACAGGGAGAGATGGTTAGAGGCTGTGGGCATGGTACAAGGGGAGATGGTTAGAGGCTGTGGGCATGGTACAGGGAGAGATGGTCAGAGGCTGTGGGCATGGTACAGGGAGAGATGGTCAGAGGCTGTGGGCATGGTACAAGGGGAGATGGTTAGAGGCTGTGGGCATGGTACAGGGAGAGATGGTTAGAGGGTGTGGGCATGGTACAAGGGGAGATGGTCAGAGGCTGTGGGCATGGTACAGGGAGAGATGGTTAGAGGCTGTGGGCATGGTACAAGGGGAGAGATGGTTAGAGGCTGTGGGCATGGTACAGGGAGAGATGGTCAGAGGCTGTGGGCATGGTACAGGGAGAGATGGTCAGAGGCTGTGGGCATGGTACAGGGAGAGATGGTCAGAGGCTGTGGGCATGGTACAAGGGGAGATGGTCAGAGGCTGTGGGCATGGTACAGGGAGAGATGGTCAGAGGCTGTGGGCATGGTACAGGGAGAGATGGTTAGAGGCTGTGGGCATGGTACAGGGGGAGATGGTTAGAGGCTGTGGGCATGGTACAGGGGGCAGGGGCGTAACTACAGGGGTTGCAGGGGTTGCAATCGCTACCGGGCCCCATGCTCCAGGGGGTCCGGTAGCAAACCAGTGGGTGAACTTCCAGGATCGCAAAGGTCACACTTGCGACCGGACCCTGGCATTGCACCACTGTGGGGAGGCCCCAAGATTGCAGGAAGGGGGCCCACAAGATTGCAGGAAGGGGGCCCACTGCAGAACTTGTGAAAGAATCCTGCTGCGGGACCGTAATAAAAGGCCATGCAACAAGTGTAAAGAGCCCCAGGATTAGTGGGAAGAGCCCTGGGCTTGAAGGTAAGGGCCCCGGCCAGGGGTCTGGGGGGCCCTTCATGGTTTCTTGCATCAGGGCCCTGAAGGTTCTAGTTACGCCTCTGACAGGGGGAGATGGTTAGAGGCTGTGGGCATGGTACAAGGGGAGATGGTTAGAGGCTGTGGGCATGGTACAGGGGGGAGATGGTTAGAGGCTGTGGGCATGGTACAAGGGGAGATGGTTAGAGGCTGTGGGCATGGTACAAGGGGAGATGGTTAGAGGCTGTGGGCATGGTACAAGGGGAGATGGTCAGAGGCTGTGGGCATGGTACAAGGGGAGATGTTTAGAGGCTGTGGGCACGGTACAGGGAGAGATGGTCAGAGGCTGTGGGCACGGTACAAGGGGAGATGATCAGAGGCTGTGGGCACGGTACAGGGAGAGATGGTCAGAGGCTGTGGGCATGGTACAAGGGGAGATGGTTAGAGGCTGTGGGCATGGTACAAGGGGAGATGGTCAGAGGCTGTGGGCATGGTACAAGGGGAGATGGTCAGAGGCTGTGGGCACGGTACAGGGAGAGATGGTTAGAGGCTGTGGGCACGGTACAGGGAGAGATGGTCAGAGGCTGTGGGCACGGTACAAGGGGAGATGGTCAGAGGCTGTGGGCACGGTACAAGGGGAGATGGTCAGAGGCTGTGGGCATGGTACAGGGAGAGATGGTCAGAGGCTGTGGGCATGGTACAAGGGGAGATGGTTAGAGGCTGTGGGCATGGTACAAGGGGAGATGGTCAGAGGCTGTGGGCATGGTACAAGGGGAGATGGTCAGAGGCTGTGGGCATGGTACAAGGGGAGATGTTTAGAGGCTGTGGGCACGGTACAGGGAGAGATGGTCAGAGGCTGTGGGCATGGTACAAGGGGAGATGGTCAGAGGCTGTGGGCATGGTACAGGGAGAGATGGTCAGAGGCTGTGGGCATGGTACAGGGAGAGATGGTCAGAGGCTGTGGGCATGGTACAGGGAGAGATGGTCAGAGGCTGTGGGCATGGTACAGGGAGAGATGGTTAGAGGCTGTGGAGGGGTCTTACCTGGCCGTGATGAGAGGCGAGCGCCACTGCTGGGCCACTGCAGTTTTTTTCTTTCGATTTAAAAATGGCGCCCCCCCCCCCAGCGTCATTAGGTCATTGCTGGCAGAGGAGGCGGGACAGATTACTTAGCTGAGACAGGAGGCGGGGCGGAGGCGGGACGAAGTGCTTAGCTGGGAGGAGGTGGGAGGGAGAGAAGACATCCTCGGGTCTGAGAGGAGGCGGGGCGGAGGCGGGACGAAGTGCTTAGCTGGGAGGAGGTGGGAGGGAGAGAAGACATCCTCGGGTCTGAGAGGAGGCGGGGCGGAGGCGGGACGAACTGCTTAGCTAGGAGGAGGCGGGATGGAGGTCGAGCATAATTGTAATAATGCAGAGCTTGCTGATTACATTTTTTCTCTATCTCCGTCCCGTCTCCTCCCAGCTAAGCAGTCCGTCCCGCCTCAGCCCCGCCTCCTCTCAGACCCGAGGATGTATTCTATCCGTGCCGCCTCCTCTCTGCTAAGCAACCAGTCCTGCCTCCTCTCTGTCAGCTGTGTTCTAAATTTTAGAACACCGGTGTCACCGGCCCTCAACCCGACCAGCCCACCGGGAATTCTCCCGGTTCTCCCGATTGGCCAATCCGGGCCTGGGTCCATGTCTCTGTTACCAAGAGTACGAATTGGTGGTTGATGACCAGAAATCTGGAGAAGGGGAAATCCTTTCTTCCAGTAACGTGGAAGGTGGTTACTACAGATGCCAGTCTCTCCGACTGGGGAGCGGTTCTGGAGGAAGCCACTGTCCAGGAGAAATTGTCTTGGGTAGAGAGAGGTCTCCCCATCAACATCGCGGAAATCCGAGCAGTCAGTCAGGCTTTGAAATACTGGATGCCCAGACTTCGGGGTCACCCTGTCAGGGTGCAATCTGACAATGCCATGGCCATGGCTTATATCAACCATCAAGGAGGCAAAAAGCGTCATTTAGCCCAGAAAGAGGTGGATATCATCCTATCCTGGGCAGAGAAGTTTGTGCCATCCCTAACAGCATTTTTTATTCCAGGAATAGAGAAACGGCAGGCAGATTTTCTGAGCCGTCAACAGATGTTTCTGGGGGAATGGTCCTTACATCCCAAGATTTTTCAATCAATCTGCCTACGCTGGGGGGTCCAAGACATAGATCTGTTGGCATCCAGGTTCAACAACAAGTTAAAGAGAGTTGTGTCCAGGACCAGGGATCCACTCGCAGTCGGAGTGGATGCTTTAGCGACTCCTTGGGAGGAATATTCCCTGATCTATGCCTTTCCTCTGGTGCAGCTGATACCGCATCTGTTGCGCAGGATACAGCTAGAGGGGAAACCAGTAATCATGGTAGCTCAGCCGAGGAGGGTTTGGCTTGCACAAATCCAAAGATTGGCAGTGACAAGCTCCTGGGCCCTTCCACTGCGTCCGGACCTACTCTCTCAAGGTCTGATATTCCACCCTGCTGTACAGTCTCTAAATTTGACGGCTTGGCTATTGAAGCCCTAAACTTAAAGGAGCAGGGTGTATCTGGCCCTGCCGTTTATACCCTGATAAATGCTAGGAAACCAGTCTCTAGAAACATTTATTACAGGGTCTGGAAGTCCTACATTGCCTGGTGTGAAGCCAGGATATGGCATCCCCGCAAATATATCATTGGGAGAATTCTAGCTCTCCTTCAAGCAGGGGTAGATATGAAATTAGCCTTAGGCATTATTAAAGGGCAAATTTCAACCTTACCGGTTTTCTTCCAAGAACCGATCGCTTCCCATTCATCGGTTCAGACTTTAGGTCGGGAAATGTTACATTTGCTTCCACTCAGGGCTGACCCAAGACATTGTGCTGCCTGGGTCCAAGAATAAAATGCTGCCCCCCACACCCAAAAAAAAAGAAATCACCCCCCACATCCATTATTTTATATAAATATAAAATTTAGAAAATATTATATATACAGTGCCTTGCGAAAGTATTCGGCCCCCTTGAACTTTGCGACCTTTTGCCACATTTCAGGCTTCAAACATAAAGATATAAAACTGTAATTTTTTGTGAAGAATCAACAACAAGTGGGACACAATCATGAAGTGGAACAAAATTTATTGGATATTTCAAACTTTGTTAACAAATAAAAAACTGAAAAATTGGGCGTGCAAAATTATTCAGCCCCTTTACTTTCAGTGCAGCAAACTCTCTCCAGAAGTTCAGTGAAAAAACCAACAACTTGCCACTAAGGTGTTCTGTGTTTGGCTTGAAGAAAAGATGGCAACCCTGGGGGGGGGGGTTGTAGAGAGATCCCACCCATGCACATCAACCACCATCTTCAGGAGGAGGCTATCAATAGCAGCCCAAATCAGGCCTGGGCCGATGCAGAGGCAGGTGAGGCTCTTACCCTGGGTGCTGAAGTGCTAGGGGCAGAGCTAGGATGGAAGCCTCTACTGCTCCCAGCACTCCCTAGGACACAGCCCCAAAGACCACAATGGGTGGGTGACTTTCTTAGAGTAATCTTTGAGGTTCTTGACAACTTTGACAGCTAGTCCTACACTTGATACACAGAGCAGGTTTATTTGTCAAACTGACAGTCTTAGTGCTCTTGCACAGAGCAGCTTAAAAAAACTCAGTACAGCAGGTTTTTTTTACTGATCTAAAATGCAGCCCATTGTTTGCAATGTGCCTTTACACACAGGTTCAAAAACAAGCACTGCGTATTTTTAATAAAAAAAAATAAATAAATAGAAAAATCTGTGTTCCCAGTCAGTACTTTGCACTGGTCCGCGCAAATGCGCACAAATACGCGCATATGAGCATGAATATTAATGGATTTTGCCTAGGAGTGTATTGTGTGCGTAAATGCGCATACGCATAAGCATGCACGAATACGCACATGCTTGAAATTATGTCCAGAAATGCTGATGCTCAAACATCAGTACCATGTGCAAGAGGCCTTATCTGTAGAGATGGCCCATCCTACTTTTATATCAGGAGCACTGACAACTATTCAATGATGGCTGCAAACAACATAACAATGATGGCTGCTAAAATACATAGATGAATGTTTATGAACAAAACAAAGTATTGATATTTCATCGGCAACATGCAACCTGCAGTTGCAAAAAAAAAAAAAAAAAACATGTTTTAAAAAAGTTGATTCTATTTAACTCAATACTTAAGTAACTGTCTCTAAAAACAATGTGCCAATGAAAGATCCCTATGCAAAAAATGCAAGTAAATACTTCTGCTGCTCCCTGTGCAGTCAAATACTGTAATGAAAAGAAGCCACAGACCGACGTTTCCTAAAAAACTGAAGCTTCTGGGAATTCGGATGTCCTGGTCTTCCACTTTACTTTGTTCATTCTGCTGACCCTACATCACTACAGGACACAGCAGTGGTCTGTTCAGAAGAACCACTAATCACAGTGAGGGACCAGAAATCTGACACAGGCATACTTTACTTTAAAGCTACACTTCATTCACACTTACATTTTAATGATCAAGAAAAAAGCAAAAACTAGCAGAATTTACTGGTACCAGAGAGAAAAACAGTCAGACATTATTGTAAAAAGGTAAGTATTTATTACAAAATATGATTAAAGGACAACATAAAAACATAAAAAAGTGCTCAAATTGGATGATACAAGCCATACTATCAACTACAAGACCAGACCTTTGCTATGTACTCCAAGAGGTTGACGTGTTTCGCATCTAACTGCTTCCTCAGGACCTCATTGTCTTGAAAGCAAAAAATGTTGGCTTATTCAAAAGAAAAAGAGCAAAATAATCAATATTTAACATATAGCAGGGAATCATAATTTATGCAAACACACTGTGCCCACCAGCCCAACTCACATGTCACCCCAAGATTACAAATACAGGGATGATGGTACTATGTCCGGTGCAAAGCAAATACCTATGACAGTGTGGCCAAAATGGCACACAACAACAGCCCTATGCAAGAAGACCAAAGGTGGGTAAATATGTATTTTCGAAATGTACAAATCAGTATACTCTTGTAGTTGATTGTATGGCTTGTATCATCCAAATTGATTTTATGTTGTCTTTTAATCATATTTTGTAATAAATACTTACCTTTTTACAATAATGTCTGACTGCTTCTCCCTGGTACCAGTAAAGTTGGCTAGTTTGTACTTTTTTCATGGTCATGTTAATAATGGATGCGGTACCCTATCTACAGCCAGTTTCTTCACTTACATTTTAATGACAGAGTTGTTTTAACATTTAGGTAACCCCATTTTAACCATTCATATGAAAACTTCCCATTTGTAATTAATTTCACCATGCTTTCTACCGTCACCATGCTTTCTAAACGTAAATTTTACTACCTTAGTAACAGTGACAATTTGCAGAATAAAATTTGCGCTGTATAAGCTGTTAGTTGCCTGGTGATTATAGCTAAAATATGCTCTAACCATGTCACAAAATCTCATTCTGTTCGGTTTTCCAGGGACAAAATGGTGACAGCCCTAGGACTGCGGTTGTTATTTTTGCCCTTACTTTTGCACCCTGCGCCAGCCTGGCCACCATGTGTGTAGATATGCAAGCACAATCTGTCTCAGTTTGGCGGGGAATGGTGCACACCTTGGCTCCTTCCTTCTGGGACCTTGTTCATGAAGCAGTCCACATATTTCTCTCATTACAAGGATATTTGTAAAACGTAATCTGTCAGGACAGAGATAGTGAAGCTATCGCTGCTTCTGGTACTTTCCATGTAAGAACTAAGAAAGGAAGCAGCCACAGAAATTACACCATAAAATAGGTACAGTATATATTATGTAATAGTGGATTCAATGTGCTAAGGACCATCTGCCAGTTTATTGGATCATTTATAAGGCTAGGTTCATACTTGTGCATCTGCATTTTTTTTTGTACTGCCACTGAAGTCTAATGGGCCAAAAATGCACAACAAAAGAAGTGCCTCCACCTTTTTTCCAAGTAGCACAGAATAAAATTGCATATGTGTGAATGACCCATAGACAATAATGGGATTCCTCTTGATATGCATTATAGCCAAAGTGTGACAAATAGTACTGGTGTGAATGGGAACATGGGAACATGATGGAGAGCAACTGAACATGTGCAAAGTAGGGTGAGATTATAAACAGTATAGACACGTATTTTTAATGTTTTACATAGCTATACCTGCAAAAGGGGCCAGCCTGAAGTGATCTAGCAGGACTTAATTTTCTAACTAAAGTTCCACTTTTAAATTATAGGAGGTCTATTACACCTTTCCAAACAATGCGTTAATATGGCAGATTTCTCTATTCCAACAGCAACTCCACAGCATCCGATTAGGCAATGGCCATATTTAGAAAAAAAATACATTCCACATACCATACAAAACTCTCAGATTTATTAAATAATATCAATATTCACAAATGGCAACCACCCTGATCTATAACTAGCCTTTGCAGCAAGGCGCACATGGAAGGGTGACGCATGTCATAAAACAACAAAGAAAAATTCCCAGCTGACTTAACAGCTAGCCTGCAACAAGGCGAATTGTCCTAACAGTTCACGTTAAAACCAGGGGTTTCGTTTTATACAGTATACTAATACATTGAGAAGTCTTGAAAATATATGTAGATTCCAGAGTTGCTTAAAGCGGAACTCCACCCAAAAGGGGAAGTTCCACTTTAAGGACTCGTCCCCCACTTCTCTTGCACAATTGACACTTTTAAGGGGGGGGGGGGTAGCAGGCACCGGATTTTGACAGGTACCTGCTCCCACTTCCATTCCGAGCACTGGAACGGAAGTTCTCCTCACTTCCTCCCCCCTGCAGTCTTCTGGGACACGGACAGGTCCCAGAAGACTGCATCCACCAATCCAGGAATGCACCGCGCAACTCCACCATGCGCAGTGTGCACCCAGCTGTGATCCCGCAAGCTGTCTCAGCTGGGTGCCCACAGTGAAGATGCCGCCGAGGGAGGATGGAGGATGAAGATGGCTGGGGTGAGCTCATCGCTGGACCGTGGAACAGATGAGTGGCTGTTTTTTTTAAAAGTCATTTACGCTGCTGACTTTTATTTTTTTTCTAGGTGGGTGGAGATCCTCTTTAAAAGCTTCAAATGATAACAAAAAAAAACAAATAGAATAAAAAATAATAAAATGTTTTTTTCTATTTGTTTTTTTATCATATGAAGCATTTGAGATTTTAAAGCGGAGTTCCACCCTGGTTTTTTTTTTTTTTTTTTTTAATACCCCCGGGACAGTCAGGGCTAGTGCATTCCACAATGGCTAGCCTCTGATCTGTCCCGGGTTGCACTTACCTGCAAGACGAAATACTTACCTTGCAAACGTCTTGTCCAGCGCTGCCATCTCAGATGTGGGCAGCTTGAAGCCAGCGCGTTCTCGTCGGCGTCTTCTTCCGCCTTCTGTGGTCCCACGATGCTCTGCGCCGGCCCCGACGTCACTTCCGGGTCACGCGCGTCACCCCTCCACAGCTTCTGGGCATGCCCAGAAGCTGTTTAGAAGGGGATGACGCGCGCGACCCGGAACTGACGTCGGGGCCGGTGCAGGCGCAATGATTCCTGGGAGCTATGACGTCCAGCTCCCAGGAATCATTGCAGAGCCAGGAAGTGACGACGGGCCGCGGCCGAGGAAGGAGGAAGAAGGAAGTAAGGTAAGTATATTTTCTTCACTACGAGGTAAGTAAAAAAAAAAAAAATATGCGATTATCCATTTCTTTTTCAGGTGACCCGGAGCGAGAAGATGGAGGTAAGTATAAAAATAGGGTGGAACTCCACTTTAAGCACCTCTGGAATCTACATATATTTTCAAGATTTCTCAATGTATTAGGATGTAATTTAGAGGATGCAGGAGCACTTTTCTAGCACATTGATACTTAGTTTTATTGATGTGTATGTAGTTTATTGACACAGCATGTTTATACACAGCGCAGCGCTATAAGTCTCCATTCACACCATAGGATTCCATTTTGCTGGCAGAATTGCCGCGATTCTGCCCGTGATTTGGAAACATTGCAAATCTCGGGACGCCCTTGCGATCCCCGTTACTTTTAATGGCACCCAAATCAGGGTGCGATTATGCCGCGATTATCGCCTGATGAATCATGGTAAAATTGTGCAAGCAGAACCGCGGGACGCCTACTGCCCAAAAGAAGTACAAGGAGTTCTTTTGGGCGACAGGCGTCCTATGATTTTGTTTGCACATATTTTCCTCGATTTATCGGATGACAATTGCGGCAAAATTGCACCACGATTTGGGTTCCATTTAAAGTAACAAGGATCGCAAGGGTATCCTGTGATTTGCATTGTTTATGAATTGCGGGCAGAAAAGCGCAGATTCCGCCCGTAAAACGGAATGCCATGGTGTAAGTGGAGCCTTAGTATTTGCAAATATATAGGCTGCAGAGATACTTCACAGAACCCCAATGTACTGCAGTCCTAACTCCATAAATTTTGAGAGTCTCCAAAGGTGGAGCACATATACAGTATATAATAGATAGATGAAGGACAGATATGCCTGAAGGGAGCCCACCCCTCCTTAAAGGTACAGGAATGCACTGGACACCCAGCAATAATAGCACAATGGCAGCAAAGGTATCTAGTGTGTCCTCTAACCAATTAACCAACAGTACAAACAAATGGCAACTACCCCAACTTATAACTAGCCTTTGCAGCAAGGAGAACATGGAAGAGCAACGCATGTCAAAAAACAACAAAGAAAAATTCTCAGCTCACTTTACCAATCAGCCTGCAACAAACTGAATTGTCCTGTCTAAGGCCCCTTTCACATGGGGCAGATCTGCTCGGTAGACTCTGCTAGCCCAGCAGGGATTCGCTCTGTTAAACCCCACTGAGCAGGCAGATGACAGGTCCGTCTCTGCTCACTGTGCAGAGACGGACCTGTCAGAGTCCCGCTCTCCTCTATGGGGAGATCAGATGAAAACCGACAGCATGTCTGTTTTCATCCGATCCCATCTGATCCGACCCACTGGACGGAAGGCGAACATATCGCCATCTGTCTGTTTTAAGTGGATCTTGTCAGATCGGATGACAGATGGGTGTCAGCGGACACATCTCCATTGACATCCGTCTCTCCATAGAGGGGAATGGGTAGCCCGATCAGGTCCGCCTGAAAAACGGAGAGGCCGACCTGATCGATCTGATCGTGTGAAAGGGGCCTAACCGTTCACGTTAAGGCTACGTTTCCACTATTGCGGCTACAAAGTCACGCTACTTCTGGCGCGACTTTGTAGTGTGACTTGTTTGCGGCTACTTCTGGGGACTTCAGTGCGACTTCCTTCTATGAGGGACAAGTCGCACTGAAGTCGGCCCAAAAGTAGTGCAAAAACCTTTTTACAAGTCGCTGCAACTCAAGTCGCAGCAGTTAGAACGGGCCTAATTTAAAATAATGGGTTTTGACTTGTTGTGCGACTTGACATGTGTCGAGTCGCACTACAAGTCGCAATAGTGGAAACGGAGCCTAAAAGCAGAGGTTTCGTTTGCACACATTTGCAAATATATGTGTAAGCTGCAGGGCCACTTCACAGCACCCCAGTGTACTGCAGTCTTAACTCCATAAATTTTGAGAGCCTCCAAAGTTGGAGTATATGCATAATAATAGATAGATTTAAGGAGTTGTAAAGTCAGAACGTTTTTTAACTTAATGCATTCTATGCACTAAGATAAAAGCCTTCTGTGTGTAGCAGCCGCCCCAGCACCTTCTTATACTCATTTGAGCCCCATATATGTCCAGCGATTTCCACAAGTCCCTTGGCCGTCTAGGACTCTCCTTCCTAATTGGCTCCCGCGGCTATCAATCAAAGTCAGTTAGCCAATCAGAAGAGATGGGGCGGGGCAGAACCGCTGCTCCATGTCTGAATGGACAAACAGAGTTGCAGCTGGGCTCAGGTGCCCCCCATAGCAAGCTGCTTGCTGTGGCGGCACTCGACAGCAGTGGTAATTTTGGCAGCAAATTTCAATTCAGTTTTAGTCATAGTCTTTTGACTAAAATGCCATTTTAGTTTTAGTCGTATTTTATTCTTTTGATCAAAATGATATTTTAGTTTTAGTCGTATTTTAGTCATCTGAATTGTTTTAGTTTTAGTCATATTTTAGTCGACTAAAATCTCCAGTACATTTTAGTCTACTAAAATCTCATACATTCTAGTCAACTACAAATCAAATGGGTTTAGGTAAATTGTAATGCATTATTTAACCACTTCTGTACTGCTGGCGGTCGGGAAGTGGTTAAACATTTCTCTAGAATTCCCAAACTAATTATATACTCCTGGAGTAAAAATATAATACTGTAATATTTTATTATTTATGGTATTAAGGTTTGAACATGCACTACAGACACAGATTTATGTGATATATAACGTCTTTATAAAGTTTCATGAACAAACAAAAATATTGCTTTTTGACAAACAGAAGTGCAACTTTAAAATACAAAAAAACTGTAAACTCTATTGGCTGTTATGTCATTGCATATATTACCTGAATATATTTCCAACATTAAATACTAAGAAAAAATATAAGAAAAAATGTTTTCTTAATTTTTTTCTCTTTCAGCAGTTGAGTAGAAGTCCCATACTTATGCTTATGCAGCAGTGAAGTACATGTTTAAACTTTATCGTGCTATTATTACAGTCTCTGGATAGAATTGTGTTGCCGATTTAGAAAAAGCCAGCAGAGAAGTGTTAATTTTGTCAATTTGTCAATTTGTCAAAAGTGTCAATTTAGTTTTAGTCTTAGTCTTTTGACTAAAATGTAATTTTAGTTTTAGTCACATTTTAGTCTTATAACTAAAATGCCATTTTAGTTTTAGTTGTATATTAGTCATCTGAATTGTTTTAGTTTTTGTTATATTTTAGTCGACTAAAATAGTGTTAATTTAGTCTATGAAAATATTCTAGTTGACGAAATGAACACTGCTCGACAGGAGAGAGGTGCTATGAGCAGCGAGGAGGGACCCGAGGAGAGGGGGAACCAGGCTGCTCTCTGCAAAACCTACTGCACAGAGTTGGTAAGTATAACATGTTTGGAATTAAAAAAAAAAATAAATCAGGACTTTGCAATTTCTTTAAGGGCAGGTATGCCTGGAGGGAGCCCATCCCTCCTTAAAAGGTACAGGAATGCACTGCACACCCAGCAATAGCACAATGGCAGCGAAGGTATCCAGTGCGTCCCCTAACAAATTGATCAACAGTAATAGATCACAGTAGTATCAATAATAACAAACAAAGCATAAGAACAGGTATCTATTGAAAGCCGCACCACTCAGCGTGCATGAGTGGCAATGTCAGATTGTACGCTCCGCCCTACATGTTTTGTCAAAATTTACATCATAGGGGTTTAGGCCCCTGATCCCCATGATTAAGCTCCAAAGGGTGGAGCAAAACACATTGGGGGGCGTGGCCTAGCTGGAGTCTGGGCTGAGGCTGCCATTCATCTCACTTCGTGCACATGGGTCTGCTTCATGATGTGTGGCCTAGGGACCTTTTTACATTGCTGCAGGTCGGAGCTAGGACGAGCTCCCTGTCCTTGCCTGCACTCACAGCAGTCTAATTGGACTTTACCTCTCCACCTAAGCGCCACGTAAATGTTGTCTTTTTGAGCATTTTATTACTTATGAGAGTCCAACACACACATGTACTGGTCACTCTGTGGCACTGATTTATGAATTAGAACACATTTTTAAATGTATTGTTTCCTTAAAGGGACAGAGTTATATACTTTATCATGATACAAAGTTTTGCTTATGTGTTTTAGCACCATTTTGCAAAAATACTTTATTAGGTTGAAAAGTATTTGTTTATATATTTTTGCACTATTTTGTACATATAATATGAATTGTTTGAATTGATTTAATTAATTAATTTAAAGTGATAGTGCAACACATATTGGTATTTATACATTTTCTGTATCAATCTTTTATTAAGATTTCAGGTAACAGCAAAAACTTTAGAAAGTAGCGAAATAAAGTACAATAAGTCAATATATAGGAAAATGGCAACAACAACATAAATGAAGGAAGGGGGTTCAGCCAAAATCCCATGGAAAGTTCGTAAGTAGGTATGAAAAACTGCGCCAAGGTGGTCAACTATGAAGAGTCCCTTGTAGTAATATGTGTTTGGCCATGATCTAAGAGAAGGCCAAACAACAGATGGGCCTTGCATCAGACCAACTTTGTAGGCCTGGCAGCAGGGTCAAGCAGGACTACATCTGCCCACCCTACCACCCGGGCAGGTGATATCTATAATAATGCAAAATTAACTATGTAACAAAACCTTGACCCACACTGTACTTGTGGAATTCCGTCAGTATACGGCTTCCTGCAGTCTTGGACATATATACCAGATTTCCCCAGCCGCTCCAACATACAAAGCTAGCCGACAACTTAGCTTGTACTGGAATCCCTCTTTATTGAACAGTCACACAGAATTTATATATTGCATGGACCTCCCCCTCCTGATCAGATTACCACACAGGTCAGGGGTTGCCTGATTACATTATCATATGCAGGTGAAATTGTATACAGAAATAGAATTAACCTGAACTAATTATCTAGCCGCCTGGACAGAACAATGTGAGGTCATTAACATTTAACAATGGAACAGGCAGACCTAACACAATCCACATCACACCTCAATAGATAGTTAATAGGGAGAGCCTGCGAGTCTGTCCATCTCCTACATTGAAGTACATGTAATACACATCTAAAACATTGCTTTGCGTATTTAGGAGTCACAGACTTCATGGCAACAGGCTATAGGTCTCACAGTGTAAAGTGGGATCAAATCTTCGTATTTCTCGAGAGATATTGTTTATAAATATTACTCTCCCATTTGAAGTTATCCAAACCATTTTCTCAGTGTCCATTAAGTATCTGTCTTTCACTCCCAGTGACAGTGAGTACTGTCACAAACTATAACAAATATAGGAGCCACAATGGCACCAACCAATAGGCTTATACAGTATTTATAAATTTTCTAGAAAAAAAGAAAGAGGGGGAAGAGAAGGAGTATAAAGAAAGAGAGAAGAGGGTAGCAAAAAAAAAAAAAAAAAGGGGGGGCCAGGGTTGGGTGGAGGGAGGTGTATATTCCTTCCTCCTTGCTACCACAGACCATCCAGGTATCCATGCAGCTCATAGGTGAAACTCCACTTGGTTTTGATGAATGTAAGAAATCTATGGGGACCATATCTTGAGGAATTTCTCATGGGTATCAAAAGAAATAACTGATTTTTTTTCATTAAAAAAGAGATAATACTGACCTGCTCTGCACTGCAGAACGATATTTCACAGAGCTGTGGTTCACCTCTACATTGGTGGTTCCCCACCGGATTTCTCTGCTCCCCCTTCTTACAGGGAACTGCTCAGCAAGTGTGGTGCTGAGGGGGCACCCATGGTAAAGCGTTCCCAAGACGGCTGTGTGTGTCCATAGACTCAGACAACGTGGCTCAGTCATGCCCCCCTACCTCCTAACAGGATCTGACTGACAGCAGAAGGAGTCAATGGCTTCTGCTGCTATTAGAGTCTCCTGTGAGACCAGGAAGAGGAAGTAGTGGTGCTTCAGATGGTACAGTCTGGATCAATTGAGGAGTAAGATGGGGCACAACATGTAGTGGGATGTTTTTCCCCTTAATGCAGGGAGTTTATTATGGTAAAAAAAAAAAATTCGACTTTAGAACTACTACAATCATAGTCCCATTCAATTGAGAAATTTAACACTGGGGATTTGAAGAATGGGCTATAGTTTTTTAGTGGCATTATTGATAATGGTAATTCATTTTGCTGCTGAATGTGGAATAAGTGGAGGTTTTTTTCCAGTAAGGTTTCTGCTAGATTACTGCATAGGTTACAGCCCAGAACAGTACTGTATTTTCTGGCGTATAAGACTACTTTTGAACCTCCAAAAAATCCCCCAAAAATGGGGGGTCGTCTTATACGCCGAGTATAATATCTCCAAGGTAACCTAAGTATAAGTATTACCGGTAGATTATGTAATAGGGGGGTCGTCTTATAAGCCCAGTCGTCTTATACGCCGGAAAATACGGTATATATTAAAGTAGAAACTCGAATCCATAACTTGCAGGTCTTGAAGCACGTCTGCCAGATGTGTAATATCATGCCTACCTGACCACCTGTACAGAAGCATAATGATGACTACTGAATTACAAATTTAGTGATCCTAGAAGGGGTGAGGTGCCAGCGGCAAAGAAGTTCATATGAATTTTCCAAAGCCAAATTACTGAATAAACTTTTGGCTATTGAAGTCCATAGCTCTGTCTAATCCTCTTCTGATAAAGATTTATCAAGTTCTTCCTCCCACGGGAGCATATAAGGTGTTTTGGGGTAAAATTTGCATGACCAAATAGAGGGCTGTATTAAAGAAATAAGGCCTGAAGCGTGAGGATTGAAATGGCACTTACTCTTAAAGGCTGTTAAGACAAAGAACATTGTAGTCTGCTGCAGAAGAGAGGAAATTAAATGTTGCAGTTGTATATATTGGTATATCTTGGAACTGGAAGCCGCATGGGTATCTTGAAAATATTTGAAAGGTTTAAAACCTTCAAAAGTGAGTAATGAGTATACATTAAATGATTACTTGTGATGATACTTGTGAAGTTGTCCTTGTTTATGATTTCTTCATGCATCTTTTCCTTATTAACGTTTATACAAGTTTCTTTATTGTATTGCTGCATCTTTCAATAAACTTTTATTGTGAAAAAAATAAATAAATAAATGATTATACAGTAAATCTGTTGTGAAGTCACCATTGAAACCTATTTGGAGACTTCATTCCTAGAAGAAATAGGTAACATTTTATCACCTATTCCTTCCTTTTATCAAGTCCAATAAAGGTAAATGAGGCAAAGTTAACAACACAAACAAACAGAAATGTCCCAACCCACTTACCAGCTAACCTACAAGAAAATCCAAATTGATCCGGTCTAACAATTCACATTATAAACTGAGGTTTAAGTTGCACACTTTTGTAAACATTTGTGGAAGCCGCAGTGCCTACATCAAGGCTCCTGTGTGTACTGTGGTCCTAATGCCTCGTACACACGCAATGATTATCGGCCGACCGATCGGCCGTCTTTTGTCCAGTGTTGTTGTGTTGGTTGAAATGTGCTCTAGACTGCACACAAATTTTCTCGGCCAACAAAAACCAACTTCAGAAGTGATGTCATGTGCTGGTGAACTTTCCGTGTGTTTTTTCTTCTCTGAGCATGCCCAGTCTTGCTCATCTGATTTTTGTCTGCCGAAATCTGTACTGACTGACGGAAAATCGGCCGTTCTGTTGACGGCCAACAAAAATTTTATAGCATGCACACCAGATTTTGTTCGGCCGAAAAGTCGCAATCGGTTGTCGGAAGCATCATACTAACAAGTCGAAAATCGGCCAATTGGATGCTGGCCGAAAATTCACGGCCAACAATCGTTGCGTGTGTACGAGGCATAACTCTTTTTTTCTGAGAGTCTTTAAATTGAAGCATAAATAGCAGTAGATAAATTAAGGGCAGGTTTGCCAGGAGGGAGACCACTCCTTAAAAACACAGACACATTGGATGCCCAGCAAAAGCACAATGGTGGCTGGAGGCATCCAAAGTGTCTCCACGCCAATTCCAGCGAACAAGCACTACAAAAAGAAGGCAACCAACTTAAATTATAACTAGCCTTTGCAGTAAGGCACACTTGGAAGGGCAATGCACATCACAAACAAACAAAAATTTCCCAGCACACTTACCAGCTAGCCTAAAAAAAATAGTGACTCTGTCTAACAGTTCATGTTAAAACAGAGGTTTTAGTTGCACACATTTGCAAATATATGTGGAGGCCACAGTGCCTACTTTAACCACTTAAGCCCCGGAAAATTTTACCCCCTTCCTGACCAGGGCCTATTTTGCGATTCGGCACTGCGTTACTTTAACGGACAATTGCGCGGTCGTGCGGCGCTGTACCTAAACAAATTTGACGTCCTTTTTTTCCCACAAACAGAGCTTTCTTTTGGTGGTATTTGATCACCTGTGCGATTTTTTGATCACGCGCTATAAACAAAAAAAAGAGCGTCAATTTTGCAAAAATAACAATATTTTTCAATTTTTTTATATGAAATTCCCCAAAAAAATTAAAAAATCAACATTTTTTAACACTTTAGGCCAATTTGTTTTATGCTACATAAGTTTGGTAAAAAAAATCGCAAAAAGCGTATTTTGATTGGTTTGCGCAAAAGTTATTGCGTTTACTAACTAAGGGAAAGATTTTTGTCATTTTTGTTGCGGGACTGCGACATTGCGGCGGACAGATCGGACCCTGACATTTTTGACACTTTTGGGGTTACCAGTGACATTACTACAGTAATCAGTGCTATACATATGCACTGTTACTGTAAAAATGACACTGGCAGTGAAGGAGTTAACTTTATTTGAGAAGGAGGGGTTAAGTGTGTCCCTAGGGGTGTGCTTCTAACTGTGATTGGATGTGGCTACTGGTGTAAGAACAGAGATCAACGGTCCTACACGGCAGAACCGTATGATCTCCATTCTTACACAGGGGAGAATGACAGGCGGCTGTGTTTACATTAGCCGCCTGCCTTTCTCCCTCTGTAACGGACAATCGCGAGTGCCCGGCAGACATGGGGTCCGCTGGGCACACGCACGGGGGGGGGG
The DNA here is from genome assembly GCF_965119305.1 of Pelophylax lessonae. Lineage (NCBI taxonomy): Eukaryota > Metazoa > Chordata > Amphibia > Anura > Ranidae > Pelophylax > Pelophylax lessonae. The sequence goes on along the minus strand of NC_138771.1, from coordinate 98,823,604 downwards.
TCCGTGAACGAGCGGGAGCGCGCCTCCGGCGGCGCGCGCTCGCTCCCTAGAGCCTCACAGGCTAGCGACGTTGACCTATATTGCTTTGCCTGTGAGGGGCTGACTGCCGACGTAAATTGGCGTTAGGCAGTCGGCAAGTGGTTAAGGCTTCTCTGTGTACTGCAGTCCTAACTTTATATTTTTGAGAGTCTCCAAATTGGCGCATATACTGTACAGCAGTGGATAAATTAAGGGCGAGTTTGCCTGGAGGGAGCGACTTCTCCTTAAAGGCACAGGGACACTTTGGATGCCCAGCAAGAGCACAATGGATGCTGAGGGCATCCAATGTGTCCCCACACCAAATCAGTGAACAAACTATACAAAAAGATGGCAACCACCCCAATATATAACAAGCCTTTGCAGTAGGGTACACATGGAAAGGCAATGTACATCACATAATGTATACAGAAAGTGCCAGCGCTTAGGAAATAGATGAATAAATATATAAATAATGGTCTACATAAGCTGCTGCTGATAAAAAAAAGGGGGGTACCTTTTATAACCAATGAATATACTATATATCAGCGCTGCTAAAAACAATAAATATCTCAAACTAATTAATACTGTCTCAAATTAAATAATGTGCTACTTATAAATATATAAGAAAAATATAAATATATATGTGCAATATAATTACATCAGTGGTTCTTAACCTTGTTGGAGGTACTGAACCCCACCAGTTTCATATGCGCATTCATTGAACCCTTCTTAATTGGAAAAATAAAATATGATTTTTTTCAAATTCAAAACATAGGTATATATTTAGGTATCAATTTATTATACATAGGTGCACAAAATTAACAAAACCATTAAGAACAAAGAACAAAACCATTAAAACATGATTTTCACAAAAAAACAAAATCATAATAATGAATATTTACTGCAAATCAGTGTCACAGTGCGGCATACCATGGGGTGTCAGGAGGGCACACACTGGGAGGGAGGTGTTGGGAGGGCATACCATGGGGTATCAGGAGGGCACACACTGGGGGGGTTGGGAGGACATACCATGGGGTGTCAGGAGGGAACACACTGGGGGGGAGGAGTTGGGAGGGCATACCATGAGGTATCAGGAGGGCACAAACGGGGGGGGGGTTGGGAGGGCATACCATGGGGTTTCAGGAGGGCACACACTAGGGGGGGGGAGGTGTTGGGAGGACATACCATGGGGTTTCAGGAGGGCACACACTGGGGGGGGGGAGGTGTTGGGAGGGCATACCATGGGGTATGAGGAGGGCACACACCAGGGGCCATTCACAATGCTTTATTGAGCTAAATGAAAAGGACATGCATTTCCATTTGTCAGCTAACAGCACCTCTATGCTAAGCTGCAGTAACTCAGCAGACTTAGCATAGAGTTGCTTGTAAACTAATCCACTATGTACAGCTAGCTGAGCCTACCTCCATGAACAATCACTCGGCTCCCTCTGCTCAGCTGCTCACACTTCCCTCTTCCAGGCGGGCGCGATCTCCGTGGTCAGGTACATCCCCATCCCGCCCACTCAAGCAGCAAGCAGCCTGCAGGAGATAGGCTGGAAACCTGCTGGGGGAGGTACAGGGGGCAGAGTGTCAAGTGTCTATGTGTAATGGCTGTGAGTTGTCCCGACCGCAGCTCTGATTTCCCGGGGTGCGCTCGGCCTCACAATCAGTAATATTTTCTCGGGGGGATGAGCGGGGTGTCGGGTGTGTGTCTTGACCTCCGCCGAACCCGCGAGATGGACTCACTGAACCCCTGGGGTTCGATCGAACCCAGGTTAAGAACCACTGAATTACATACTGTCTATCAAAGTGCTATACTGTATCACCAATAATAAATAGTATAAACGTGCTAATAATTAATAAATATCATCAAAATTAATACACATCCTAGGTATATATCACCATAAATTGCTCATAAATAAACAAGGTGCTCAGTGCTCATACAAAATATTAATATCATAAGATCCTCTTCGGAATGAATGCAAATCACCATAAATATAAAGTGTCCAGTGCTCATATAAAAAAAGCAAATATAATCTCTGTAAAAAGTGTTCAGTGCTGATCTCAATATGAATAAATAAATTCTCCAAGAAAGTGCTCAGTGCTCGTCTGTAGACGCAAACATCCAAAGTGCCGGTGCTCAGTGCTATACTTAGGTGCTCCCCTCTCGGTCCCCTACTCACCAGATAACTGATGTAAACCAGCCTTATAAATTACTCCTTACAGGTCTGGATAGCAGGTAATCACCAGGAAGTAACACCATGCACCTTTAATTTCTACAGCAAACTCCAACTCCAGGACCGATTTCTCTATACGGGATTCAACAGATAGAGAGAGAGAAAGACCTTCATTGTGCAGTATATTTGAACTTTATTAAAGGCTAAAAAAGGTTGCACTTACAACATGTTAGCGGATCATTAGCGGTCAGATTTCCTGGTGCGGGACGCCAAACATGGCCGTGCGTTCCACCCGTAAACACCGAACATGCTGCAGCATCCCGGACTAGAGTGAGCTCCCCTATCCCTCTCATTTGTTTATTGGATGTATATATGCGCTTGGCAAGTTGAATACATGTACGGGCATTTTATATTGTTTTTGTGGATTTAATAAAGTGTTTTAATGTTACTGCACCAGTGGGGTCCCTCTGTTATATGTTTTTTCCACATGGTTTGGAGCTAAGGATTATCCCCCAACCTTCTGGTTTATATGAGGACCGCTGTCTGCATTGCCCTTGTTGGAACACCACAGCCAACAGTAATATACACAGCGAAATTTTCCTTATCCACGAGAGTGGAAGGCAACAAATGAGGGTGAGTTGCTGACGGGTGTGGAGCACATCGGTGGTGGATCTAATTTGGGTGTCACCATATTATTAGCACTGGAATCTCATAAGATCATTTGGTTTATCACGTTTATTGAAGTTATTTTTTGGACTTCATTTTTTGGACTCACATTTATTCACAGTATATTTCGTTTTTTGGATTCCATATCCAACATTCATGTTGTGGACTTATTTTCTGGGCACAGTTTATTGATGCACCATTATTTGATTTATTGAGGATTGCTTTTATTTTATTTATTGGTGTTGTGCACAACTAGTGTCATGGTTTTCTTTCACTATTTTTATCAATCTTTAAGTCTGACCACAGATTTTCTATTGGATTGAGGTCTGGGCTTTGACTAGGCCATTCCAACACATTTACATGTTTCCCATTAAACCACTCAAGTGTTGCTTTAGCAGTGTGTTTGGGGTCATTGTCCTGCTGGAAGGTGAACCTCCGTCCTAGCATCAAATCACGCACAGAGTGGTACAGGTTTTGCTCAAGAATATCCCTGTATTTAGCACCATCCATCTTTCCCCTTAACTCTGACCAGTTTCCCAGTCCCGACTGCTGGAAAACATCCCCACAGTATGATGCTGCCACCACCATGTTTCACTGTGGGGATGGTGTTCTTTGGGTGATGTGATGTTTTGGGTTTGCGACAGGCATAGCATTTTCTTTGATGGCTGAAAAGTTCAATTTTAGTCTCATCAGACCAGAGCGTCTTCCTCCATACATTTTGGGAGTCTCCCACATGCCTTTTTGCAAACTCAGAACGTGCCATTTTGTTTTTTTGCTGAAGGTAGTGGCTTTCTTCTGGCCACTCTGCCCTAAAGCCCAACTCTATGGAGCGTACGGCTTATTGTCCTCCTATGTACAGATACTCCAGTCTCTGCTGTGGAACTCTGCAGCTCCTCTAGGGTTACCTTAGGTCTCTGTGCTGCCTCTCTGATTAATGCCCTCCTTGCCCGGTCTGTGAGTTTTGGTGGGCGGCCGTCTCATGGCAGGTTTGCTGTTGTGCCATGTTCTTTCCATTTGGTCATGATAGATTTGATGGTGCTCCTGGGGATCATCAAAGATTTGGATATTTTTTTATAACCTAACCCTGACTTCTCAACAACATTGACCCTTACTTGTTTAGAGAGTTCCTTGGTCTTCATGGCAGTGTTTGGTTAGTGGTGCCTCTTACTTAGGTGTTGCAGCCTCTGGGGCCTTTCAAAAAAAAAAAAAAGGCTTGTATATGTAATGACAGATCATGTGACACTTAGATTGCACACAGGTGGACATCATTTCACTAATTATGTGACTTCTGAAGGTAATTGGTTGCACCAGAGCTTTTTATAGGCTTCATAACAAAGGGGGTGAATATATACGCACATGCCAATTTTCTGTTTTCTATTTCTAAAAAATAGTTTTATGTATATATATTTTTCTCATTTCACTTCACCAACTTAGACTGTTGTGTTCTGATCCAGCACATAAAATTCAGATTAACAAAACATTGAACTTAACTTCTTGCTGACCGCCCACCATAGTATTACTGCGGCAGGGCGGCTCGGCTGCGCAAAATCACGTAGTACTACGGTTTAGACACAGCGGGAGGTGGGCCGCGGGAGAAGCGGCGGCTATTGCCGCCGGCCTCCGGCAATCGTCAGATAAACTGACAGAAAACCCGCCTGCTTATGTAAACAAAGCAGGCGAGTCTTTTGTCAGACAGGCACGGAGAGATCAGAAGTTTCAGGTAAGCTTAAACTTCCATCTCTCTGTGCCTGTCAGAGAACCCTTCCCCCACACAGTTAGTAAGCAAACACAGTAAGGTACATTTTAACCCCTTTGATCACCCCCAGTGTTAACCCCTTCCCTGCCAGTGTCATTTATACAGTAACAGTGCATATTTTTTAGCGCTGATTACTGTATTAATGCCACTGGTCCCCAAAAAGTGTCAAAAATGTCAATTAGGGGCCCGATCTGTCCACCGCAATGTTGCAGTCCCACTAAAAATAGCTGATCGCCGCCATTACTTATAAAAACAAAAAAATAAAAATTCCAAAAATCTAACCTGTAGTTTGTAAACGCTGTAAGTTTTGTGCAAACCAATTAAAATGCGCGTTTTTGGGATTTTTTTTTTTACCAAAAATATGTAGCAGAATACGATTTGGCCTAAACTGATAAAAAAATTTAGATTTTTTTACATTTTTTTATTGGGAATATTTCATAGCAGAAAGTAAAAAATATGGCTTTTTTTTTAAATTGTCGCTTTTTTTGTTTATAGCGCAAAATCAAATACCACCATAAGAAAGCTCTATTTGTGGGGAAAAAAAGGACATCAATTGTATTTGGGTACAGCGTTGCACGACTGCGCAATTTTTAGTTAAAGTAACGCAGTGCCGTATCGCAAAAAATGGCCTGGTCATTAACCACTTGCCGTCTACTCACGTTGAGCCTACTGCGGCAAAGTGGTTCGTTATTGGCTGGCGACGTAGACCTACGTCGCCAGACACTCCCCTTTCGTGCGCGCCACCGGAGGCTCGCTCCCGCTGTATTCAGTCACATCGGGAGTCGGGCCAGGGGAGGAACAGCGGCGATCGCAGCTGCTCTTCCCCGATCGTCTGGGAATCGAGTGTGGGGATCCGCCTGCTTGTGTAAACACAAGCGGGCGGATCTCCTAAGTGACAGGCAGGGTCAGATTGCAGGGTTCAGCATAGTTGAACCCTCGATCTGTCCTTGTGTCACACAGTCACCTTCCCCCACACACGTTAGTAAGCACCAGGCATACATTAACCCCTCCCTCTCCAATAAAATTAACCCCTTCCCTGCCAGTGTAATTTTTACAGTAACAGTGCATATTTATAGCACTGATTGCTGTAGTAATGTCACTGGTACCCCCAAAAGTGTCAAAAATGTCAGTCAAGGGTGCGATCTGTCCGCCGCAATGTCGCAGTCCCGCAAAAAAAAATCGCAGATCGCCGCCATTATGCGTTAAAAAAAACCACCAAAAATGACAGAAATCTTTCCCTTTGTTAGTAAATGCAATAACTTTTGCGCAAACCAATCAAAATACGCTTATTGTGATTTTTTTTTACCAAACATAGGTAGCAGAAAACAAATTGGCCAAAAATTAAAAAAAAATTGATTTTTACATTTTTTTTGGGGGGAATTTCATATAAGAAAATGTTAAAAATATTGTTATTTTTTCAAAATAAACGCTCTTTTTTTGTTTATAGCGCAAAAAGTAAAAATCGCACGGGTGATAAAATACCACCAAAAGAAAGCTCTATTTGTGGGAAAAAAAGGACGTAAATTTCGTTTGGGTATGTGACTGGTGAAGACATCCCAGTATAAGCTGTGACTGGTAAAGACATCCCAGTATGAGCTGTGACTGGTAAAGACATCCCAGTACAAGCTGTGACTGGTAAAGACATCCCAGTACAAGCTGTGACTGGTGAAGACATCCCAGTATAAGCTGTGACTAGTAAAAACATCCCAGTATGAGCTGTGACTGGTAAAGACGTCCCAGTATGAGCTGTGACTGGTAAAGACATCCCAGTACAAGCTGTGACTGGTGAATGCATCCCAGTACAAGCTGTGACTGGTGAATGCATCCCAGTATAAGCTGTGACTGGTGAAGACATCCCAGTATAAGCTGCGACTGGTAAAAACATCCCAGTATGAGCTGTGACTGGTGAAGACATCCCAGTATAAGCTGTGACTGGTGAATACATCCCAGTATAAGCTGTGACTGGTGAATGCATCCCAGTATAAGCTGTGACTGCTGAAGACATCCCAGTATGAGCTGTGACTGGTGAATGCATCCCAGTACAAGCTGTGACTGGTGAAGACATCCCAGTATAAGTTGTGACTGGTGAAGACATCCCAGTATAAGTTGTCACTGGTGAAGACATCCCAGTATGAGCTGTGACTGGTGAAGACATCCCAGTATAAGTTGTCACTGGTGAAGACATCCCAGTATAAGTTGTCACTGGTGAAGACATCCCAGTATAAATTGTGACTGCTGAAGACATCCCAGTATAAGCTGTGACTGGTGAAGACATCCCAGTATAAGTTGTCACTGGTGAAGACATCCCAGTATAAGTTGTCACTGGTGAAGACATCCCAGTATGAGCTGTGACTGGTGAAGACATCCCAGTATAAGTTGTGACTGGTGAAGACATCCCGGTATAAGTTGTCACTGGTGAAGACATCCCAGTATAAGTTGTGACTGCTGAAGACATCCCAGTATAAGTTGTGACTGGTGAAGACATCCCAGTATAAGTTGTCACTGGTGAAGACATCCCAGTATGAGCTGTGACTGGTGAAGACATCCCAGTATGAGCTGTGACTGGTGAAGACATCCCAGTATGAGCTGTGACTGGTGAAGACATCCCAGTATTAGCTGTGACTGGTGAAGACATCCCAGTATAAGCTGTGACTGGTCTGTGAGGGGATCTCAGTGTGAACACTGTTGTTGTGGAGGAGGCAGCCTGATGTGTGTAGTAGTTGTTGTTAGGAGCGGTGCGCCTGCGCAGTGCCGGGTGCAGCCTCCGCTCCTCTCCAGTGAGCGCCGTGAGGGCTGCAGGCGGCTGCAGTGGGACCAGGTGTTGGATTTAGGCGGAGTGCAGCTGTGAGGGGGGCACATCTGCCTTCTTCTCCTCCTTCATGCCCCCTTCTTCGGCTCCCATTTCCAGCATCCCGCATCCTATGACTTGCAGCTAACCCCCCCTCCTCCTCGCCCTCTAACCTTACCATGCCCCTCACCCCTCTCCACGCGTCCCCACGGCTGTAGCTGCACCCCCACCCCCCCTCCGCCTCTCCTTCTCCCGAGCTGCCCCCGTCATGTCCCCTCAGCACGGGAAGGCCATCTACTCGAGGTCGGGGTAAAGGCCTAGCGTGCACAGCTCCTTCCGTCCTCCTGCTTCCACCCTCCTCCCTCCTCTCTGTCTCTCTCACACACCGAGCCCAGCATCAGCAATCATCATGGCAGAGGAGCAGCAGCAGCCACCGACCCCGAAAAAACAGCGGCCTGAGCAGCTGCCCCCCTCTGCAGCCCCGGGGAGTCTGCCCGCCCTGGTGACAGGACTGCAAGGGACGGAGGCCAGTGCACTGCAACAGAAGATCAAGAACTCCATCTGGTAAGAAGCAGCAGCACCATGCCAGCCTGTCATTCATTCTTCTTCTTATCACACAGGTCACCCCAAAGATCTCATCCCCCCCCACAGATCTCTATCCCCCCCACAGATCCACCCCCCCACAGATCTTACCCCCACAGATCTCATCCCCCCCCCCACAGTTCTCATCCCCCCCCACAGTTCTCATCCCCCCCACAGATCCACCCCCCCACAGATCTTACCCCCACAGATCTCATCCCCCCCCCCACAGTTCTCATCCCCCCCCACAGTTCTCATCCCCCCCCACAGTTCTCATCCCCCCCCACAGTTCTCATCCCCCCCCACAGATCTCATTCCCCCCCACAGATCTCATTCCCCCCCACAGATCTCATTCCCCCCCACAGATCTCATTCCCCCCCACAGATCTCACCCCCCACAGATCTCTCCCCCCCACAGATCTCTCCCCTCCCCACAGATCTCCCCCCCCACAGATCTCACCCCCCCACAGATCTCTATTCCCCCCCACAGATCTCTATTCCCCCCCACAGATCTCTATTCCCCCCCCACAGATCTCTATTCCCCCCCCACAGATCTCTATTCCCCCCCCCACAGATCTCTATTCCCCCCCCCCCACAGATCTCTATTCCCCCCCTCCACAGATCTCTATTCCCCCTTCAGATCTCTATTCCCCCTTCAGATCTCTATTCCCCCTTCAGATCTCTATTCCCCCCTTCAGATCTCTATTCCCCCCCCCACAGATCTCTACCCCCCCCACAGATCTCTACCCCCCCCACAGATCTCTACCCCCCCCCCACATATCTCTATTCCCCCCTTCAGATCTCTATTCCCCCCTCTTCAGATCTCTATCCCCCCCCACAGATCTCTATCCCCCCACAGATCTCTATCCCCCCCCAGATCTCTATCCCCCCACAGATCTCTATCCCCCCACAGATCTCTATTCCCCCACAGATCTCTATTCCCCCCCCCCCACAGATCTCTTCCCCCCCCCACAGATCTCTTCCCCCCCCCACAGATCTCTTCCCCCCCCCACAGATCTCTTCCCCCCCCACAGATCTCTTCCCCCCCCCCCACAGATCTCTCCCCCCCCCACAGATCTCTCCCCCCCCCACAGATCTCTTCCCCCCCCCACAGATCTCTTCCCCCCCCACAGATCTCTCCCCCCCCCACAGATCTCTCCCCCCCCCCCACAGATCTCTCCCCCCCCCACAGATCTCTTCCCCCCCCCACAGATCTCTTCCCCCCCCCCACAGATCTCTTCCCCCCCCCCACAGATCTCTTCCCCCCCCCCACAGATCTCTTCCCCCCCCCCACAGATCTCTATATCCCCCCCCAGAGATCTCTATCCCCCCCACAGATCTCTATTCCCCCCCCACAGATCTCTACCCCCTCCCCCCAGAGATCTCTAACCCCCCCCACAGATCTCTACCCCCTCCCCCCCAGAGATCTCTAACCCCCCCCCCACAGATCTCTATTCCCCCCCCCACAGATCTCTATTCCCCCCCCCCACAGATCTCTATTCCCCCCCCCACAGATCTCTAACCCCTCCCCCCCACAGATCTCTAACCCCTCCCCCCCAGAGATCTCTAACCCCTCCCCCCAGAGATCTCTAACCCCTCCCCCCGAGAGATTTCTAACCCCTCCCCTACCAATCTCTAGCCCCTCCCCTATCGATCTCTAGCCCCTCCCCCACACAGATTTCACCCCTCCCTTCCCCCAGATCTCTAGCCCCCCCCCCACATATCTCACCCCCCTCATTTCTGATCATCTACCATCTTATCACACAGGTCACTCCACAGATCTGACCCCCCCACCCTCATTATTCTGTATAGCCTGATGCACCCCCTCCCTCCCAAAATGCAGGGCATAGAGAAGTTGGCTGCCACTGGATGTGTTTTTATGTATGGAGGAGGGGCAGGTGAGATATTTATTTTGCAGTTTCAGGCAAGAACAACCGCTGCCTGCGTTCATCATCTCCTGCCAGTCTGCTTCCATCGCAGGATATGGAGAACAAATCACCCCACTCTGCCACTCTGTGATTGTACAAGTCACCCCACTTTTTTATATATAGAGAATATATATCTAAATAGATCTTTGTTTAGATATTTTTTCAATAGATCATTATTATTTTTTTTGTAGATTGTTTATTTAATAGATCTTTAATTTTTTTATTGTAAACATTTGGTTTATAGATCCTTTTTCTTTTAATTGTTTTTTTTTTTTCAATCTCCTTAATTTTTAATAACATGGCTCTTTTTTTTTTTGCTCTCCCCGATTAGGGGAAAAAAAAACAAAAAAAAAAAAAACAACCCCTGCAGATGGTGAATGCGTTGGCTGGGTTGTCTCCGTTGGCATGAGATGTTTTTACTAGAATAACAAAGGTGGTCAGATGCGGTCTCATGTGCTGAATGGCTGGCTGATTTTTTTTTCCTTGCATCAGGTCACTAGACTGATGCATTGTGGGAGGAGTGTCTAATACTGATGGATAAAAATCACACCTGTTATAGAGGTTTTATACACACACGTCTCGTACACATCCACCCCCTCCCCTACATTTTTAATTCAGCCTCTGGATAAATGAAGTGGCATTTTTTTTCTCCCCCTATAATTTTGCCGACAGAGACAGTTTGTTTTGTTGTGGTGTCAAAATATCTAAAAAAAAAAGATGGATCCTGTAGCCTCTTGTATCCTCCTACATGGCACAGGTTTCCTTATTTATAAACAATTAGATTTAGTGATCTGCTATAATACTTCTCTCATTGCTTGCATTTGAGTACAATTGCTCTTGTAATATTTGATTATGATAATGTTTGATCTGTATATGAGCAGGGTCCATCTTACTGAAGTAATGATCTATTTTTTTTATTGCAGTAGAAATGAAATTATGCATATGCGTAGTGCAGATCTCATGCATTGGCTGCAGATGCATGCTGTATGGGATTGTTTTTATGATGCAGTTATTTTTCTATATGTAGAATGGTTTCTCCTGTGATGTGTGTGCTTTATCACTGCTGTAAGACAGAATGCAGACTATACTAATGGCCCCCGAAATTTCCCCTATTCAATGTTATTTTAGCCGAACTGCCCATTAGGCTTTCTTCTTGTGTGGACTGAAATGGTTACGGGTGACGTTAGGAGATTAGTAGTGATGGGAGGACTTGATCCCGTGACCTTGTAGAATCAAGTGCAAGGCTCTTAACACCAGATCACCCATCCACACCCATTGAATAATTAATAAATGTAATCTGCTTTAGTTGAGTGTCGTTTTATTTCTATTCATGTTATAGGGTAATCCATCATCTTCACCGCGTTTTATCATAAACATTTGCATATAGTATAATGTTTATTGTGTGACGTGCAGTAGACATCTGTTCACTCTGTTTTGGTAGCTGGTTTTCAGGAAAACTGTGAATGATTATAGCAGTGTCAAGGTCATATAAGGTACATTAAATGAGGAGCACATGTGCTAACAGCTCTGTGTACCACTAGTCCCATGCACTTTTTTTGTAATGATTGTGTCTAACGCATGCTTATCGCAGAGGTCGTCTGCTGACGCTTATTTACAGGAAATATTATATACGTGTGTGTGTGTGTGTGTGTATATATATATATATATATATATATATATATATATATATATATATATATATATATATATATATATATATATATATATATCATTTTATTTTTCCTTGCTTGACATTAGGCTTTATAACCCAGCCAATGTATATCGTTCTAAGCTTTTCATTTCTTAAAAATGCTCAGTGTTCACTTCAGTGGTTAAGAGCCTATTCACATTAGCGCGACTTGTCAGCCTGACAAGTCGCGCTCGGTCGCGGTCCATTGATTAGCACAGGACCAGTTCTAATAGGAGCGACACAAGTCGCTCCGACTTAGAAAAAGGGTCCTGTACTACTTCGGGGCGACCTGGAGGCGACTTGCATAGACTTCCATTATGTGAAGTCTCTGCAAGTCGCGGTGCACGCGACTTCACAGGTCGCCCCCCCAAAGTCGTGTCGCGCTAGTCTGAATGGGCTCTAAAAGCTCAAGGTTTTTTACCTTCATGCATTCTGTGCATAAAGGTAAAAAAAAACTTCTCTGTTCAGCAGCCCCCCCCCCCCAATATTTACCTGAGCCCCATCTCCATCCAGGATGTGCACAAGAGCCTCGGCTCTCCGGGAACTGTGACTCCTCATTGGCTGAGAAAGCAGCAGGAGCCATTGGGGGGTACAGCCACTGAGCAAGCAGTAGAGAGGGGGCGGGGCGTGTGTGAATGGACACGCAGAACCGCAGCTCAGGATCTCTATTGCAATCTGCACTTGGAGAAGGAAGGGGCCAGGGGCGCCGGTCAGGGACCCGAGAAGGGGAGGATCCAGACTGCTCTGTGTAAAACCATTACACAGAGCAGGTAAGTAGATCATGTTTGTTATTAACCTCTTGCCAACCGCCCACCATAGTATTAATGCGGCAGGGCGGCTCGGCTGCGCAAAATCACATAGTACTACGTGATTTCATGGACGAGGTCTAGGCACAGCGTGAGGTGTCTAGGTCTTATGCCCCGTACACACGCGTCGATAGTTGTCCGTGAATTTTCGGCCAACGTCCGATCGGCCGATTTTCGGCTTGTTAGTATGATGCTTTCGACAACCGACTCCGACTTTTCGGCCAAATAAAATCTGGTGTGCTGGCTATAAAATTTTTGTTGGCCGTCAACACAACGGCCGATTGTTCCTCAGTCAGTACAGATTTCGGTAGACAAAAATCAGATGAGTAAGACTGGGCATGCTCAGAGAAGAAAAAACACACAGAAAGTAGACCAGAACATGACATCACTTCTGAAGTAGATTTTTGTTGGCCGAGAAAATTCGTGTGCAATCTAGGCACACTCCAACCAACAAAACACAACTCTGGACAAAAGTCGGCCGATCGGTCGGCCGATAATCGCTGCGTGTGTACAAGGCATTAGAAACAGCGGGAGGTGCGCCACAGGAGGAGCGGCGGCGATTGCCGCCGGCCTCCCGCGATCGTCAGACTGACAGAAGACCCGCCTGCTTATGTAAACAAAGTAGGCGAGTCTTCTGTCTGACAGGCAGGGAAAGATCAGAAGTTTCAGCTAAGCTTAAACTTTCATCTCTCTGTGCCTGTCACAGAACCCTTCCCCCACACAGTTAGTAAGCAAACACAGTAAGGTACACATTAACCCCTTTGATCACCCCCAGTGTTAACCCCTTCCCTGCCAATGTCATTTATACAGTAACAGTGCATAATATTTAGCACTGATTACTGTATTAATGTCACTGGTCCCCAAAAAGTGTAAAAAATGTCAGTTAGGGGCCCGATCTGCCGCAATGTCGCAGTCCCGCTAAAAAACGCTGATCGCCGCCATTACTAATAATAACTAAAAACTAAATAAAAATTCCAAAAATCTATCCCGTAGTTTGTAAACGTTTATAACTTTTGCGCAATCCAATTAAAATACGCTTTTTGGGATTTTTTTTTTTTTACCAAAATATGTAGCCAAATACAAATTGGCCTAAACTGATAAATTTGATTTTTAAACATTTTTTATTGGGAATGTTTTATATCAGAAAGTAAAAAGTATGGTGTTTTTTTTTCAAAATTGTTGCTCTTTTTTTGTTTATAGCGCAAAATCTAAAAACCCCAGAGGTGATCAAATACCACCAGAAGAAAGCTCTATTTGTGGGGGAAAAAAAACCCATCAATTGTATTTGGGTACAGCGTCACACGACTGCGCACTTTTTCGTTAAAGTAACACAGTGCCGAATCGCAAAATATGGCCTGGTCATTAATGGGGTAAAACCTTCCAGAGCTGAAGTGGTTAAAAATAAAATGTGATGTTGCGCACTCATGTACAGATATTCTGGGGGTCTCTGCCAGGCTTCAAGACCCAGCAGAGACCTGCGGCACATCTGCACACATGCGGGTTTCCATGCGCAGTGCGGTAAAGGAGGGCGAAGACCTCTTTTCCTCCTCATACATGAGCACAGCTCGAAGTGTGTGCAGATAAACTGTGGGGCTCTGATGGGTCCTAAAGGCTAAATTTCACTTAGAAAGGTAAAAGGAAAAAAGATCTGCAGTGCTTTTTGGCTCTTTGTTTTCCCCGGTCCTCTTTGAATTCCAGTTGCGGGTAAACCATGTTCCTGATCACTGTAGCATTATATGAATATAAAGCAGGAGTGGGCAACTTTATGCAGTCCTACTGGTGTGAATCCCATCATGTGTCTGGGGGTCATACCTGTGGCTGCATTGCCCTATGGGACTTGTAGTTCCATAACAGCTGGAGTGCTGAGGTGGGCCAGCACTGATTCAAAGATCCAGGAATCTAGTACATGTATACCTTCAAAATAAAAGCTAGTGTACCAGGATTTGCATTGTTTTTGTTGTTCATGTTTTTGGCTTTCTAGGTTCAATGGCTGTCTTCTAATTTTCTTTAGTTTGTTCATCCCACTCATTGAGTAACTTGGTTAATGTAGACTAGGTTCTTGAACAGTCAACATTTCTCCTATCAGGGACAACTTTATTTTTTATTTTTTTTTATAGATGAAGCAAAGCTTACTATTTTGTGTTTGTTACCAACATTCAGTATCAATAAAGTGATTGTTAACCTCAGACATGAAATTTGAACAAAGCATATCCCTCCATAGTGTGTACTTGTCTTAAACTAGTGGTGCTGAAATTCAGGATGCACTTGGCTGAAACCGAAATGTATGTTTTTTAAAAGAAATATAATTGTATTATATTCAACTTTTTCATTCATATCATGGATTTCAATGAATATGAATTTATTGTCGGCCATTATTGGCAGCTTTAGCACAAGAAAAGCTCAAGAAAAAAGCATCCCTGTAAATACTAAGTATTTCTTCGTACTGGTTTGTGTTAAAAATCCTGCTTGCTGCATTTTTGGTCAGTTAACCCTCACTTCCCTGTTAAAATGCATTGAAAATGCAGCAAGAAAGCATCAAAAACGCACTCGTGTTGTGTTTTTGATGTGGTTTTTCAGTCACATGACCTATGAAAAATGCACCATAAGCATGGCAAAATCGCGTTAGTTTTTTTTGCCATTATCGGTTCTTTTTCTATCAGCAAAACGCTGATAACCATATTTTCGGCTGATATTTTTTGCCAGCCAAAATTTCGGTGAATCACTATCTTAAATCAGAGCACCAAGGGGTAGATTTATTAAAACTGGTGCACAAAGAATCTGGTGCAGCTGTGCATGGAAGCCAGATTGGCTCTTAACTTCAGCTTGTTCGATTAAGCTTTCACAATAAAACCTGGAAGCTGATTGGCTTCTATTCAGCATTGCACCATATTTTGCGCACTCCAGCTTTAGTAAATCTCCTCCTAAGTGTCATTTCTGTCTTCTGCTTCATTCCTCTGAGTCACTTGTGAGAAGTTTTCCTGACAGCAAGAGAAAAAAGGGGACGAGAAGGTATCTCCAGCACACAGCCTGAGATTGACAGCTTCTGCTCTGTTCCTGTGTGCTGTGTGAAGGGTGGGCAGGGGGTGTGTCCCTTTCCTCCAATCAGCTCTCCTCACTGAGCTCTGCAGTGTGTAACTTCAGCTCTCCACCCCCCCCTTTTTTTTTCCCCTGATAACTCAGACAAGCTTTATTAATTCTGGACTTTAAATTGATTCAGAGAAGACTTCAGATAAACAGGTACAACTTATGTAGTAGGATTTGTTTTGTCTCTGTGTATCACCTGAAGCCAGTCGATTCACTAGGTAGTATATGGGAGGGTTTACAACCAGTGTAAAGATATACAGTGTATGTGCGTGTGTATATATGTACTGTGTGTATATATATATATGTATGTATGTGTGTGTGTGTGTATATATATATATATATATATATATATATATATATATATATATATATTACACTATATTGCCAAAAGTATTGGGACACCTGTTTTTACGCGCGCATTAAATGGCATCCCAGTCTTAGTCCGTAGGGTTCAATATTGAGTTGGCCCACCCTTTGCAGCTATAACAGCTTCAACTCTTATGGGAAGGCTGTCTTCAAGGTTTAGGAGTGTGTCTATGGGAATGTTTGACCGTTCTTCCAGAAGCGCATTTGTGAGGTCAGGCACTGATGTTGCACGAGAAGGCCTGGCTCACAGTCCCCACTCTAATTCATCCCAAAGGTTTTCTATCAAAATGAGGTCAGGGCTCTGTGCAGGCCAGTCCAGTTCCTCCAACCCTTAAACTCCCTCATCCATGTCCTTATGGACCTTACTTTGTGCACTGGTGCGCAGTCATGTTGGAACAGGAAGGGGCCATCTCCAAACTGTTCCCACAGAGTTGGGAGCATGAAATTGTCCAAAATGTCTTGTGTTGCTGAGCCCTTAAGAGTTCTCTTCACTTGAACTAGGGGGCCAAGCCCAACCCTGAAAAAACAACTCCACACCATAATCCCCCCCTCCACCAAATGATTTGACCAGTACAAAAAACCAAGTCCATAAAGACATGGATGAGTAAGTTTAGGGTGGAGAAACTTGACTGGGCTGCACAGAGTTCTGCCCTCAACCCGATAGAACACTGTTAGGCCCCTTTCACACTATCTGTCCATTGGACGGATTCCGTTTTTCTCAGCGGGGGATCGAGCCGCCGATCCCCCGCTGAGCAGCAGGAGGATGACAGCTCTGTTTCTGTGCTGTGTGTGGAGACACAGCTGTCAGTTCCCCATGCATCTCTATGGGGGAAATCGGATGGGAACGGACCATCGCTCCGTTCTCATCCGATCCGATCCGCTGGACGGATGGAAAATAGGGTTTCCATCCGTCCAGATTTGACGGATCGGGTCGGATCTCAGTGGACATGTCTCCGCTGACATCCGATGCCCCATAGGAATGCATGGGGGGACTGTTCAGATCCGCCAAAAAAACGAACAGGCGGATCTAAATGGGAAAGGGGCCTAAGGATGAATTAAAGTGGAGACTGCAAGCCAGGCTTTCTCGTCCCAACATCAGTGCCTGGTCTCAGAAATGCGCTTCTGGAAGAATGGCCAAACATTCCCATAGACACTCCTAAACCTTGTGGACAGCCTTCCCAGAAGAGTTGAAGCTGTTATAGCTGCAAAGGGTGGGCCACGTAAATATTGAACCCTATGGACTAAGACTGGGATGCCATTAAAGTTCATGTGTGTGAAAAGGTAGGCGTCCTGATACTTTTGGTAATATAGTGTGTGTACACTTTCATGGTTGTGCTTTAATATGTGCAAATACATATGTATGCATATACAGGCACCCAGGTTGCAAACAAGTTGGAACAGGTAAATCTTTTTTTTTTTTTTTTTTTTCAAAAAGTCAAACTAATATATTTTATATAGAAGCGTTACATACAGAGTGCTAAATATCACACTTTTTTCTTTTAATTTTGATGATTATGGCGCACAGCTAGCGAAAACCCAAAATTCAGAATCTCAATTAAAAAGAAAAAAGTAAATGGAAATGTTGGTGTACTGAGAAGTATGTCCATGTACAGTATAGTATGCACTATACTATACCAATACTTGGTTGGGGCTCCTTTTGCATGTGTTACTGCATTAATGTGGCATGGAACGGAGGCGATCAGCCTGTGGTACTACTGAGGTGTTATGGATTTGAGGAGCCATGTCATATGCTGGTGTTGGTCCACTGTGTTTTTTTATTATTATTATTATTATTATTATTATAATACAGAATTTATATAGCGCCAACAGTTTGCGCAGCGATTTACAGTGTGGGGGGAAGACAATACAGTTACAGTACAATTGAATACAGGAGGAATCGGCTATCAAGTCCAAAGTCAGCGCAGGAAATTCTAGAGCACTTCATTCTTCCCAATGCTGATCAGCTTTTTGGAGATGCTGATTTCATTTTCCAGCAGGACTTGGCACCTGCCCACACTGCCAAAAGTACCAATACCTGGTTTAATGATCATGGTATCATTGTGCTTGATTGGCCAGCAAACTTGGCTGACCTAAACACCATAGAGAATCTGTGGGGTATTGTCAAGAGGAAGAGGAGAGACACCAGACCCAACAACACAGATGAGCTGAAGGCTGCTATCAAAGCAACCAGGGCTTCCATAACACCTCAGCAGTGCCACAGGCTGATCGCCTCCATGTCATGGCGCATTGATGCAGTAATTCATGCAAAAGAAGCCCCGAACAAGCACTGAGTGCATACTATACTGTACATGGACATACTTTTTAGTACACCAACATTTCTGTATTAAATTTTTTTTTTTTTTTTTTACTGGTCTTATGCAATAATTTAATTTTATGAGATACTGAAATTTGGGTTTTCACTAGCTGTAAGCCATGATCATAAAAATTAAAAGAAAGAAATGCGTGAAATGTATCACTCTGTGTGTAACGCATCCATATAAAATATATGAGTTTCACTTTTAAATTGAATTACTGAAATAAATAACTTTTTGATGATATTCTAATTTTATGAGATGTACCTGTATATACAGTTCCTGAGCAAACTGTTGGCGCTATATAAATCCTGTATAATAATAATAATACACAGTAGTTTTCTAGCAATTTTAGGCAGTTTTCAAAAACAAAAAAAAAATCATAAGGATTAGGCGATCTCTCAACATCCCTGCCATATAAATATATACATTGTTTGCATGTTTCCAATCTTTTTACTAGTGCTAAGTGGTTGGTCACTATAATTTTGCCCTGTGTATGGCAAACATGAGGTCTGGTGTTCTGTACACAATCGAGCAACAGGGATTCCTAAATTTTAGGTTATAGAATCTGGTTTGACCTGAAGGAACTACTGAAGGGTACCTGGTGAAGGGCTTGATTCACACTGTATAGTGTCGCAACAATCATGGCTTTCCTGACACTGACATCCTATTTTGTCTCAATACTTTTTATTTTTTTAAACCCAACCATTGCACTGGATTTTTCAGCGCAGGTTTGTGGTTTCTCTTTTTTTCTTTCAGTGCAGCCCTGTTTGTCATAGTAATGTGAATGCTTTTATTTTACTGACAAGATTAATGACAACTAGTCACTTTGGTTTATATAAGAGCGACTCTCACTTACTTAAGCCTCGTACACACGCACCGATTGTTGGCCGTGAATTTTCGGCCAACGTCCGATCGGCCGATTGTTGGCTTGTTAGTATGATGCTTCCGACAACCGACTGCGACTTTTCGGCCGAACAAAATCTGGTGCGCATGCTATAAAATATTTGTTGGCCGTCAACAGAACGGCCGATTGTTCGTCAGTCAGTACAGATTTCCGCAGACAAAAATCAGATGAGCAAGACTGGGCATGCTCAGAGAAGAAAAAACACACGGAAAGTAAACCAGCACATGACATCACTTCTGAAGTTGGTTGTTGTTGGCCAAAAAAATTTGTGTGCAGTCTAGAGCACATTTCAACCAACACAACAACACTGGACAAAAGTCGGCCGATCGGTCGGTCAACAATCGGTGCGTGTGTACGGGGCTTTAGTTGTGTTCACTTTTTCTGAGCAATATTCTCTGATCTAAAGGACCCTCTTAAAGTTCTTAAAGCACAACTCTGGCCACAATAGCCTTAGGCAGCCCATAGATGATTTGACCACCATGGATGGAAGGAAAGAAAATCACAGTCAGTGTTAATGTATTTTGCCGGTGGGTGGAGCGCAGGGAGTCTTAACAGCAAGTAGAACACAATGATTACTGCTAGCGGCTATAGCCGTATGTAAAAAATCTGAAAGGCTTGTTGAACCCAAGCCAATCGATAGATCAACTTGAATCGATTTGAGTACAATTCGCTTGCCCATACATGGATCAAATCTCGCGCAGAACTGGACGAATTTCGATCCATGTATGGCTGGATTTAGAACATTCCTTTACCTAAAAAGCAACTGCAGTCACGTAAACTTTTTTTATGTCGACATAAGAACAACTCCCGCTACTTGGATGTAAATGCTGCAGCTCTCATAGACCCCTGATGCTGCGGTCCTGTCTCCACCTCCTAACTTCTTGGCCATTCACAAAACCAAGCCTGGAGCCTTGTGTTCTGTGAAAGTTCTTGGGCAGGGGTCTCCAAAGTATGGCCCTCCAGTTGTTCAGGAACTACACTTCCCATCATCCTAATCATGTCTGTGAATGTCAGGGGTTTACAATGCCTCATGGGATGTGTAGTTCTGCAACAGCTGGAGGGCCAAAGTTTGGAGATCCCAGTTCTAGGGGATTGGGGCAGACACTAGCACAGCTCTGAGGTCTGTGATACCTGCAAGTACAGCCAGAGCTGTGCTAATCCTGGCATGTAAACAAGCAGATTTTCCAAATATAGAAGAAAGCCAACATGAGGAGAGATTCCTTTGCCCTAAAGTAGAACTTACAGTGGTTCTAAAGGCAGAAGTTTTTTTTTTTTTTTTTTATCCTAATGCATTCTATGCATTCAAGAAAAAGAGCCTTCTGTGAGCAGCAGGCCCCCTAAGTCCACCCCTAATACTTATCTGAGCCCCATCTACATACAGCGATGTTGCATGTCAAAATCAGTGAGCCAATAAGGAGAGAGAGGGGACGGAACCGAGCTGCGGCTCCGTATCTGAATGGACACACAGAGCAGCTGCCCCTTTTCTCCCTATAGCAACCTGCTTGCTCTGGGGGCACTCAGCAGGAGGGAGGGGGGGGGCAGGAGTGCTGGCGAGGGACCCGAGAAGTGTATCTGGGCTGCTCTGTGCAAAACCACTGCACAGAGGAGGTAAGTATAACATCTTTGTTATTTTTAAACAAAAATAAATGAGACTTTAATATCACTTTAACTCATCCAAGTCTTTCTTTTCTCCCTCCCTCTTCCTAGTCTCCACTCTTCAATTAATGCTGGATTAAATTTAAAATTCACACTCACCTGGCAAGCCTGTGTCCTATGCTGCCATCTTGGTCCTGTTCAGCTGGCTGCATCTTCGGGTTATGGCAGCTCCACCCCCAGGTTTTTCTGTGAATGGGCTCCTGCAGCCTTCTGGGATATGCGACACTGATTTCCCAGGGTGCTGCAAGAGCTGGGCATGTCATTCTGGTGTAATTATGGTATAGAAAATCCCAAAAAAATAAAAATAAAATACCCCTGAATATAAATGTTATTCTGAATGGGGAGGGGGGTTACTGCTTTAACCAGTTAAGGGATTATTGTATCTAGATTTTTTTTTTAAAATTAAACATGTTCTACTTACCTGCTCTGTGAAGTTGGTTTTGCACAGAGCGGCCCGGATCCTCCTCTTCTTGGGTCCCTCTTCAGTGCTCCTGGCCCCTCCCTCCTGTTGAGTGCCTCCACAGCAAGCAGCTTGCTATGGGGCACCCGAGCCGAGCTGCAGCTCAGTGTATCCATTCAGACACAGAGCAGCTGTTTTGGCCCCGCCCCCTCTCCCTGACTGACTTTGATAGCCACGGGAACCAGTGACGCCGCTGCTATGTCTCAGCCAATCAGTAGGAAGGGACGGACAAGGGACTCATGGACATCGCTGGATAGAATGGGGGCTCAAAAAATATTAGGAGGTGCTGGTGAGGCTTCTGCACACAAAAGGCTTTTTATCCTAATGCATTAAGACAAAAAACCTTCTGCCTTTACAACTCCTATAAAGTAGACACACTGGGGTTGTGCAAAATCTGGTGCAGCTGTGCATAGAAACCAATCAGCTTCCAGGTTTTCTTACAAACTGGATCCAGTACTTTTTGAGTGATGGACCCTGGAACAAGCCCCAGAACCCCAGGAATCCATAGGAAATCTCTTTTTAGAGCAGTTTTTCTTAAAGCTGAATTCTAGTATAATAGGATAAAATGTCCTTTAGGCCTCTCTGTATGGCAAGGGTTAATGCTCATTAAGTCTAGGGCTAAAAGACTTTAAGGCTACATTCACATGTTAGCATAGCGGACCGCGGCAGAATCACTGCGATTCTGCCCGCGATCCGGAAATCATTGCAAATCGTGGGACGCCTGTGCGTTGCCGTTGATTTGCAATGGCACCCCAGACGCTGTGCCATGTTTCTGCGATTTCCGCCTGCCAAATCGCGGTAACATTGCGCAAACAAAATCGCGGGTCGCATGACGCCCCAAAGAAGCTCTTGTACCTTTTTTGGGCGTCATGCGACCCGCGATTTTGTTTGCGCGATGTTACCACGATTTGGCAGGCGGAAATCGCAGCAACATGGCACAGCGCTTGGGGTGCCATTGCAAATCAACAGCAACGCACAGGCGTACCGCGATTTGCATTGATTTCTGGATCGCGGGCAGAATCGCGGTGATTCTGCCGCAGTCTGCTGCGCTAACATGTGAACGTAGCCTTACACCTATTCCTCCAACTCCCCCCAGTGCTCTTTTCTTCTCTCTGGCATTCCTGGTCATGGGTAGGTCATCAGTATCCTCATCTACTATAGAGGACTTATTGATCCTGTATTGTATTTGATGTGACCGCTAGCTTGAACAGCTGGACAACTGTAATAAAGTTCTTTGGACCTTTCTGAAGGAAGAAAAAGTAAAGAGTCCGTTGCACCGAGGTCGGCGCATCAGCACTGTGTCTCCAGACACACAACAGCGGCCCTGCGATTACCGCGGCTTGCTGGTGTGAATTAGCCCTTAAACTATGGGTTGGGCCCTGTAGTAAACATAGCCTAGTTTGTTCAAGTCCTGTATTAGTGGCAAGGGATATAGCATGCTGTGTCTATGTTTTCAAATCGTATACTACCGTGGTCTGAGACACAGCTGATAAACGATGCGGTGATGCATTTGTTTCTATGGAATGAAAAGTAATAAATATCCCTGTCCACAACACCAGCACCCCTCTCAGAACCTGTGAAACAATAATAAACCTATATGACAGCATGAGGGAGTAGAGCACATACAGGGTGGAAGGAATTATCCAGGCTAGGTGAGGTACAAAGACCCTTTTGCGAGTTAAAAATGTCAGAATAAAATATAAGCATGCATTTATTTCTCTTAGCTTTATTAAGGCCTCATGCACGCTGCAGCTAAAAAACGCCTATTTACAGGCGTTTGATGTTTTTTTTTTCTGCCCCTAAAATACTCCTTTATGTTCGCCTATGTGCCCATGCATACTTTGTACTTGTGTTAAGTAGTAGAAATCTGAATGCACCACAATAACGTTCAGGAGAGGAGCATTTGGGCAGGAAAAAATGCCAGACGTGTGTAAACGCTAGGCACATTTAACGCTGGAATATTTATCCATTTCAATGGCCAGAATAAATTACTATTCTGATTAGTGAAATTAAAGAAAACTCAAATGCTTGATGCTCCTAAATGCTAAATCCTATCATGACTTAGGTGCGTTTTAGGCCTCATGCACACGGGGCGTTAGAAAAAAACGTACTGCAGAGCTAGTTCTGACGCCTGGAAAAAGCAGTTGTAAAAACGTGGTTTCAGTAGCTTTTTCCATTTGCGTTATTGCACTCCATTCAAAATCAATGGTTCCCTATGGGAGCCTATTGATTTGAATGGAAGGCGCACCGCAAGTCGGATCAGGATGATCCGACTTGCGGTGTGAGAATCTTGAGGGGGAATATGGGAAAATGGGAATAAACGGCGTGGGGGTCCCCCCCCGGTTCCAAACCAGGCCCTTCTGGTCTGGTATGGAATTTGAGGGTAGCCCCGAAAAAACGGCGTGGGTTCCCCTCCAAAATCCATACCAGACCCTTATCCGATCATGCAGCCCGGCAGGCCAGGAAAGGGAAGTGAACTGCCCCACCCCCCCTGTACCACACCAGGCCATATGCCCTCAACATGGGGGGGTGTTGGTGCTTTGGGGCAGGGGGGGCTCTGCACCCCCCCACCCCAAAGCACCTTGCCCCCATGTTGATGAGAACAAGGGCCTCATCCCCACAACCCTGGCCGGTGGTTGTGGGGGTCTGCGGGCAGGGGGCTTCTCGGTATCTGGAAGCCCCTTTTAACAAGGGGGCCCCCCAGATCCCGGACCCCCTCCCTATGTGAATGGGTATGGGGTACATTGTACCCCTACCCATTCACCCCATAAAAGGCAGTGTATGTAAATAATGACAGGAGACGTTTTGGAAAGTTTATTAAAGTTATAGCAACGTTATTCAGCCTTTAGCAGCGCCGGACGTTTTTACAGCTGTAACGCTGGTCCTCAGAACACGCAGGCCGTGGGTTCTTCTTGCAGCTTAAAAACGCCTAAGCCACTTACAGTTCAAAAACGTCTGTGTGTGCATGAGGCCATAGAATAACATGGAAGGGCGTTTTTAAGCTGCAAAAACAAAACGCCTGACGCTACTTACAGCGGCTGTAAAAACGCCCCGTGTGCATGAGGCCTTAATGTTGCTTTTCTTCTGCCAGGAGAAAAGGGTTCAGAAGAGCTGTGTTTAAAAGAGGCCCAAAGCTTACAGAAATAGTGAAGAGCATCTGCAATGTTTTTTACAACTGTATGATCATTGCTGAGCCACACTGTGTGTGTCAATGGACAAACAATGGCTCGGGATCGAGTCTGCAAGTGTGTCAACATAGGAAGCGGCTTCCTACGGTGGCACATTGAGAAGGGGAGGAGCCCAACGTGCCACCAGAGAACCACAGAAGGAGGAGGACTGGGGCTGCTTTTTTCAAAGCCATTGCACAGAGAAGGGAAGTATGACATGTTTGTTATTAAAAAAAAAAAAAAATAATAACTTTACAATCACTTTAAGCTTTATGCTGATAGCATTAGTAAATAAATTGGAAGGTTTATTATATTTATTTTTTATAAACCTTTTTTTTTTTTTTACATTGTTTCAGTTACTTTCTAGTTTTCAGGCCTAGGCAAATGATATCATACACCTCCTCAGGAGGGGAGGAGGGTTTTTCTCATTTAAGCACATGCATTTCTGAGCTAAGGGCAGATGCATTCCAGGAAGTAAATGATACATTAATCATTTGCCCTTACTCAAGATGGCCACAGTCAGAAATGCTACGGGGCAGTTTTTTTCAAAGCGTTTTCCCAGCAAATGAATAGATGGTTTGCTTTGAATATTAACTAGTTGGAACATTTTTGTTGATCAGAGGATGTGTGGATGGAGGAATCTGGCTGTTTTTTGTTTTTTTTGTTCAGCTCGCTGGTTGAAAAAAAAAAAAATGAATGATAAAAGCAGCAAAACAAAAACTGACAAGATTCCAACCAATCCCCCCCCCCCGCACTTTATACAAAAAAATTCTCTTTAACTCCTTTGGCTAAAGGTAAAACAAATCTAAATGCATCATTTAGTAAAACAGTACATATCATCACAACTACCCTGTGCATCCAGGTGGATTATACCTTGTTTTTTTTCAGGACAAATTTGGGCTTTCATTTGGTGGTAAATGGTAATGGATATCTCCTGATTTTTTTTATTTATTTTTTTTATCAAAGGAAAACTGCCCTAAAATAGTAAAAAAAAAAAAAATAATTAAAATTTAACTGTATATTTCTTGCTACTTCCATAACCTACCACCAAAGAAAACCCCAAAGTAAATTCTCCTGTATCTCATGTATATGTGTATATACACAATTTTTTTTTTAAACTGTCTTTTCTCTATCCTCCATTGACAGACTCAGCTCCATATCTTCTTAGACCATTGGGTTATGCTCCTCCCATCAGGAATAGGACAGGAAAAAAACATTACCACGCCTATGGGGCTGTCCCTGCAGGCGTAAACGCACACCCTCTGCTACAGCTATCATTTTCTTTAGGAGTAGGACCTAATTCCCTGCTGGGACTTAGCTAAATAGAAGGGAAACTTTTGTTATGTGTAATTTTTTTCTGTTATCTATATATGTAAAGATATCTTTTGTTCTCTTTGAGAGCCTGTTCACACTGAGGCGACACGACTCCTTACTACTTCGGGGGCAACTTGCGCATTACCGTGCACCACGACTTCGGAGCGACTTGCAGGGACTTCACATAATGGAAGTCTATGCAAGTCGCTCCGAGGTCGCCCCGAAATAGTACAGGACCCTTTTTTCTAAGTCGGAGTGACTTGTGTCGCTCCTATTAGAACGGGTCCTGTAGCGGTCAATGGACCGTGAGGGAGCGCGACTTGTCAGGCTGACAAGTCACCTGACTAGTCGCGCTAGTGTGAATGGGCTCTGAGGGTGTATGTTTTTTTTTTTTTTTGTTTTTGGTGAGCTCCAGTTGTTCCTGGTTAAGCTCTATGTTACCTGGTTGGCTAAGTTTAGCCTTTTGGGGAAGTAGGTTCTTTTTTGGCGTTGTGTTTTCCCACCCCTCATGCATATACTGCTTTCGGGTGTCTCAATGGTTTAAGAAGATATGGAGCTGCGTCTGTCATTGGACGATAGAGAAAACTGGATTGTAAAATCCTTTTCTCTGAAGTCCATTGACAGACACAGCACCCGCCCCATTACTTATGAGTAAGATGGGGTTTTTGTCTTCTAAACACTGCTTGCAACGAAACTGGCTGCTGTAGCAGAGTGTGTGGGGTTATGCCTGCAGGGACAGCCCTCATAGGCGTGGTAAAGCTTTTTCCTGCCTAGTGTCCTATTCCTGATGGGAGGAGCATAACCCAATGGTCTAAGATAATATGGAGCTGCATCTGTCAATGGACTTCAGAGAAAAGGATTTTACACTAAGTACAAAAATCCAGTTTTATTGTTTTGGCCAAATGCATCCTGAATTTTTGGTTGCGGCACCAAAATTTCCATTCGGTGCACCTCTAATATATATACAATACATGGATAGATATATGTAAATAATAGTGTGTTTTAAGTAAAAAACCCAAAAGGGGAAGTTCCGCTTTAAGGACTCGTCCCTCACAATTGGCACATTTGGCACTTTTGATGAGCGGGGGCAGCAGGTACCCGATTTTGACAGGTACCCGATTTTGACAGGTACCTGCTCCTCCCACTTCTGTTCCGAGCACCGCTGCCCTTGGAAACTGAAGTTCTCCTTCCTCCCCCCTGAAGTCTTCTGGGACAATGACAGGTCCCAGAAGACTGCATCCACTACTCAGGATGCACAGCACGACTCGTGCATGCGCAGTAGGCACCCGGCTGTGAAGCGAAGGTACCCTTAGTATAGATGCCAGCACCGACAAGGGAGGACAGAGGATGAAGACGGCTGGGGATCGTGGGACAGATTAGTGGCTGTTTTTTTAAAAGTCAGCAGCTACACTTTTTGTAGCTGCTGACTTGTATTTTTTTTTTTGACAGGCGCCTGGAGCTCTTTAAGTAGTTTTTGCAGTGTTTACTTGCCTGGGTAGTGCAAGACTAAAAGCAGGAAAGCAACTGAAGAAATGTGTAAAATAATAAATAAAACGTTGGAAAGATTTATATTTCCTTGTTTTAATGTATTTACTAAGGCTACTGATTGAAAGAGTAAAGTTCCATTTGAAGCACACAGGACTGTCACAAGGGGGCAGAGAGAGAGTCTTTAGATCTATGTTTGTTTTTACTTGAAGCTCATCCAGGAAAGAGGCAGTTATTGTAATCCTGGTGCAAGAAACAGTGAAGTGTCCCCCTGGCCCCCGACCTGGGCCCTTCTCATTGATCCCAGGGTCCTTTACTCCCATTGTGGGAACTTTTATTATGGTCCCAGCTTCTTACTGTCTTGGGGTCCCCCCACAGTGGCTGATCACCAAGTGCAAGTGCGACCCTGATAGTTCCTGTAGGGCCACAAGTTATTTATTATTGTGGTGTGTTTTTTTTTTTTTTACAGTTTTATTTTTTTATTCTTTATTTTTACCTATATTTAGGACTCCCGTGGGGGGGGGGGGGGCTTTGGTGAAATATCAGGAGTCTAAACAGACTCCTGATGTCTCACTTTTGATTACAGAGAAGGGAACTGAGGAATCTGCAGCCTTAGCTGCACAGAATGAATGAACGGTAATAGCTCTGCAGTTTCCTGTTCATTCATAAACTGAAGCATAGTAAACAGAGTTTACTATGCCTCAGCTATGAATGTTTAATAAATAAAAAACAGTCAGTGATCAGTACCGATATTGAAAAAAATTAATTGCGTGTAAAAAACTGTTGCACAAATGCCGTGTGTCAAAAAAAAAATACTGATTTTTACATGTAAACAAATAGGGCCAGAAAAGGCCCGGTCTCAAGTGGAATAGCACTGCACCACAGTACATGCGTTACAGAGATGCATGTTATCACAGCATATAGATCTTGACCACTTCTGGACCGGAAGGATTTGCCCCCTTAATGACCAGGCCATATTTTGCGATTCGGCACTGCGTTACTGTAATGGTCATGCGACGCTGTACCTAAATTACATTGATGTCCTTTTTTCCCCACAAACAGAGCATCTTTTGGTGGTATTTGATCACCTGTGCAATTTTTTTTTTTTTTTTTTTTTCGCTATAAACAAAAAAAGAGCGACAATTCTGGAAAAAAAAAAAATAAATATTTCTCACATTCTGCTATATAACATTCACAAAAAAAAAATGTAAAAATCAAAATTTTTTAACATTTTAGGGCAATTTGTTTTCTGCTACATATTTTTGGTAAAAAAAAAATCGCAATTAGCGTATTTTGATTGGTTATCGCGTCTACAAACTACGGGAAAGATTTGTCATTTTTATTGTTTTTATTTTTTACTAATGGCGATCTGCGATTTTTTTGTGGGACTGCGACATTGCTGCGGGCAGATTGGACCCCTGACTTACATTTTTGACACTTTTGGGGGGACCAGTGACATCACTACAGTAATCAGTGCTAAAAATATGCACTGTTACTGTAATAATGACACTGGCAGGGAAGGGGTTAACACTGTGGGTGATCAAGGGGTTAAATGTGTACCTAGGGGCGTGTTTCTAACTGGGGGGGCGTGGCTTGTGACATGATCACAGAGACCTGTGTTCCTATATAGAAGCTTCACAGGCACTCTGTGATCATTCAAGGGAGTAGAAGGGTCAGCTGTGTTTACAATAGCTGACCTTTCTTCTCTCTCAGCGGGGAACGATCGCGGGTGTCATGCAGCAATCGGAGCGGCCTGCCTGCTGCATCGGCCTCTCTGCTGACAAGTGGGGGCTGGAGTGTGCCGGCGGCGGCGAGCGCTCCCCCTCTAGCTGCCTGTGCGCGACTGACATATACCTACGGATGTTCGCTCAGGGGCGGCTGCCTGCCGCAGTATAACTGCGGTGGGAGGTCGTAAAGTGGTTAATGGGCCCTAACAAAACCTGTGGGGAAGCTAAGAAGGGGAGGACCAAACTAGCATTACCAGAAAGGGCAATATTTCAAACAAATACTGATCTTTTTGACATGCTGTTATTACTGAAGGGCATGGAGTTTTTGTTTTTTGTTTCCCATTATATGGTAAATTTGAATTAGCCCCTGTTCATACCAGTGCGACTTGCAATTTGATAAATTGAACTGTTCAAATCGGTGCAACGCCGACTTTGTCCTGCTGCTCTGAGTTGAAAAAGTAGTCCCTGAACTACTTTTGGCGATTTTCAGATGTGACTTGCATTGACATCTGTGCATGAAGTCACACAGATTTCAGCCAAGTCACACCTGAAGTCGCACTGACATGCAGCTTTGAAATCCTGTGATTTCAAGTGTGAAGTTTGACTTTCCCGGGTTTGTGGCAGATATACTTTAATCTGCAGAACAGTTTCTTTAGGAACATATTGTTAATAGTTACAAAGATCTACAAATGGGTCAGATCACAGGAACACTGCACTTCAGGCAGGGGAACACGGGACCGGCACTGCTCAAACAAGTCTGAGCCTGTTCTTCCATGGTGCAGGCAGAAATGTATTCGGACTATAAATAATACCTTGGCTCATTATTCAGTTTAGTTGTTCGCTTGTTTTTATATTTCAAATTTATATACAGACATTAAAATGTATAATATTATAGAATATTTTGTAACATTCAGGGGTGATAGTTGAGAATCATAACAAGGTATCAGCCACATAAGGGATTTAACCACAGGCAGGACAGTCCCGACTGAACTGTTTTTAGCAGCTTCCAGCCGACATGCAGCATTCAGACAGCTGTCTCCTCTCCAAACTCTTATTACTCCCCACCTGCACTGACAGCCCCTGTCTTTTAAGTGCTGCTTCCTGCAGGTAAGCTTAAGGCCCCTTTCACACAGGCGGACCGTTCAGATCCGCCTGTTGGTTTTTTTGGCGGATCTGAACGGTCCCCCCATGCATCCCTATGGGGCATCGGATGTCAGCGGAGACATGTCCGCTAACATCCGATCCGTCAAATCTGAACGGATGGAAACCCTATTTTCCATCCATCCAGCGGATCGGATGGGATCGGATGAGAATGGACTGACGGTCCGTTCCCATCCGATTCCCCCATAGAGATATATGAGGCTTTGTCAGCTGTGTCTCCACACACAGTGCAGAGAACAGCTGTCATTCTCCTGCTCAGCGGTGGATCGGCGGATCGATCCCCCGCTGAGAAAAGCGGAGTCCGTTTGACGGACACAGTGTGTGAAAGAGCCCTTACCCTTTTAGGATCTGAGTCCCTGTAATCAGGGGTGGAGGTTCTTTCCCATCCGAATAGCTCTCTGAACCTCCAAAATTCCAGGTTCCAATAGGAGATGATTATTGCAGAGAGAACCTCTCCTTTATGATTGCACTGTCTGGGAACCTCCCACCTGCACAGGTGAGGACCCCTGTGTACACCGAAACCTCCCCCTTTTAAAGTGACCACAACCTAAATATTAGCGAAACATAGCACCTGTCCAGGAGCCATCCTTCCTTGGTGTCCTGTACAATATTTAGATTATTTTGATTTGGGTTTTCTGTGGCCTAATGGGTTTCTTATTTGTGCTTGTTAAAGCTGAAGTTTTAGATTTTTTTTTTTTATAAACCTACTGCTGCAGTCAGGTAATTTAGAATGACCCACATCATGCAGGTTAATGGTTACTGTAGAAACCTGTCCCCTGTCCTCGCCGGCTCTCTAAGCCTGAAGCTGGCTATAAATGGATTGGAATTTAGCAGTGGTTAATGTGACATTAAAGGTTCATTATTTTTTATGTTTTTTTTAATAACCTGTTATACTTGCCTTCTCTGTCCAGTAGTTTGGCACAGAGGAACCCCTGATCCCCCTCTTTTCTGGTCACCCGCCGGTGCTTCTTGCTTCTCCTTTTCAGCCAGTGCCCCCAATACCAAGCCGCTTGCTTGGGGGCACTGGTGCATGCTTACTAATAAGCCCCGCTCTGTGCGTCCATAAGACACCCACTGTTACCCCCCCCCCTCCCCGCTCTCCTCCCCATTGTTTGACAGTAGCAGGAGCCAGTGCCTCCCGCTGCTGACTCGGCCAATGAGGAATGAGACACTCGGGATAAGCTCAGCTCTTGTGCACATCGCTGGATCAAGAGGGAGCTCAGGTGAGTATTAGGGGGTGCTGGGGGGGAGGGGGGCCGCTGCCCACAGAAGGTTTTTTTACAAGAAGGTAAAAATTGAGCCTTTAAAACTACTTTAACAGAATTGGTTATGACTGTGAAGGGCTTGCGCTACTCGCTCACTGCTGCCTGCCTCCTCTACCATTCACAGAACTTGTACTATTAATATCTTACAATGCAAGGCATTTTGTGAATGGACAGGGAAGATCATTTTTATTCACCTGCTCCTCCTCTATTTACAGAACTCCTGGCATTGTAGGTAGAAACTACTTTTGTCCTAGCCACCAAGAACACTAGGCTTCAGGAGTCACCTGTTGGCCTAGCAGCCAAGCATGTTAGGCTGCATAAGTTGGCTGTGTCCTAGTAACCAAGGGTGCTTGGGGGCAGTAGCCACCTGTGTCATGGCAACCAAGTACGCCAGGCAGCAGCAGTTGTTTGAAACCTAGAAACCAATACGGTACATTTTCTCTGTATACATGTAAACACTGGCACAAACATTGCATGCGTACAGTGTGTCTCTGCATGGTAGAACGGTTATTCTTTGCAGGGACTTTCACCATGCCCATCCAGAGCAATGTGACCATGCCTATGCAAAGGTGTCCCTTACAGCTTCTGTGAGGGCAGAAAACCGGCAAACTTACACAGGGGACATCGGCACTGACAATCGGGGCACTGATCATCATTGTCCTGATGATCAGTGCTGCCAATCTGTGCCCACAAGTGTCACCTATCAGTGATGCCTATCGGGGCCTCCTTATCAGTGCTTCCTTATCAGTGCCCATCAGTGTCACCTATCAGTGATGCCTATCAAGACCTCCTTATCAGTGCCCATCAATGTCGCCTATTAGGGCCTCCTTATCAGTGCTGCCTTATCTGTGCCCATCAGTGATGCCTATCGGGCCTCCTCATCAATGCCCATCAGTGCAGCTTCTTCAGCACACATCAGTGAAGAAGGAAAATTACTTGTTTACAAAATGTTATAACCGAAACTAAGAAAAACTTTTTTTTTTTTAAATGTCTGTCTTTTGTCGTTTGTTTAGCAAAAAATAAAAAACTCAGTGGTGATTAAATACCACCAAAAGAAAGCTGTATCTGTTTAAAAAAAATGCTAAAAATGTAGTTTGTGTACAGTGTTGCTTGACTGTGCAATTGTCAATCATATTGTGACAGCACTGAAAGCTGAAATGTGGCCTGGGCAGGAAGGGGATGGAAGTGCCCTGTAGGCAAGTGGTTAAGGTTTCACAGCAAGAACATGTATGAAAACACTCCATTATGGCTTTAGCACTGAAAGCCAAGCTGATGGGACTATTGCACTGGATTCTATGTGACAAAAACAGCTCATTGTTCTATAGCAGGCACAATAGTTGGAAATTAGGATATCAGGACCAATTTGCAGAAACAGACAAGATATAATTATATTTTTATTTTAGGGATGTCCATACTTGTGGGTGGTCTAAGACACAAACTTTACCTAGTAAAACGAAACCCCTCTAAGATCAGCTGCAGAATGGAGCAGATCATCTTCCATTCAGATACTGTGAGCTGCCAAACTCATGGCTATGCGTGTTTGTCTGGAAAGTACCTTGCAGTGGGCACACTGTAATCCTGTAGACTTGTTGAAGGATAACACAGGCGTGCAAGTATATTTTATCTGCTCTAATTCCGTTACCATGATTAGGCACATCATGTGTACTCTGTGGATACAGCAGCAGTGTGTTGTGCAGGCCTTGAAAGTTTGCAACACAATATATTTGGTTAGCCAATACATGCTTTCACCCTAAACCCAAACTTTGCGTGATGCAGTTTGCTGAGATTTATCAAAAATGAATGCCACCTGAACACACGTGGTATGTTTTTCCACTGCTGCAGTGCGATTTGGGTTCGTGGGCAGAATGCCATCAGTGAATTGGGCCTAAAGTGGGGTACACACTATAAGAAAATCGGGCGAACAATCGTCCAATTTTCCTTCTTGTTTCACAGCAAATCGGAACCGATGAATGACAGTTCGTATGAAAATTCTCATATGAGGCTTTTTTTTTTTTGTTGTTTATTGTTTGATAATGCGCAGTCTTTCTTTTCTGATTTTTCTTGTTCAAAAAATTGTACGAAAACTGAACACATTAAACAAAAATAATTTGTTTTTTCCTGTACGAGAAAAATTTTGGAGTTTTGTCCCTTCAAGAATTTTCTTATGTAGAAAGTTCTGTACACACTATGCGAAAATCGTCCGAAAATTCTTTGGACAAAATGTTTGCCCGATTTTTCTTATAGTGTGTATGAGCCTTAGGCCTCTTTCACACGGTCCGCCTCCGTAGGCGGATCCGTGTTGCTCAGCGGGGATCGATCTGCGATCCCGCTGAGGCGGAGGATGACAGCTCCGTCTTCGCTTGCAGAGCGGAGAGGGAGGTGTCTCAGCCCCCGCTGCCCTCTATTGGGGATCGGATGAGAGCGGACCGCCTGTCCGCTCTCATCCGATCCGATCCGATCACTGAACGGATGGAAAATAGGGTTTCCATCCGTCCAGATTTCACGGACAGGATCGGATTCGGATGGCAGCGGGTGTCAGCGGAGGTGTCTCCGCTGACATCCGCTACCCCATAGAGCTGCATGGAGGATCCGATCAGATCCGCCTAAAAAACTGACAGGCGGATCTGATCGGATCGTTCGTGTGAAAGGGCCCTTAAGATGCTCTTTTTATACTCAGTAATTTTACTGACCTGTTGCCAATAAACCTAATTGATTGCAAAATGTTCTTTCAGTTCTTCCTTGTTAGTACCACTTACTTTTTAGTACCAGTTTTTGGCTGCCTTTCCAAACTTTTTTTGAGACTTGTTGCTGCCACCCTTTTCAAAATGACATTTTTTTTTTTTTTTTTTAGAATGGAACATTTTCTCAGTTCAAAAATTTGCTGTGTTTTTTATTTTCTATTGTGAATAAAATCTGGGTTTATGAGATTTGTAAATCATTGCATTCAGTTTTATGTAGATTTTACACAGCCTCCCAACTTTTTTGGAATTGGAGTTGTAATCCCAGCCTCCTCCTCCGTGCTTTTTAACAGACAAAAAATGCAGAATTCCTGTGCCTACAATTTATTTTTGAACGGGGTTATAATTTGTGGAATTATTTCTTATATTGATGTACTTGCTAGAGAGAACCAGTCACAAGTGAGCTTATGCAAGAAGCATATTATTCGGTCTTTGTTTGATGCACGGTGAATTTGATTTAAATTTGATTTCGATTTAAATCGCAATTTAAATCCTAATTAAAATCCCTAGTAAAAGGCTTGATTTAAATCAACTTGATTTAAATCGTAATAATGAGCAACTGTCATCTCTGTCCCGCAGCAGCTCCTCCTCTGACCCGCTGTTGACTCACCGACAGTCCCATTCATTTTAATGGGACAGCTGGTGATGCGGCAGTGATACAACAAGGTGAGGGATGTGGCAGCAGCAGGTAGGTAGATGCCAGCTAACAGGCGCTGCCATGATGGATCTGAAATGACAGGTACTCTTTAAGTGTAAGGACTCATTCTTACCGGTAGTTAGTGTGAAATTGTGTGAATGCATCAATGCAGTACATCTTCGCCTAACTTTTGGAGATTGGATTCATTGATCGAGTTTACCAAAAATGTAAATATTGCAGAATATACAGCCTCATGCTAAATAACTAAGATCAATTTCATGCTGAATAAGCTAAATTAATAATGTATCTTAAAAAGAAAACTATCTTTAGGTAGATTTTCACTCCAAAAGCATTCTATTAAAACAAAATTTGATAACAATCAAAAAAATCAGATTTTAATACAAAAAAAGACTACATTGATTGGTAGTCTGGACTCTTCCAGCCTTCAGATCCCCTGAGCAGAATGTTTGCCGAGGACGCCTCCCCAGCTGGACACACTGGCATCTGTGGTGACCACTGTCTAATACAAGGGGAGGAAGGATTTGCCCAGCCGGAGAACGAAGCCACCATATCAGGGACTCCTTCACTCCCCCGACTCAGCCGGATTCGATTGTCCAGGGACTGCGGAGGCTTTTCCCATTTGGTCAGAATCTTCCTTTGCAGGGACCTTGTTTGGAACTGTGCAAATGAAACCGCCTCGAAGGTAGACCCCATCAGGCCCAGCACCCGCATACAAGTCCGGAGGGATGACCATCTGTCAGGCCCAGATAGTCCAACTTTGTGGACTGTACCAGGGCAGACTTCTGAAAATTCATAATCCAGCCAAACTCCAGCAAAGTTTGTATTGTGATCTCCAGGTTTTCCACCAGAGCAGATGGAGACTCCGCTCACATAAGGAGATCGTCCACATAGCCCAGTACTGCGATCCCCTGTTGGCGTAGCAAAGCTAACACCGGGGCTAATGCTTTTGTGAAGACCCGAGGAGCAGAGGCGAGACCGAAGGTTAATGCCACAAACTGATAATGCTCCTCTCCCACGGCAAAGGAGAGGAAGCGCTGGTGACCGGCACATATTGGAATGTGAAGGTAAGCATCCTTGATTTCGATAGAGGAGAGGAAATCCTCCTGATGCAGGGATGCCACCACCATGTGATTGGACTCCATTCTGAACTTCTGCACCCGCACAAAGCCGTTGAGCTTTCCATCAATGAACCACAGAGAAATGGATTTTATGGAAAGTCAAAAATTCCATTATTGCAGAATATACAGCCTCCTGCTACAAAGCTGAGCTCCATTTCATGCTGAATACGTCTTACGTCTTACGTCTTACGTCTGGGCCACTTTTTGCGATTCGCCACTGTGCGACTTTAACTGACAATTGCGACGCCGTACCCAAACGAAATTTACGTCCTTTTTTTCCCACAAACAGAGCTTTCTTTTGGTGGTATTTGATCACCTGTGCGATTTTTACTTTTTGCGCTATAAACAAAAAAATAGCGACAATTTAAAAAAAAAAAAATATTTTTCACATTTTTTTTTATATGAAACCCCCTACCCCCCCCCCCCCAAAAAATGTAAAAATCAAAATTTTTTATCATTTTAGGCCAATTTGTTTTCTGCTACATATTTTTGGTAAAAAAAAATCGCAATAAGCGTATTTTGATTAGTTTGCGCAAAAGTTATTGCGTTTACTAACTAAGGGAAAGATTTCTGTCGTTTTTGGTGTTTTTTTTTTTTTAACGAGTAATGGCGACGATCTGCGTTTTTTTTTTTTTGCGGGACTGCGACATTGTGGCGGACAGATCTGACCCTTGACTGACATTTTTGACACTTTTGGGGTTACCAGTGACATTACAGCAGTAATCGGTGCTATACATATACACTGTTACTGTAAAAATGACACTGGCAGGGAAGGGGTTAATTTTTTTGGAGAGGGAGGGGTTAATGTATGCCTGGTGCTTACTGACGTGTGGGGGGAGGTGACTATGTGACACAAGGACAGATCGCAGGCTGAACCCTGCAATCTGACCCTGCCTGTCACTTAGGAGATCCGCCCGCTTTGTTTACACAAGCGGGCGGATCTCCAGACTCGATTCCCCGACCATTGGGGTCGCCGCTGCTCCTCCCCTGGCCCGACTCCCGCTGTGACTGAATACAGCGGGAGCGAGCCTCCGGCGGCGCGCGTGCGTCGCCGAGAAGGGGGAGTGTCTGGCGACGTAGGTCTACGTTGCCAGACGATAACGAACCACTTTGCCGCAGTAGAGCTCTAGTGAGCAGCGGTAAAGTGGTTAAAAAAATTCATTGATTTTTTACCCACCCTGGTTGCACTCCAAAGTTGCGTGATCTACAAGTGTGAATGGAGCCTAAATCTCACTTTGACTCTGAGAATCAGCTTTAGTGACTTGGCCAGAGGTTACCTGAAGTCTGATGTCACACCCTGCCCCCCCCCCCCCAACTCCTAATGGTGTCAACCATGATCATAGAAGAGAGCCCTGTAGCTTTTTACATATCTGTTTACTACTAGTCTGTTATTTGACACTTGTGCACTTTCAGGATCTTGGAAATAGTACATGTTTTCAGGCAGTTGGCATGGCAACAACTGTCAGACTTCTGTCACCTCCCATCCTTGACACTCAAGCTAATGTATATGAAAGCCAAAAGGTTTGTTTGCCTGCTTTGTCTTCTACAAAAAGGCAACAATCTATATTGCAGCATTGAGGTAAATTTGCTGGTCTGTATTTGACGTGTGTTTTACACACTGTAAAAAGACGCCCGTGTACACACGTCCTAAAAAATAATTGCAGTATTTTCAGTTTATTTCTGAAAATGAACATTGCCCTAAGCCAAAAGTGCAGACTTTTTTCATGACCGTGCTGTGAATAAGTACAAATTTATATATTATTGCTACATCTTTTGTATCTACTAGGATCTGCCGAAATGCCGATTGTGTTTCTCTGGAACTACCCAGTAACCACAGTTATTAGTTGAACCTAATATCTCTGCATTTCTCATCCACCAATGTCTGTCACAGGAGAACCTCAAACATCCGATGCAAATGGCCAATGAAGTAGTTATGAAATGATAGTTTGATTCATTCTGCATTAATCCAAACGTTTTCAGCGTAATAAAATTATTAAATAAAAAACAAAAAACCGTAATCAAGATCTTATGAAAGTGTTTGAAAATATGGTGACATGGAGAAAACCATTAAAAAAAATACTTCAGAATTTCAAAATGATCAAAAAAATCACAAGTATAATAGTGTAATAATATAATAATAATCACAAGTATAATAGTGTATTTTCAGCTGTAGAAAACATCTATGGACCAGCCTTTCTCAAACATTTTTTCTACAGATGATCCCCTAAAATAGTTTTTATGTTGAGTAATCCTTTTTTAAACCAGCTCATCAGAGGTCAATGGGCAATGCCCCTCATGTGGTGGACAAAATGCCACTCTTAAGCCTTATAAACATTGACCGCATCTCGGGTGGTATCAGCCGATTCAATAGAAAACCGGCCGACATTCGGCCCGTGTGTATTGCAACCGGTCAGGGGCATGATCGAAAAAAGTCTGCCGATTGGCATCCAATCAGTGCTGACCGGTGTGTTCTGGAGGGTGGAGGCGGCCTCCCCCTGTTAGTACATGAATCTCCCCACTGAGCAATTGTGTTCTAACATCAGATTATTAGTACAGCAGCTCCTGCTGAGCCCTTCACTGTGTTTTCGTTCAGCCCGCTGGGTTGAACAAAAAAAAAAAGTGTTTGTATTCTGTTTACAGACAGCTTTAAAGCCATGGTGCAGCCAAAATCACAAACCGAAAAATCAAGGGACATAATCTTAGTCAGAAGGATGGGTTCCTTGAGCTGATTCCCCTTCTGTTAACCACTTAAGCCCCGGAAGATTTTACCCCCTTCCTGACCAGGGCCTATTTTGAGATTCGGGACTGCGTGAATTTAACGGACAATTGCACGGTCGTGCGACGCTGTACCTAAACGAATTGGATGTCCTTTTTTTCCCCACAAACAGAGCTTTCTTTTGGTGGTATTTGATCACCTGTGCGATTTTTTTTATTTTTTTTTGATCATGCGCTATAAAAAAAAAAAAAAAAAAAGAGCGTCAATTTTGCAAAAATAAATTTTTTTACATTTTTTTTATATGAAATTCCCCGAAAAAAATGTAAAAATCTATTTTTTTTTTTAACATTTTAGTACAATTTTTTTTTTACCATATGTTTGGTAAAAAAAAATCCCAAAAAGCGTATTTTGATTGGTTTGCGCAAAAGTTATTGCGTTTACTAACAAAGGGAAAGATTTTTGTCATTTTTGTTGTTTTTTTTTAACGCGTAATGGCGGCGATCTGCGATTTTTTTTTTTTTTTTTTGCAGGACTGCGACATTGGGGCGGACAGATCGGACCCTTGACTGACATTTTTTGACACTTTTGGGGGTACCAGTGACATTACTACAGTAATCAGTGCTATACATATGCACTGTTACTGTAAAAATGACACTGGAAGTGAAGGAGTTAACTGTATTGGAGAGGGAGGGGTTAAGTGTGTCCTAGGGGCGTGTTTCTAACAGTGATTGGCTGTGGCTTGCTGTGTAAGAACAGTGATCAATGGTCCTACATAGTAGAACCGTTTGATCACCATTCTTACACATGGGAGACTGACAGGCGGCTTTGTTTACATTAGCCGCCTGCCTTTCTCCCGCTGTCATGGACGATCACGAGTGCCCGGCGGACATCGGGTCCACCGGGCACACGCGCAGGGGGGTCCGTGACCGAGCGGGAGCGCACATCCGGCGACAAGGAAGATAGAGAATAGGAGGTCTTGGGAGGACGGAAGAGAGCGGTTTGGTTGACATTTTGAGACCAGGTTAGTGATGTAGGCCCTCTATGTCCCTTTTTTGGCACAGCTTCAGAAACACCCACAAAGCACCTATTTGCAAGATACCATCATGTTTGCCTAGGCAAAGCACAATTTTTATTCATGACAAACAAGAGGTGTACTTCTTTACTGACAGATATACAGCAGTTTGGTAATGCTAAAATGTGCCTCATTCATGGTATGTGATTTTTAATGATTAGTCCACTAAAGGAGCGTTCACGATTATTGTAGAAGTAAAGCTTTGTTGGGAAAATAAAAATCCTCTCCAAGCGAACAATATACAGTATGTCAGAAGGATTTGATAAAATGAATAAACCTCCGATTTTTTTTGCGATATCCCTACTGTCTGCATGAGCAGGAGGGTTTAATAAAATCTCAGTGTTGCAATAAGAAAAGAAGCCGTGTTGCAAGAATCTAAGCGTAAATGAAACACTTATTGTAGGGGATGTTTTTAATTTGATTTTCAACTCTGTGTAGAGTTTATGAAAAAAAAAAAAAAACTAGTTAAAGTGGAGTTCCACCCATTTTCGTAACTTTAGATCTATGTAATCCCCTTTAAAACGACTTTTACCAATGGAAACTTTTTTTTTTTTTTTTTTTGCTAGTAAATACCTTAATTCCTGCTTTATTCCTCCTCTCCTCACTTCCGGGTCCGATCGGCCATGAAGTCATTTGGCGATTCGCAGTGTGTGCTGGGATGTATTCCATTCCAGAAATCTCGCAGTATTACCCAGGAGCTGATCTGTACTGTGTGTATTCAGGCCTTGACCTGCCCCGCCTCCGCCCCACCTCCTCTCAGTGAGTTGTACTGTATGCATTGTATTCAGGACTTGCTCTGCCCCACCTCCGCCCCGCCTCCTCTCAGTGAGCTCAGTAAGGATATAATGCTTTCAGTCCTCGCTCACTGAGAGGAGGCTGGGCGGAGGCGGGGCAGAGAACGGCCTGAATACAATGCATACAGTACAACTACCTCAGAGGAGGCGGGGCGGAGGCGGGGCAGAGAACGGCCTGAATACAATGCATACAGTACAACTCACTGAGAGGAGGTGGGGCGGAGGCGGGGAAGGCACGGCTCAGTACAGCTCAGCTCCTGGGTAATACTGCGAGATTTCTGGAATGGAATACATCCCAGCACACACTGCGAATCGCCAAATGACTTCATCGCCGATCGGACCCGGAAATGAGGAGAGGAGAAATAAAGCAGAAATTAAGGTATTTACTAGCAAAAAAAAAAAAAGTTTCCATTGGTAAAAGCCGTTTTAAAGGGGATTACATACATCTATGTAATCCAACCTATTAAAAATGGGTGGACCTCCGCTTTAACTAACCACAAAATTAGGAATGTGAAATTGCTGGGACAATCTTTAATGCAAGTGGTGTACATAATGCCCTCAGTTTAAGTGGTGTACATAATGCCCTCAGTTTGTTATGTATATATATTTACTCTTCCAGGTGAACCTGTCATGAAAACAACATTAGGGATATCACTGCTGACCCCTTTTTTGAAATACTAATTGCCTGGCATCATGCTGGCCCTCTTGTATTAACCACTTAAGCCCCGGAAGATTTTACCCCCATTCCGACCAGGGGGTATTTTGCGATTCGGCACTGCGTGACTTTAACGGACAATTGCGCGGTCGTGCGACGCTGTACCTAAACAAATTTGGCGTTCCTTTTTTTCCCACAAACAGAGCTTTCTTTTGGTGGTATTTGATCACCTGTGCGATTTTTTGATCACGCGCTATAAACAAAAAAAGAGCGTCAATTTTGCAAAAATAGCAATATTTTTCACATTTTTTTATATGAAATTCCCCCCCAAAAAAATGTAAAAATCAAAATTTTTTAAAATTTTCGGCCAATTTGTTTTATGTTACCTATGTTTGGTAAAAAAAATCGCAAAAAGCGTATTTTGATTGGTTTGGGCAAAAGTTATCGCGTTTACTAACAAAGGGAAAGATTTTTGTCATTTTTGTTGTTTTTTTTTTTAATGCGTAATGGCGGCGATCTGCGATTTTTTTTTGCGGTACTGCGACATTGCGGCGGACAGATCGGACCCTTGACTGACATTTGTGACACTTTTGGGGTTACCAGTGACATTTCTACAGTAATCAGTGCTATATATATGCACTGTTACTGTAAAAATACACTGGTAGTGAAGGGGTTAACTTTATTTGGGAGGGAGGGGCTGTGTGTGTCCCTAGGGGCGTGCTTTCTACTGTGATTGGCTGTGGCTTGAGCTGTAAGGACACTGATCAACGGATCTACATACTAGATCCGTTTGATCAGTGTCTTTACAGCGAGGAGAATGACAGGTCGCTTGTTTACACAAGCTGCCTGACATTCTCCCTCTCCCCCGCCGATCGCCGAGTGGCCGGCGGACATCGGGTCCGCTGGTCACA
Organism: Pelophylax lessonae; assembly: GCF_965119305.1. Taxonomy (NCBI): domain Eukaryota; kingdom Metazoa; phylum Chordata; class Amphibia; order Anura; family Ranidae; genus Pelophylax; species Pelophylax lessonae. The sequence continues at coordinate 98,781,631 of NC_138771.1, read as the reverse complement.
CGCGCGGGGGGGTCCGTGACCACGCGGGAGCGGGAGCGCGCCTCCGGCGGCGCGCGCTAGCTCCCTAGACCCTCACAAGCAAGCAACGTAGCCCTACGTTAGTTTGCCTGTGAGGGGCTGACCGCTGACGTAGATAGTCGTGCGGCGGTCGGCAAGTGGTTAAGAGTTCTTTTACACCTATACGTAGCAGTAACGTGCTTAAGAGATCACACTATGCATACGTTTATGGCACCTCAGGCCACTAACGCAATGCACCTCTGGTACGCGTGTTGCAGCGCATGGTAACAAACTTCCATGGACTGTGGTGTGCCGCATCAGAAAAAATTTCAAATGTCCTTTTTTTTTTTATCTTTCTGATGCATTTATATTCATTCTTTTGAATGGTATGCCTTAACACAGCATACATTAGGGCCTCATTCATACAGGTGTACTAAAGCATAAATTTATTTGAGGGCCTTGTTTTGCATGCACTGGGTGCACATCTGTTCCATTCATCCGTGTGCAGGCAGTTGTGTTCATGTCAATTGGGACACAGTGACTGCACGGACACAGCTGCTGCTCCCAATTTGACATCTGAGTGGGTGCATGTCCCTGAACTCACGCTGTCTGTGTTCAGGGACCCACACCAACACGGATGTTAAAATGGGAGCAGTGGCTGCATCCGAACCCCAATTGAAATTATAGAGACTGCTTGCATATGTATACATAGAAGATCTGTGCATTCCGCCTAGGCAAAACACAGCCCTTTCACAGGTGTACACATAAAGCAGAACTAAACTCTCTCAATCAACATTGGCTATTTTTTAAGAGCCCATTCAGACTAGCGCGACTTGTCAGCCTGACAAGTCGCGGTCGGTCGTGGTCCATCAAGTAGTAAAGGGACCCGTTCTAATAGAAGCGACACAAGTCGCTCCGACTTAGAAAAAAAAGGGTCCTGTACTACTTTGGGGCAACCTGGGAGCGACTTGCATAGACTTCCATTATGTGAAGTCCCTGCAAGTCGCGCCGAAGTCGCGGTGCACGCGACTTCACAGGTCGCCCCCCAAAGTCGGATCGCCTCAGTGTGAACCGGCTCTAATTCTTATGCTTCTAGCATTAGTAAATACATAGTGATTTAAATTTGTTTGTTTTAAACTTTTTTTTTTTAAACTTCAGTTATTTTCTAGTTTCCAGGCCTAGTCAAAAATGATGTCATACATCCCAGGAGTCTTCAGGAGGGGAGTTTTTCTTAGCTAAACACACCCTCCTGCCTGCAGGCCTTGCCCTAGGAGATAAATGGCCAGGAAGTAAATGCTACATGAATCATCTGCCCAAACTCAAGATGGCAAAATGCTAGGGGGATGTTTTTTAAAGTGATTTCTCAAGCAGAAAATCAAGGAGCCATGGATGGGTGGGTGGATGAGTTTGCTTTTAATATTAAAAATGAATTAAATAGCATTTTCGTTTGTGGTGTTCAGATGCAGTTTAGTTCCGCTTTAAGTACACCCGTGTGAACAAGGCCTAACATATGACACAACACCTTTAAACTTTCACATATTCCAGGTTAGTTTCCCAGAATGTATTGAAGCAGGTCAGTCTCACTAAATACTTAATATTAAACACACACTGTTTAATTTACATTGTCCCTTCTATTTCTTTATGTAGATAATGGCACTGTAATTATTATTATTATTATTTTTTTTAATCATAAAAGTAGTTTATTGAAGTTTGACACCCACTACAAGGCAAACAGAAATAAACGACAGGGGGTACACACACCACCCATTTACAATAATCCTATAGATAACAACAGAATACCATATAATACCAGAGTCCGAGACTAACAAAATCAGACAGTAGCCAGCAAGTCCATATTCATGCCCCCAGACCGCCCCCCCCCCCCACTAAGAAGTAAGCAAACAGTTAGGACCATGAGAGGAGGGTACTCAAGAAATCAACATGCGATTCAAGACCAACTCAGTCGGAGGTAAACCAGGAGTATCCAACCAAGGGTGCCATAGTTTTTCAAACTTGGCAGGGCATCCCCGGTGCTGCCAAATATGCTTTTCTAACCGCAGGGTGCTGCCCATTTGCTTGACCCATTCCTCCACGGTGGGAGGGTTAGGTTATGTCCAATGTCGCAGCCTGAAACAGTGCCCTCCCCACTGCCTGTACCATAATATCAGTAGCCGAAATGTCCCCAAGTATCCCCAGTATACAGCTTTTAGGGTCAGCAGTTGAAGAGACCTGGAAAACTTAAGGGTGTCTATGACTGTCCTCCAATACAGGTGGAGCTTTGGGCACCGCCATACCATGTGGATGAAGTCACTGTGGTTCCTGCTGCAGCGAGAACACGTGGGGGGGGGGGGGTCTCTGATACCCATAGTGAACAGTTTGGCTGGGCAGTAATGGACTCTGAGCAGTAGATATAACTGGGATATCCGTTGCGCCACACTAAGTGAACAGCATTGGATGGCGGCCAGGGCCTCCTCCCATTGGTCGTCCTCAAAAGTGCCCACTTCCCCCTCCCACTGAGTGGCGGCTGTGGTCAGGTGTCCCCCCCCAGAAAGTCAGTAACGTGGTAGCATTGTGAAATAAATCCCTTGTACCAGGTAACTTCACTGACGTAGGTAAATATGGGGGCAGGGGATAGGTGCCACAGGTTCGCTCCCTGCTGAGCTCGCACAGCATGCTGTAATTGGCAGTAGTAGAAATGAATAGACCTCGGGAGCTGGAACTGCGAACTAAGCTCCAAAAAGGAGCAAAGTCGCCCACCAGAAGAGATCTGCTTCAGGTATACCACCCCCAACTTTCACTGTAATTATTTTAACCACTTCTGGACTGGAAGGTTTTACCTCCTTAATGACCAGGCCATTTTTTTGCGATACGGCACTGCTTTACTTTAACTGACAATTGCACGGTCGTGCAATGCTCTACCCAAATAACATTGATGTCCTTTTTTTTTTCTACAAATTGAGCTTTCTTTTGTTGGTATTTGATCACCTGTGCGTTTTTTTTTTTTTTTTGGCGATTTTAAACAAAGAGCCACACTTCTGAAAAAAAAAAAAAAACAACAATATTTTTTATTTCTGCTATATAACATTCCCAATAAAATTTTTTAAAAAATCTAATATTTTTCATCATTTTAAACAAATATGTATTTTGTTATTTATTTTTGATAAAAATCCCAATAAGTGTATATTCATTGGTTTGCGCAAAAGTTATCACGTCTGCAAACTAGGGGAAAGATTTTTTTTTTTTTTTACTAGTAATGGCATGGGTCAGCGAATTTTAGCGCGACTGCGACATTTCGGTGGATAGATCGGACACTTAACTGACATTTTTGACACTTTTAGGGGGACTAGTGACATTATTACAGTAATCAGTGCTAAAAATATGCACTGTACTAATGGCAGGGAAGGGGTTAACACCAGGGGCGATGAAAGGATTAAATGTGTCCCTAGGGGTTGCTTTCTAACTAGGGGGATGGACTTGCTGGATGAACACAGAGACCTGTGTTCCTAAATAGGAGGAACACAGGATCCTTGTGTTCATCACTGACAGAACAGCGGTCTGCTGTGTTAACATTAGCAGACCGCTATTCTGTCTCCACAGGGAGCGATTGCGGGTTTCTGGCCGACACAGGTACATTGTTTTGGGGGGTAGAGCCGACCTGCCGCCGTATAAGTATGGCGGCCAGTCGGCAAGTGGTTAATGAAAATAAAAACTCTGTCACATGACCCAGCTCTTTCCCATTCTGTCTGCAGGGAAAAACATAAGCAGGAGGCGCTCCTAGTCCTCTGCTGCTGGTCACATGTTCAAAATAATAATAAAAAAAAAAACAGACTTTGGAATACAGAGTAAAAATAAATAATATCAATAAATGGTTTTAAGCTGTCATACAAATATATATTTAAAATTAAATCTTTTTTATTTTGTGGAAATAATATGATGTGGGTGAATTTCTGCCAGGTACCTGCTGTGTCTTGCCTCTCCAGCTTGTGTCTTAGAATAACAGTGAGGTGAATCCATCATTAATACATTTGCAATATCCCGCCTCCATTATATTTAGCTTGTTAAAGTTGAGTTCCACCCATTTTCGTAACTTTAGATCTATGTAATCCCCTCTAAAACGACTTTTACCAATGGAAACTTTTTTTTTTTTTTTTGCTAGTAAATACCTTATTTTCTGCTTTATTCCTCCTCTCCTCACTTCCGGGTCCGATCGGTGATGACGTCATTCGGCGATTCGCAGTGTGTGCTGGGATGTTTTCCATTCCAGAAATCTCGCAGTATTACACTGGAAGTTTAACATGGCACCGTCATGGCAAAGAACTCTCTGAGCTGTACACTCACTACTTTACATTGTAGCAAATTGTAATTTCTTCAGTGTTGTCACATGAAAAGATAGAATAAAATATTTATAAAAATGTGAGGGGTGTACTCACTTTTGTGAGATACTGTATGTATAAATGATTTGGATACTAATTGAAGAATTAATGAGATTGGTTCCATGTGTTCTAATTGATATATATATAAATTATATATGCTATTTCTTGTATAATCCTAGTTGTATGCATTCGGTTTGAAGAAGGGAGTATCAATACAAGCCCGAAACTGTTACCATGAATACCATTGATACGATGTAATTTTATATTTGGATTAAAATTACTCTTTTGTGCAGCAACCCTCCTTGGATTTTTTCTATATATATCTATATAGAAAATATCAATTGTAATTGATTTAATGAGCACAATGGTGCTGACTTTTTATCACTGGGCTGTGATTTTATTTTGAAGGTTTCTCATCTGGGCATGTTGTTGGAAATGTTGAGCCTTGTTTATTTGCCTGGCCCAGATTTATCTTGCCTGACACTTGGATATGATTCCCAGCCTTGATTGGAAAAGAATACAGGAATAACATCAGACGTCTTTACCCATGGATGGATTAGCAGTCTAGACTTGGAAGAACACATCTCTGCACAGCCAAGGCTTCTTTGATTAGCGTCACTTCGGGTATATTCACAGTTGCCCCCTTACTGAGTGGATATTAAGAAGTGATCCAAATGTTTTACATCTCTTGGTTAATGTTGGCCAAGAAAAAAGGTCTGCTCAGCTGAAAATTAAGAGTATTCTGTGCTGGAAGTCCGCATTCAACGGGCTATTTTTTCTGTAGCCAAACTAAAAACTCCTTGAAGCTAGGAAAACATGAAATTCCTATACAAAGTTCTCAAGTGCAGGAAACTTGGTACTAAATAAAGAGTGTGAAAAAAATTCAAAGGCAAAGATATATTTTTGTGCTAAAGTTTACCACTGCATTAGCTATAGTACACATGGGAGTTTTTTGGCTGAGTGTTTTTTCTTTTCCACTGGAAAGTGTTGAACCCATAACACTTGTGTAGTTAACTATAAATACAGCATTCCCATGTGCCCAGTGTGATTTGCAAATAAGCCAATGCACCTACCTACCTCAGAATACTTTCCTCTCAATGCTTTCAGGCCTTTGTGGAGCTGGTACAATGATTATATCAGTTCCAACTCTAAAGGAGGTACAACATTTGCATATAGATATTAACAGGACTCTGGGGTCTCTACCAGGATTTCTATTTTTTTGATAAATTAAAGAGGAAGTAAACCTGTTTAAAAAATGTGAAAAAAAAAAAAAACTGTAAAGACAAAGTCATAATGAGCTAGTATGCATCGCATACTAGCTCATTATGAAGTACTTACCTAAAAACGAAGCCCCCTCAGTGCCGACAGGATGGCCGACATGTTCAGCCGTCCTGCTTCCTGGATCTCGTCCTCCGGCCATCTGATTTGCCGGGGGCGCGATTACATCACTCCCGCGCGCGTGAGTCGCCGTTCATGGCACTGGGATCTGAAGGAATGGCACGAGTGGCCGTTCCTTCAAAACGCATGCGCCGATAACCTCATCGGCTGCATGCACTGTAAATGTCTCCTAAACGGTGCAAGTTTAGGAGATATTTATAGCACCTATAGGTAAGGCTTAATGTAGGCTTACCTATAGGTAAATGTAAACAAAAGGGGTTTACAACCTCTTTAAGAAGACATGCTGTTGGCACTGCTGCAGTCTGTATTTGACCGAAATACTCAAAGAAATGAGATGACATTTACCGTTCCAGCATCAATTAGGGACCCAATTTACAAGCCTTTGCCTCCCTTCTTAACAACTGTTGGGATAATATGGGGAGTACATTGCTTTCAGAAAGCCAGCTAAATTATAGACTTGCATTGTGAAAAGGAGCTGTAAAGCACAACCATGATGTAGAAAAGCACTGCAAGGCAGGAAGCAGAGCATTCATATGTAATGCGCACGTATGGCTGCCCCTTATATAGAAGCGCAAAGTAATTCTAAAAAATTGTTCCTTCTTTTAAACCTTAAAGTAGAACAATAGGCAAAACTTTTTATTTTTTTCTATTTGGATAGAGCAAGGGAGGGCTGTAACCCCTGTCAGATTTTTTTTTCGCCATCTGTCTCATTTTATCTTCTCTTCCTGTCCCACGGCCAAACAGGAAGTAAGAAGAAATCCCTGCAAATCAAGGGAATTTCTTGAGGACCCCCAGATCACTAGAACTAGTCTCCCCATTAAAAGATGTCCCTTCTATTACTTTTCTGGGGACAACCAAAAATGTGGGATTTTCTTTTACTTTCAATGATAATAGTAAACTGGGCAAATAGAGTGAATCTTCCTATAAGGGGACACAGACCGCAATAAAAACTGCCAAGAGTTCCAATCTATTTCCATTCTATCCAAAACTAAAAAAAAAAAAAGTTTTTTTCCTTTTAGTTATACTTTTAGGACCCATTCACACCAGAACACGGTGCAAGAAACCTGCTTTCCATGCATGTTTTGTGCACCGTGATCCAAATGAGCTGCACTTACAGCGGGTGTCACTGTTAGGTTAATGACACCATAATTGCAGGGCTTGTATGTCTGCATCGGATGGCATGGTACTTCTGTGGTTGCTCTGTCGGGTTTTTTTTTTTGCATGCAGTACTTTTGTTGCGGTCCAGTGTGATTCCGCCCATTCAAAATAAATAGGAACAAATCACACTGACCTGAATCGCAGTGTTGAGCACGTTCCTGTTTTATTCCTGGTGTGAACCGGTGTTCCGTGAGAATTACCTACCCGTGAGAAAAACCTACCCCTCGTCACTTCCGGTGCACGGCACTGTATGTAATGCGGCGGTTACATAAAACAGCTGTGCAGCACTATGAGTCATCTCCGCTCCTGTCCCGGTCACTTCCCTGCTCTCGGCAAGTAAATATAAAAGCGGCGCCGGGTGTATGAAAACATAAATCACGGAGCCGAGAGCCGCTTTTATATTTACTTGCCGAGAGCAGGGAAGTGACCGGGACAGGAGCGGAGATGACTCATAGTGCTGCACAGCTGTTTTATGTAACCGCCGCGCGGGTAGGCTTTGTTCACGGTACACCGACATATTTCCATACTAGTGCGCATGCGCACTAGTCAGCTTCTCTGTTCTTCCATCAGGTATCCGGAGCTCTGAGCATGCGCACTACTGCGCTGCTCAGCTGTTCCTGGCCGGAAGTTACGAGGGTAGGTTTTTCTCACGGGGTAGGTAATTCTCACGTTACACCGGCCCTAACGCACATTGACACAATTATTACAATTGTGCTGGTTTCTGTAGGCCATCTAAAAAGTTATTGAAATGACTTAAAGCTACACTCTAGTCACACAGATGAAATACATAAATCTGAGACATTTTACATCCAAAGGATTTGTATTTCTGTCCATCAAGTCTTGAAATCTACACAGTTCTGCCCCACAGCAGAGCCCTGTCTTTGGGAGGGGACCTCTAAAACTATATGGGGATGATACAGAAGAGGACCACAACCTTACAATGTAATTGTAAACTGCATGTTACTCTACTCTACCTGTTTGCTGCCAGACCAATTTTTTTTTTTTCAATTTTTACACATCTACAGTTTTTAATATAAAAATGTGCCTAAAACCCATAAAAACAATATATATTTTCTAAAAGCAGATGGGCTGTATAACAAAATAAGTTTCCCCCCCTTAAAGTGGTTCTAAAATCAAATAATTTTTTACCTTAAAGCATTCCCTGCATTAACCACTTATGGACAAGAAAGATTTGCCCCCTTAATGACCAGGCCATTTTTTTCCCCACAAAAAGCGCTTACTTTGGTGGTATTTGATCCTGAGCCATTTTTATTTTTTGCACTATAAACAAAAAAAGAGCGTCAATTCTGAAAAAAAAACAATATTTTTCACTTTCTGCTATATAACTTTACAAAAAAAAATTAAAAAATCTATTTTTTTTTGGCAATTTGTATTCTGCTACATATTTTTTGGTAAAATAAATCCCAATAAGCATATTTTGTTTGGTTTGCGCAAAAGTTATCACGTCTACAAATTATGTCTTTTTTTTTTTTTTTTTACTAGTAATGGCGGCGATCTGCGATTTTTTTTTTTTTTTTTTTTTTTCTTCTGTGGGACTGCAGCATTGCGGCGGATAGATTGGACAACTGACATTTTTGACACTTTTGGGGGGACCAGTGACATTACTACAGTAATCAGTGCTAAAAATATGCACTGTTACTGCAACAATGAAACTGGCAGGGAAGAGGTTCATCTGGGGGTGATCAAAGGGTTAAGTGCGAGCCTAGGGGTGTGTTTTCTAACTGTATGGGGGAGGTACTTGTGAAATGAACACAGAGACCTGTGATCCTAAATAGGAGGATCACAGACGCTCTGTGATCATTTCAGAGAGAACAACAGTCTGCTGTGTTTAACAACAGCAGACCGTCGTTCTCTCTTAGCGGAGAGCGATCGGTGCCACCTGTCCCATGGATCGGCATCCCCGCTGCCTGCGCATGCTCGCCCCCAGGAGCGCTCCCGCGAACCGCCGTACAAGTGCGGTGATTGGCGCAGCCGAGCCAGCCTGCCGCAGTAAATTTGCGACGGGAGGTCGGCAAGCGTTTAAGGTAAAAAAAATGTCCCACTACTAGTCCCCGCTACCCTCAAACACCTGAGTGCTCACTCAATTCTGAGCTGTGCCTTTCTGCAGCTGTGATGGTCTCTCTCTCTCTCCTTGTTCTCACAAGACCGACTGAGCAACAGGAGCCATTGGGTCCTACTGCTGTCAGTTAAATCTAGAGAAGTGGGAGCGAGTCAAAGGCCTAGCTTTACTGTGTGTGTCTGTAGATGTGGGGGCCCTCAGAGAAGAGGAGAAGAGGACAGCGCTGGCAAGTGAACACTAAAAAAAAAAGTAAGGGATACAATATTGTTGCACAGTGCAGGTAGGTATACACCTCTTTATTTTAGAAAAACAAATGATCCTTTAGAACCACTTTAAAGTGAATCTCTAGCGAACGTTTTAGTGGTTGTAAACCTGAAGCATGAAATATGAACAAAGCATATTTCTCTATACTGTTTGCTTGTCTCAATCCATAGCACTAAGTTTCAATTTTCTCTTCTATCAGAATGAGTCACTGCTGACAATTTTTCTTCACACTAAGGAAAAAGGTGACAAGGGAGGGGGCCTCTAGCAGACAGCCTGTGCTTGACAGTCTCAGCTCTCTTCCTGTGATTCTGCACTTTGAACAGATGTAGAAAACAGAAGACTGCAGGTAAACATGTACAACTTATGTAGAAGGCTTTGATTTATCTCTTTGTTTCACCTGAGGCCTGTCACTTCACTGGGTATATGTAAGGGTTTACAAACACTTTAAAGCGGAGTTCCAGCCTGAAATTTTTTTTTAGATAAAAATACCCCCGGGACAGTCAGGGCTAGTGCATTTAAGCAACGATAGCCTCTGAACTGTCCCTGGTTTCACTTACCTTTTAGAAGAAATACTCACCTTGAAAATGTCTTGTCCAGCGCTGCTATCTCAGGGGTGGGCAGCTGAAGACGGCGCGTCCTCTTCGGTGTCGTCGGGAGTCGCAGAATGCCCTGCACCGCCCTGCTCGTCACTTCCGGGGCAGGCGCGTCATCCCTGCACAGCTTCTGGGCATGCCCAGAAGCTATTTAGCAGGGAATGACGCGCCTGCCCCGGAAGAGACGAGGGACACTGGTGCAGGCGCATTGACTCCTGGGAGCGATGACACTCATCTCCCAGGAGTCAATGCAAGCAGGAAGTGATGGCGGCTGCCCTGTCCGCAGAGGGAGAAAGAGGAAGGAAGGTAAGTATATTTTCTTTAAAAACAAGGTAAGTGAATCAAAAAAAAGATTTTAATTATCCAATTCTTTTTCAGGTAATTTAGAGCAAGCGGATGGGGAAAAGTTATTTTTGAGGGTGGAACTCCGCTTTAAATAGTTTGTTTGGACCAAGCCTGTCCAAACAAACTATTACTTTTACTAACCGATGCAGTGGCTGTGAGCTCTGTATAAACTGTATGTATTCTCCTTTTCATACAGTATTCAGCGCTGTGTTCCAGAACTTCCCTTCCCACTCCTAGAACAGAATTGAGTCTGGCTGAGCACTGCTCAAACTTTCACAGGGAGTTTTGCATTATTTAATTTGTAACATCATCTATCCGCCTCAACCAGCCAGAGGAAGCTTTGCATTCATTCATAGAATGCAAAGCTACCTGTGAATGGCTTAGCAGCGCTCAGCTAAACAGAAATTTTGTTCTGGGAGTGGCACGGGATGTTTTCATCCCGCTGCTGGAACGCAGCGTTCTACACTAGGGCTGAACGATAGTCGATGTGATATTGACTATCGTTCTGCAGGCACGGGCGATATGCATATCGCCGAAGCCACGATATTTCAGGCATTAGGCAGGGCGGGGAGAAGTCCGGACTCGGGGGGGAGGAGGAGGACTCCCAGTGATTGCATCCGTCCCAAACGTCCCTCCCAGCTCTGCCTCTAGTATCCAGTGACCATTACTCCGCCCTGCTCCACCCATTGTCTCTCCTGGCTGCATTGGGGGCGGGATCAGGCTGTAATGTTTTTCAATGGAGAGACAATTGGCGGAGCAGGGCGGAGTAATGGTCGGCTGTTGACTAAGAGGGAGAGCTGGGAGGGCTGGAGTACTGGGCGGATTGTATGGCGGCGGAGAGGCTACGTGCAGCAGGAGAGGGGGGAGAGACGTCCGGAGCAATGCCGGAGGAGCACCGCGGGACAAAGGCAGGCTGCTACCGACACTCTGGCTCCGACAGAAGGCTCGGGCGGGAGAACTACGAGTGTGGTGGATCCCCCGGCAGAAAGCTGAGCTCTGCTAACTGATCCTGATCTGGAGAAATATCGCGATATATATCGTTAAAAACGAAATATCGCAATATACTTTTTTCCCCAATATCGTGCAGCCCTATTCTACACTGTATGTAGCTGAGGCTATATACAATTTGACAGCGCACACAGTTGCTGCATCTGTTAGTGAAGAGGATAGTTTGTTTGGACCAGCTTGGTCCAAACAAACTATTTAAACCTCACTAAAAGCAAGAGATGTACCTTAAGGAGGGAAGGGGTGTACATTTGGGCACATATCCACCTCTAAAGTGTATGGCATAATTTTATTCTGCTCTCTTCACCTTCTGTTTATTAACTTAAAAACACAGGATTAGGAAGGATAGGGTGATACTAAAGATAACCAAACACTTGAGTCACAAGTACAAGTTATTACAGAAGCTTCTTAAAAATAAATAAATAACCCGCAGTGATTCTAACTTAGTGCCAGTGCATAACAACAGTCCAAAACAACACGTGGTTGTGTACCATTTATGGTGCATTTGTGTTTGTTGTTTTAGTTGTGAAATTGTAGGCTAATGTATATTATTTTTTTCCCTAAAAAGTTATTTTCATGTAGTTGGTCATCTGGCTTTTATTCAGTAATGGCTGTCCTACATTTACTCATAAACATAAAGTTTTAGGCCAGCTGGAAATAATGGACAGTGGCTGGGTGGTCAAAATGTATTTGAACAGAAAATAAAAATATCCTGCATTTTTACCTAACCACTTGCCGACCAGCCACAGTATCTCACAAAAGTGAGTACACCCCTCACATTTTTGTAAATATTTTATTATATCTTTTCATGTGACAACACTGAAGAAATCACACTTTGCTACAATGTACAGTGGTTATGGTACAGCTTGTATAACCGTGTAAATTTGCTGTCCTCTCAAAATAACTCAACACGCCATTAATGTCTAAACCGCTGGCAAAAAAGTGAGTACACCCCTAAGTGAAAATGTCCAAATTGGGCCCAAAGTGTCAATATTTTGTGTGACCACCATTATTTTCCAGCAATGCCTTAACCCTCTTGGGAATGGAGTTCACCAGAGCTTCACAGGTTGCCACTGGAGTCCTATTCCACTCCTCCATGGCAACATCACGGAGCTGTTGGATGTTAGAGACCTTATGCTCCTCCACCTTCCCTTTGAGGATGCTCCACAGATGCTCATTATGATTTAGGTCTGGAGAACATGCTTGGCCAGTCCATCACCTTTACCCTTAGCTTCTTTAGCAAGGCAGTGGTCGTCCTGGAGGTGTGTTTGGGGTCATTATCATGTTTGAATACTGCTCTGCGGCCCAGTCCCTGAAGGGAAGGGATCATACTCTGCTTCAGTATATCACATTACATGTTGGCATTCATGGTTCCCTCAATGAACTATAGCTCCCCAGTGTCGGCAGCACTCATGTAGCCCCAGACCATGACACTCCCACCACCATGCTTGACTCTAGGCAAGACACTATTGTCTTTGTACTCCTTACCTGGTTGCCATCACACACGCTTGACACCATCTGTACCAAAATAAGTTTATCTTGGTCTCAACAGACCACAGAACATGATTCCCAGTAATCCATGTCCTTAGTCTGCTTGTCTTCAGCAAACTGTTTGCGGGCTTTCTTGTGCATCATCTTTAGAAGAGGCTTCCTTCTGGGATGACAGCCATGCAGGCCAATTTGATGCAGTGTGCGTCTTATGGTCTGAGCACTGACAGGCTGATCCCCCCCACCCCATCAACTTCTGCAGCAATGCTGACAGCATACGTCTGTTTCCCAAAGACAACCTCTAGATATGACGCTGAACACATGCACTCAACTTCTTTGGTAGACCATGGCGAGGCCTGTTCTGAGTGGAACCTGTCCTGTTAAAATGCTGTATGGTCTTGGCCACCATGCTGCAGCTCCAGGGGTGTTGGCAATCTTCTTATGGCCTAGGCCATCTTTATGTAGAACAACAATTATTTTTTTGGGATTTAAAACTCCTGCTCCCCAGTCACACCTGAGACCTTGTAACACTAACGAGTCACATGACATGGGGGAGGGAAAATTTGGACATGTTCACTTAGGGGTGTACTCACTTTTGTTGCCAGTGGTTTAGACATTAATGGCTGTTTGTTGAGTTATTTTGAGGGGACAGCAAATTTACACTGTTATACAAGCTGTAAACGCACTACTTTACATTGTAGCAAAGTGTGATTTCTTCAGTGTTGTCAGATGAGATATAATAAAATATTTACAAAAATGTGAGATACTGTATATACTGCTGCAGGACGGCTCTATTGCGTGAAACTTCGTACGTGTACGACGTCTTTTGCAATAGCCAGCGGGGGCGCACGCGGGTGCTGATTGGCCACAGGGAGAGCCAATCAGCAGGTCCGGGAGATGCCATATCCGCCTGGCAACCTGTGATCGCTCCCCAGAGGGGTGGAATGGTGGCCTGCTGATGTGAGCAAGGCAGACCGCCGTTCTGCCAGGGATGAACACAGGGATCTTGTATTCCTACTAAGCAGGAACACGGATCTGTGTTCATCCAGTGAGTCCATCCCCCACACAGTTAAAAAGCATCCCCTAGGGACACACTTATACCTTTGATTGCCCCTGGTGTTAACTCCTTCCCTGCCAGTGTCATTAGTACAGTAACAGTGCATATTTTTAGCACTGATTACTGTAATGTCACTGGTTCCCAAAAAATTGTCACAAGTGTCAGGTGTTCGATCTGTCCAACCGTCCCTCTAAAAATCCCAGATCATGGGCATTACTCGTAAAAATAAATAAATAAATAAACAAAAATGCCATAAAAATATCCCATTGTTTGTAGAAGCAACTAGGATTTTTTTTTTTTACCAAAAATATGTAGCAGAATAAATATTGGTTTATATTGATGAAGAAATTCAATTTTCTCTGTCGTTCATCGAAGGACACAGCGTTCCATAAATCATAACTAGTGGGTTATATTGCCTCCTCCAGGAGTAGTATTAGGCAGAACAAAAAAAAAATTGGCTACCCCAATGGACTGTCCTAAGCTGGTTTATAACCCCCCCCCCCTCTCTGCTCTAGGTAATTTTTCTAGGTTTTAATTTGTCTAGTCAGGAGTTAGGACCTAGGCTCCCAGCTGGGATCTCTGGTCCTAGCAATTTTCTCTTTTCTTACATCTGTTTTGTTTTCTCTATGGGAGATCTACAATCATATGCCGGACTGGGCGACAGGCTGGATAATCTAGATCCACTGGTCCCCTAAGCCCAGCCAGCGAGCGTGTGCAGCCTGCAGCTACATGCTAAGTTGGCTCAACAGAACAGGTTCAACAGAAGTCGATCAAGAAACTGTCAAGCAGGGACAGCCGTGCATTGATCGAAATTTCGCCGTTCAGAAGGTTCCCATAGGCACCAGTAAAAAAAGAGAGAAGAAATAAAAGCTCTGAACCTGATCAAACCTCTGTTAAGCCCCGTACACGCGATCAGGTTATCGAACGATCTGTTGTCCATTTTTTTGTGGCATGCTAGTCTGATGTGGAAAGTGAAGAGGTTATTTTCATACGAATTTTCCCGTACGACAGAATTCTACTTCAGAAGTGAAGTCATGTGTTGGATTGCTTTGTATGTGTTCTTTCTCTCTGAGCATGCCTAGTCTTGCTCTTAAGATTTTTTTTCCGTCGAAGTCTGTACTAATGAGACAAAAATCGGACATTGTTTTGTCGGACGACAAAAATTATATAGCCTGCACAGCAGGATTTTGTCAGCTGAAAAGTCGGAGTTGGCTGTCGAAAGCACCATACTAACAATCCGGAAATCGACAGATCGGTCGTCGGATGAATTTTCCCTACAGATTTTCTTATCGTGTGTACGGGCCTTAAGGCCCCTTTCACACTTGTTCAACTTGGGACTGAAAAGACGCATGACAAGTCATACTCCATGATTTCCAATGAGTACCGTTCATATCTCTGCGACTTCAAGTTGCAGCAACTTCAAAGTAGTCCCTGCACTACTTTGGTCCGACTTTGATGCGTTTTGAGGTCTATATCTCTCATGATTACACAGGCATTGCTTCAAGTCCAGTCAAAATCACGTGACCTTTAGGTCGCACAAGTGGGAAAGGCGCCTAAAGACACACTTTGCCTGGTATTGACTTTTCCTTCTGAAATTACTTTTTGTCTGGCTGTCATTCTAATGCTTTAATATTTTAGGTCACCTAAAACAAGTATATAGTGACTTGCAGTTGCAAGTACTATAACAAGCATTTGCAGAATTTAAAGTAGAGTTCTAGTCGTTTTTAGGTTTATTAAAAGTCATCAGCTACTTTAATTAAACACACAATCACCTGTCCTACGATCCACCGATGCGGCCGCCCGAAGCCTCGCTCCTTTCTTTCACCTCTTCCTGGAGCCGGCATCACAAGTGTGGGCACCCGACTGTAACAGCTTGCGGTTTCACAGCTGGGTGCGCACTGCGTATGTGCGAGTCGCGCTGCCCTTCCTCAGTTGCCGGGCAATCTTCTGGGACCTGTGACGTGTCCCAAAAGATTGCAGGGAGGGGGAGAGGAGAACTTTGGCTTGGGCTGCCTAGGCGGCCTGAGCAGAAGTGGGAGCGGGTACCTGTCGAAACTAGATACACCAACCACCCCCCAAATAAGGCATTTAAGGGGGTGAGGAGTGCTTAATGCGGAAGTTCCACTTTTGGGTGGAACTTCGCTTTAAAGTGGTTACAAACCCACTGAAGTGACTGACCTCAGGTGATGCACAGAGATGAAACAAAAATTTCCTACATAGGTTGTACCGGTTTCTCTGTAGCAATTTCCTCTTTAGATCATGTGCCTTACAGTATCGGTACACATGCATTTTGGAAGTGCGTTGGCATGCCATTCACAATGACATTGCAGCTAGTGTTGCAGGGCACCTTGGAAGATAGGACAAAGTACTACATGTCCCTTTTTGTCTTCCTTCAATTGAATAATGTAAAAAAAAATGTTATACTACTGCTTTAAGGAAATAAGCAGAGGTCGCCTTACTAAATGAGGGAATAAGCTTTTTTTTTCTTTTTTTTATTAAAGGTGTGTTAACAGATTGGGTCCCAAGTTAATTGTTAAACACATAAGGCAGAAAACTATCCAAAGCCAGATCATATCTTTTTAGAGGAGATGAGTTTAGTTAGCATGCCTTTACTAAGCAATCATTAAATGTTCAAGAAATTAATCTATGCGCATCAAAATAATGGAATGGCATTTAATAAACTCTCCACTGAATGTGGATACTGTGACATACAAGGCCTCCTCTGCCCTTCTTAGATAAGGGATAATACATGTAGGGGCAAGCTAGGAGCTGTTCTCATATTAACATGCTGTGCTGAACCCTTATGAGCTTCAGTCCATTAAGTGCTGCTTCTCTGGAGTTTCTTCTTCAGTCAGTGTTCTTTCACCTCATCTTGAAAGTCAGTGAAAAGGCAGTGATACGGAGAGTTACACAGAAGGCACCCGGAGACAAAAGGTCCCACGCATTGGCATTGCAAATCAACCTTAGATCAGCAATAAGCATTATTTCATTTCTGATCCCCCATCCTTTTGAAATGAATGGCTTCCTATAATATATTGCTGGGTAAAGGGACTTTCAGCCGTTGTCATAAAAGGGCCTTTGTCTCATAGACCAAAGGCCAAGACATGCATTAATAACGTAGGGGAATTTGTTTTTTACAATTGCTGGCCCTTTCACCATATTTTGCCAGGAGTGCATGTTAAAATGTTCTGACTAGGTTATGCAGGGGAATGTCAGAATATTGAACTATCAAGTAGCTAGTTGGAAAAAAAAAAAAAAATTCTAATTCTTTATTTTATTTTTAAAAAGGTAACAAAGTTTTAGTGTCCATGCAAACACCAGTCCTCTTGGCAGAAAAAAAAATGCGAACGTTGAGTGTATTTTTTACTAGCGCTCAGGAGCATTCTTCCAAAAAACTGCTCCAAAAAAACGCAAAACAGTTTTGGCACTAAGGCCCGGGCTAGCAGAAGACATTTGTTCGGGGGGGGGGGGGGTTGGGTGGGGGGATTGTGTGATCTGAAGGGTTGGGTTTTTTCGTGGCATCAGCGTCAGGATAATTCCGGCATTTATTGTGCGCTTTATTTCAAAACAAGTAAGCATTCAGTGAAGTCAGAGCACTCTTCTCCTATGAGAATGGGGACTCCCAAGTAATTTGCTGATTACAGTTGAACGTTTTATGTACACACACAATACTGAAGTAGGGGCCTTGGCTGTGTCCCATTCTTGCTGATAACCTGTCCTGGAGAAAACACAGCCACTATACAGTTGAGCAGCAGCTTCCTCATTCCTCTCTTTAATCTCAGACTATAAGTGGTTAATCACCACCATTGCTAGTATAAAAATAAATAAACGAAAATTCCAGTATATATCCCCTAGTTTGTAGACACTATAACTTACATATACAATATACACTTACTGGGATTTTTTTTTTTTTTTACCAAGGACATGTAGCAGAATACATTTCAGCCTAAAATTTGATTTCTTTTTTTTTTAAGATTTATTGGATACATTTTAAAGCAGAAAGTAAACCTTTCCGGTCTTCGTTTATATGATGAAATACCACCAAAAGAAAGCTCTAGTTGTGTGCAAAAAAATGATATACATTTGGTTTGGGTACATCGTTGCATGACTGCTCAATTATCAGTTAAATTAAGGCAGTGTCAAAAAGCAAAAAAATGGCTTGGTCATGAAGGGGGGTACATCTTCTGAAGGGCAAGTGGTAAAGAAAATCCACACTAGGTCCTCTTCTTCCTGCACATTTGTTCTATATCCCCTTTCATTCCTAAGAGGAAGCTATACTCTTGGTGACCTTCAATGGTTCAGCAGAATACAGTTCTACCATGGGAAGAATTGGATCCCTGATTACATTTCGCAGGAACAGCAGGACTCTGGTGGGGGGAAATCCTGGGGTGTTTTTAGCAGCATGGTTGTGTGATCTCAATAGGTGCTGCATAGGGAAGATGGTTGTTACATGATAGATACGTGGGCTGCATATGGGGGAGCATTAATTAAACCAGGGTACAGTTGGCCTTCAAAGATCCACTGCACTTTTTTTTTGTCAGATGCTATGCAAAGAGCAATCCATGTGACATTGGCAAGACACCAACCTGAGTAATATAGAAGGAATAAGACCCGGTTCACATACAGGCGACCCGACTTGCCGGGGCGACCTGTATAGTCGCGGTGCACATCGCGCACCGCGACCTCGGAGAGACCTGCACGGACTTCATATCATTGAAGTCAATGCAAGTCGCTCCGGGTCGCCCCAAAGAAGCTCAGGACCCTTTTTCTAAGTTGGAGCGACTTGTGTCGCTCCTATTAGAACGGGTCCTGTGCTGATCTATGGCAGGCGACTTGTCAGGCGACCAAGTCACTTGACAAGTCGCCCCAGTGGGAACCGGCTCTAAGAATAACTGTTTATGCGTGTCTGCAGTTTGTTTGCAGATACGGTGTTCAGAATAAAACCAAATCATTCATATTGCATTTTAGCTTATAACCCAGAGACCTGTTTGTTAAACAGTGCTGGTTTGTCATTGCTGAAGTACTAAGTAAATACAGGACCAAGCCAAATCTGCGATTTTAAAATGAATGTTAACTGTAAGGCCCCTTTCAAACGAAAGAGTCCAATTAGGTCTGCCTGTCAGTTTTTAAGGCAAACCTGTTCGGACCCTCCATCCCCCCTCCGTGGACCAGTGGGTGTAAACTGACTAGTTTCCAAATACACCCTCCAATCCAATCCGGTCCTTTTAGAAACAATGGAAGAAGACCAGTCCCCCTTCATCTAGGTGCATCAGAGGGAAGTCAGGGGTAAACAGACAGCAGAGTCCGTATATACCCGCCGGTCCATAGAGCAGAGCAGTCTTGGTCCATTTCCGCTCTGCTCAAATCAGCAGGGGACTAGCGGAGAGATCCCTTGTTGATCTAATTGGCGTTCGCCCCATGTAAAAGGGGCCTTTATCACAGGTGTCATTGGTTCAATCATGTTTTTTGCTAAGGAAAAATGATGACCACTTTATTCAGGTTTCATCAGTTGACATAATTTTGCACTTCATCTTACATCAGTCTACATCTGTATCTGCAACTGCATCTGAGACACGAAGGTCCAGTAGTGGAAGTATAGCATTAGCTATACTCCTGACGCTTCAAAAAAATGTAAATTGTAAAATAAAGAGGGAGGTCCACAGGTGGCATACTACACCTTGTTTCATTTAACCCCTTTGAAGCCAGCATATTTTTAAAATTGCTGCATTTCCTATAGATTTTCTGTAATTGCTAGCAATTAAGGTAGCACAATTGATCTGATTAAAAATCGCCCTATAATGTTTTTAAACCCAGGAACTACAATTTCCCTGATGGAATACCCTAAAAAACGTAAGATCCCAGCTTGCTTGATCTCGGTCGATGCCGAAAAAGCTTTCGACCAATTTAATTTGCAATTTCTTGAGAGTGTACACTACAGCAAGTGGGCCTTAGGTCCAACATGTTGTGTAGGATTCGTACTCTCTATGGGAACCCTACACCGAGGATTCGCTCCAATGGCCTGCTACCTGTCCCCTTTCACCCTTACTGTAAATACTCACAATGGAACATCTTGCAATTGCCATACGACAAAACCCCAATATCTAGGGTCTTTCAATTGACCAACGTCCATATTTCTTTACCAGCCATTATCAAAGCGTTCACTGAGTTTGGCCTGGTAAGCAATTTCAAAGTAAACTATGACAAAACTGAGGCCCTTAACGTATCCTTATCCTAGACTACTTTATCCCAGCTCCAATCTAATTTCGTGTTTAAATGGCAGCAAAAAGCTATTGAATACCTTGATATCCAAATCCCTACTTCCCTATCTACCCATGCAGATCTTAATTATACGTCCCTGTTTCGTTAGATTCATGCGTGTCTCAAGTCATATGATAAACCAAACATTTCCTGGTTTGGCCGCATAAATGTTATCAAAATGGACGTGTTGCCTAAATTTCTTTGTATCTTTCAGGCAATCGGGATTTTTCCCATTGGTCAATAGGGCTATTTGTGACTTTATCTGGCAATGTAAGAGGCCTCGAATTGGCCCTAATATCTTAGTGCTACCTAAACTTATAAGAGGTGTTTCCCTTCCTCACCTCTTGCCGCATCGCTGCTTTGGGTAATTGATTGGTACCATGGTAAATTCACTAAACTATGGACTTTATTAGAAAATGACCTGATAACCCCAGATCTTATGTCTACTAGTTGAACACCTAGAATGTATGATGGCCTAGGATGCTGATAAGAGTGAATCCCATCTATTTATCCTCTCTACATCTCTCTCTCTTTTCTATTTTGCTTTCATTTTTCGCCTGCAGTTTTGCTTATTTTTGATATAATTCTATGGTTATAGTACCTGTAGCACCACTATATACTCATGATAAATCTGATGTGATCCCTAACATTACATTACTAGTGGTCTGTGGAATTCATTTTCTCTACAGACTATATATTCACTTTACCATGCCTTGGGGTCCTTTATTTTATCATAACCCTGTGATGTTTGGTTACTTATTACTACGGTATATCCACTGGAAATGGACCAGCACTCTCATGTTTATGCTATGTACTGTTTAAAACTTAATACAACAGATTCAACATAAACGCACGAACAAAAATAATATGTATTGAAGCTTAACCATTCTTAACTTTGCACCTGGTTATCCGACAGATAACACACTTTATGTCCTATAGTGTCTATGCTCACATATTCCACTGAAAGGAAATAACATTGTTTTGAAGGGAAATAACATTGTTTTTTCTTTAGTTGAGTATTATAGGTATGTTCTGTACTTGCTGAATAGGTTCTTATTTAAAATAAAGTAAGTAATGCAGCCAACACATAACTAGATTTTTTTTCGCCATCTGTGTCTCATTGGGGAGATTTCCCTTCACATCCTGTCGCATACCCAAACAGGAAGTAAAGGTAAAATCCTGCAAATTAAAGACATTCTCAGGTCACCATAACTAGTGTCCCTATTGGAAGATTTTGCATTTCTGGGGATTCTGGGGACAACCCAAAATTTGGTATTTTTTTTCATTTTTAATGATGATAGTAAACATGACAAATATAGAGGGTGAATCTCCCTAACGGATACCGGCAGCAAAAAAAAAAAAAAAATGGACAAGTGTTCTAATTCCTCCCCACTCTATCCAAAACCAAAAAAAATAAAAGTTTTGCCTTCAGTTATACTTAAAGGATCTGTAAACCACAGTACAATAGTATTAGGCCTTTAGTGTCGTTTAGTGTAACACATTCAGCAAAATAAAATAAGACCCCGTTCACACTGGGGCGACCTGTCAGGCGACCTGGTCGCCTGACAGGTCGCCGTAGGTCGCCTGCCATAGAGAAGCTGTGGACCCGTTCTAATAGGAGCGACACAAGTCGCTCCGACTTAGAAAAAGGGTCCGGAGCTTCTTTGGGGCGACCCGGAGCGACCTGCATTGACTTCAATGTTATGAAGTCCGTGCCGGCCGCTCCGAGGTCGCGGTGCGAGCTGCGCACCATGACCTGTGAGGTCGCCCCGGCAAGTAGCGTCGCCCCAGTGTGAACGGGGTCTTAAAATTCCCCAGTAAACTATTTGTTAAACAATCTTACCCCATGCACTTGCAGTTTACAACTTTCAATGCTGCTGGCTCCTGCTGTCATGGAGCTGCTTCCACTATTCAAAAAATAAAGAGTTAAAAGTGGACAGCGCAGTCTAGGGTCAGTATGTTAGCTTGAAAAAGGGAGGAGCTGAGGAGTGCTTAATCATCCTAGGCTTTGAGGCTGTGTGTTTCTATTGATGCACACAGTGTAGGGAGACACAACTGATGCATGCAGAGGTGGGTCTATAGAATACTGCAAGAGAAACAATCCACCCGTAAACTGGAAAATTGGGCCAAAGGTCACGGCAATACTATAAACTGGAGCAGAGGAAAAAGGTAAAAGTATCTAAAAAAAAAACGGGGGTGTAATATCACTTTAATGTTTTATTCTTTAGTATGAATATCCTTAAAAATGTACTAGAGAGATTTTTGTAGCTTGCATTTAAAACAAAGAAATAACAATTGTATACCCTGATCTTATGTAAGTTGAATGATTATTGTGTCTTGACTTAAGTTCTCCTTTTAGAGTAGATTTAAACCCCCCTTTTAAGCCTGCTTTTCATAATCTCCTCCTACTATTTCTAGAAACTGTTTAATGCAAGTCTGGCCAACAAAGATCCTCCTCTCGTTTCTCTAGGACCATGAAAAACGTTTTGCTTTATACATTTTATTATATTTTTAGCATATGTGTGTTTTTTGTTTTACTATTTTTTTCATGCACAAATTTGTTCTTGCTAATTCTCCCTAAGCAATTTGCAACTACAGGGAGAAGCGCCCAGATTCTGCCAAAGATTCTAAATCGCGTGGCAACCTCTCCTACATGAAAAAGTGCTCTGTCCCTTTAAATATCGAGCAAACTAAATAAATAACAACTATTAGAAGTTTTATCAATTAATAAAAATAATTCTTAAATGTGAATACTCAAAAAAAGCCAAATACTAATACAATGTACAAATTGTTACCCATGATCAAAATGTCAACTAATGTGAATATTGCAGCATATTTTATTAAACAACAAATAAATAAAAGTGCAAAATTCTTAATAAACATAAATATCAAGATGCCTTTAAGGTGCCCAGTGCTCAATTACATGACAAAAGTGCTGTAAGCGCTCCAGGTATTGAGACCTCTTACCAGACAGATGTGATTGCAAAATACTGAGATCATAAGCGCTTTATATCTAAACGGAAGGCCAACACTCTCACCTCAAACCTTCCAATGGCAATGGCTCTGTGACCCCATCAGTACGATAAAGCAGCATTGTCCCCGCACCTGAGATGCTCTGAGATGCTTGTCTCAGCATCTACAAGAATAAGCTCTCTACAACATATGTTTAAATATGAAAAGGGAAAAGCCTCATGGTGCTGTACCTTTAAAAACCTTTTAACAACTTTCCGCCTGGCCTAGAGCAAAATGACAGCTGGGCGGGAATTTCATTGTTCTGCCTGGCCGTCATATGATGTCTGTCAAAGCAAAGCCACCCGGGGGCACGCAGTATGGCGATTGGTGGTGCGGTGTGTCTCTCTCTCTTGGACACACCGCACCTTCAGTCACAGTAAAGAGCCTATGAAGTAGGCTTTTTACCATGTAATGAGCTGTGCCCAATCACAGCTGATCAGTGTAAATAGGAAGTGATGTTATCAGCATTCCTCTGCTTGCATTGACAGTGCGTTAGTAGAGGAGAGCCAATAAACGGCTCTCCTGATGGGGTTCTGTGCTGATAATCAGTGCATTCCCATCAGTGATGCCTGCCAGTGCCCTCCAGTGCTGCCTTTCAATGCCCATCAGTAATGCCTATCAGTACCGCCCATCTGTGCTGCATATTATTGCCTCCTCATCAGTGCCCTTCAGTGCAGCCTTATCAGTGCCCGTCAGTGCAGCCTCATCAGCACACATCAGTGAAGGAGAAAAATGACTTTTCTCTTTCCTTCATTGACGGACACAGGTTCATATCTTCATTTGACAGATGGGTTATGCTGCTCTTCCTAGAAGTAGGACACTAGGCAGAAAAGGGTTAACAAAAGTTAACAAAGCTTGACTTTGCCTGTGGGGCAGTCCCAGGTGGTATACTCCCATTTTCTGCTCCAGGATCTCAGTTTTTTTCTGCCTAGTCAGGAGTAAGAGCCTAGTTTCATGCTGGGATATCTGGTCCTGGCATTTTTTTCCTTTTTTAAACTGGACTTTTTTTCTTTTTTTTTCTACAATCAATTTGTTTCTGTGAGAACTACAATAAACTGCCAGACTGGGTGATGTACTGGATATCCTAGATCCTTACGGTCACCCCAGTCTGGCCAGCGAGTGTGTGCAGACCTCAGCTCCGCCCTAGGTCGGCCGCAACATGGTCCCACTGAGGGACTGGCCTGCGAGTGGAACACCTCACTAGGACCTGGTCCTCTGGGCCGCAGCACCCCCCGTTCTGAAATGGAGAGGTGATCTGTTTGGAGTGAACCCCACCTGGCTCCAAGGGTATGGTGAGTAGTGACCCTCGGGAATCTGGGGTGACCATAGGGTCTTCTAAGGGTCAGTAAGTCTTCCAGGGTCCTTCCCTCCCACACTTCTCTACCCCCTCCCCCACTGGATCCCCCTGTATGGGCTTCCCTCCTCTATATCAGTGGGTGGCTGGTGAATTCTAAAGCATTCAGGTTTTGTCACCTTAGTGAGGTGAAGGATTGTTTAGTTGTGGTGAAAGATTCTGCTGTATCCAGACCGCTCCGTGTGGTGAAAGGCCGAATGTCTATTTGGGGTGCTATTGAAGTTCCCCTGCTGGTGTCTGTGGGCAGTGGGTGGCACTGCCATTTTCCTGTGGCCACAAGAGCGGTGGCCATTTTCTTGCAGCTGTGCGGAAAGGTCTCTAGTGTCAGCACTGCTCCCTGGGATCGGCGTGCTGCAGACTCTGGGTGATCTTCCCCCCCTTACCACAGAGTCCCTAGTGTGGCGCTCATTCCTCTTCTCTCCCTTTCTCCCTTCTCTTCTTCTCTCCCTGTTCGGCTGAGATGTGGTGGTGGTGAGTCCTGGGCAGTATCTCCCGGCCTGTTTCTTTCATTGCAGTGGTACTGGGACTTGTAGTCCCATGGGTATCAGCGCTGAGGGGGTTGTTTTTATTTCACAGCCTACGTTCCTTCCGAAGGTCGTTTCAGGGTTTCATTTAAATAAGGACATTGTGTTGCCTTCGCTATGTCCTAAGCCAAAGCACCCAAAAGAGGTTGCTTTGCATTCCTTGGATGTGGTCAGGGTCAGCAGGGTGTACTTGGTGGCGACTGAGTCTATTTGAAAATCTGATTCCTTGTTTATTTTTACGGATGGCCTTTGTAAGGAGCAGGCTGCATGTGCTGGGACCATTTCCAAATGGGTCAGGCATACGGTGGTGCAGGCCTATTCAATTAAGGGTCAGGTTCCTCCTTTTCCCTGTTAGGGCGCATTCCAGAAGAGCGCTTAGTGTCTCCTGGACCTTCCGTCATTAGGTGTCAGTGGTCCAGGTTTGCAAAGCGGCCACCTGGGCGTCTGTATACACGTTCACCAAGTTCTACAAGGTGGATATTTTTGCACCTGCAGATGTTGCCTTTGGCCGCAAAGGTTTGCAGGCTGCTGTGGCAGAGACCTTTTTTTTTCTGGTCGGTGAGCTCCAGTTGTTCCTTGTTGAGCTCCTGGTTTGCCTGGTTGACTAAGTTTAGCCCTTCTTTTTGGGAATGTTGTTCATTGCTGTGTTTCTTTCCCACCCCTCATGCTGATACTGCTTTGAGATGTCCCATCTGTCAAATGAAAATATGAAGCTGTGTCGGTCAATGAAGGAAAGATAAAACTGGATTTTTGTCTCACCGTAAAATCCTTTTCTCTGATGTTCATTGATGGACACAGCACCCATCCCTCTGTGGAGCTGGGTTATTTTCTTTTCCATAGATGCCACTTTGGTGGTCAGTTAAGGTGGGGGCAGCAGCCACAAGCAACTATCAGATCCATAGCGCAGAAACACACTTCTATAACATTAATGGCTGTGTGTTGTTATTTTGAGGGGACTGTAAATTTACACTGTTAGTCCCCGTTCACACTAAGGTGACCTGTGAGGCGACCTGGTCGCCTCACAGGTCGCCGTAGGTCGCCTCCCATAGGGAAGCTGCGGACCCGTTCTAATAGGAGCGACACAAGTCGCTCCGACTTAGGAAAAGGGTCCGGAGCTTCTTTGGGGCGACCAGGAGGCGACCGCCATAGACTTCAATGTTATGAAGTCCGTGGCGGCCGCTCCGAGGTCACGGCGCGCTGCTCGCACCGCGACCTCGGAGGTCGCGGTGCGAAGTAGCGTCGCTTGTATGTGAACGGGGCCTAATACAAGCTGTACACTTACTACTTTACATTGTAGCAAAATGTCATTTCTTCAGTGCTGTCACATGAAAAACTATAATAAAAGATTTACAAAAATGTACTCCCTTTTATGAGATACTGTATATAAGCAGCAATGGTTGGCGATGTGCTAAAAGTTGACACAAATCTAAACATTGCAATTATGGGGTTATTGTAGGCCAAAAGCTGATGCCCAATTAATACCCTTTTCTGTCTAAGGGAACAAAAAAAAAAACACAAACACAGGTCAGAGTCATGTAAGAACCAGCAGACACATTTTAGGATCCAGGGAATAGGTGTTTCTGTGGTTGTAGAAAATGCTGAGAGACATTCCCTGGCTAGATTTTAGGCACATTCGTTACCAAACTCCTGGGGTTTGTCTAGCTGTAGTTTATGTAGATATTATTACAGAATTCTGTGGCTTGCATAGAGATCTCTATTTAAGTGTCGACTGACCAAACACAGAAAATATCAAGTAATATTGTGCAGTCTGTAGTTTTGAATTAACATACCAGTAGTATGCCATGACTCCAGCCACAGATATCCAGAAACATGCTTGCAGATATCCAGAAACATGCATGCAGATATAGCTAAAGGAAAATATTCCAGACTGCACACGGAGCATATAGAATCTATGGACAGCTGTAGAGGCTTGTACTAAGAAAGTGGTATGAAAATTTCACTATAAATTACCTAGATGTCTCTCCACTGTCATTCTAGAGGTCAGCATTGCAGTTTGCTAAAAGGTAACACCAACTTGCAATAGTTTTAAGTGATACTAAAGCTTCCCGGTTTTGGAACAAAATCATATCAAATCAATGTCAACTTAACCTTACCTATATCTTTGCTGCCTATCCTTCTTGTGGATCGCTTTTTTGACTGCCTCTGTGCAGCTGGTGCCTCTGCTCCCATGCTGCCATTTTGAAAAAGTATGAAATCTTTCACCTGTGGGAGATGGAACACTTGGCACCATGCGGCTTTTCTCGTGCTTGCTCTGTATGGCAGTACAACTATGTTTTTAAAGGGCTTTTCTGGAAATCTTGTGAGATAATGAAAACTTTTTATTTTTATTTTTTTTTATTTCCGAACAGCAAATGAGTTTAACCACTTGCTGACCAGGCGCCATACTTATACTGTGACAGGTTGGCTCTGTCCTGTGAAACGACGTACCTGTACGTCGTTTCGCGGGACAGCTAGTGGGGGCATGCAGAAAATTGTCTGAAATCCAAACTTGGGTGTGACCGCTCTAGGTGAGGCAGTATCAGGTGCTGGTCGGATCGGTCATCCTGTAAATAGATTTGTTGAAAAAAAAGTGACCGCACTCCGAAGTTGAAATCAAAAGGGAGTGATTTATTCTACATCAAACAAACATCAAAAAATCAAACTGTGAGACATGGGACAAAAAGGTAGACGTGTTTCACGACTAGGAATGTTGCTTACTCATTACCAAGTGGTAAACTGTAAAGCATTTCACCATTGATCAGCAGATCGCGAGCGCCATGCAGGACTCCTGCAGACTGTCAGTTTCCCATTCACAGAACTCTGTGGCTGAATGTCCCGGTTGGGTAGGCGGAGCCCCACGCTCCTTGTTATTTTCAAGGAGTGACAGCGGGCACCTGGAGAATGCCTGCTCGCCAGTGTTAAATTTTGGCAGCAAATTTCAATTTAGTTTTAGTCTTAGGACTAAAATGGCATTTTAGTTTTAGTCCCATTTTAGTCTTCTGCAAGTGTTTTAGTTTTAGTCGTATTTAGTCGACTAAAACTCCAGTACATTTTAGTCGACTAAAACATCTTACATTTTAGTCGACTAAAACGTCCTACATTTTAGTTGACTAAAACTCATTTCAGTCATCTAAATGGTCAGGTCAGAGAGGAGGCCTGTAATGCTGTTGCCTGCAGTGAGTGCAGTGAGTGCACTCAGTGCTGCTCAGAGTGCTGAATGGGGGTCTCAGGTTTAAGGGTGGTCTCTGGTCTGACTCTGAACTGAAGTTGTTGAACAGGATGGGCCGGGGCGGGCCTCATCGGCCTATATGCATGCACACAGTCCTGGATGGATGGCGGAATCGGATGGCAGTGGTGACTGGTGAGTGGTCTGAGGGGACTCAGGGAGGCAGTAATAGCTGGCCTGAATATTAACTCACAGTGGGTGCTCTGCTCTAGATGTGGTGGTGGCCGGGTGCCAGTGCCGTGTGATGAGTCGGGCCTGGCGCGTCTGGCTGTAGTGCTGCAGTGCTCTGGTGAGGTCAGGTGACTGGTCTCGAGTCGACTCTCTTGTAGTAGTCCACTCCTCACATCGGACGTCACGGGGCACGCCACGCCAGACGCCACACAGGTGGAGCTCCGTGAAAACCGGAAGTTGGGTAAACGTCCCTGCCTGTAGAAGTAGTGAAACCGCACTCAGGTAGATGAAAACAAATGATGTGGTTTATTCTTCAAAATCATGGATATACAGACAGTGCAGGGAACAGGTAATCCAGGTTAACGCGTTTCACGGCTCACATGGCCGCTTACTCATAACAGTAGTGATGAATAACGGGGATCGGTTTCTTATACATATTCTAGGTGATTAATGTAATTGCTAACACCTTTGTATAATTGACTCAATGATCTTGCAATGAGAGACCGATTAGACCGTGATTCAGCACCTGGGATATAAAAATGTACACAAAAAATACCTCATAATGAGGCAGGATAACATGACAGCAAACATACAGTGTATGAAGAGAGAAAAAAATATAAAAGATATACATTATTAGCATAATATATACCAATAGTGTTATAACATTAAAAACATTGTTGACAAAAAGGAAGAATCCAAAACGGCATAAATAACATGAACACAGGAGGAGAAGATGAAAAGTTTAAGACTTATATATACATATAGAAGTATCATCTTCAAATTCTACCTGTGTAGATATTAAATATAAAGACATGCTTCATGGAACAAGTGATATTAAAAAGTACTTATGTGTGAAAAAACTAAGTAAATGGATAAAAATCATGACACGAATAATGAAACTGAAAATGAGAGTGAAAATCTCTCGCCTTTAATCAATTGATTATGAAAATGGATGTGCAACACATCTATGGATATGTGTATGAAATATACTAAATCCATGTGTAAATGCATACATGAACATGTACCAAAATATGTGTAAAATAAAATAAAATAAAATAAAAATGCTGAATAGTGCATGTAATGTGGTACACCAATCAATTTTTATCTGGGATTATCAGAAATAGCAAAGCCAGGTGCCAGTGCCGTGTGATGAGTCGGGCCTGGCGCGTCTGGCTGTAGTGCTGCAGTGCTCTGGTGAGGTCAGGTGACTGGTCTCGAGTCGACTCTCTTGTAGTAGTCCACTCCTCACATCGGACGTCACGGGGCACGCCACGCCAGACGCCACACAGGTGGAGCTCCGTGAAAACCGGAAGTTGGGTAAACGTCCCTGCCTCACATTTTCGTTTAGTTTTCGTTCGTTAACGAAAACGGATTTGATTTTCGTCATAGTTGTCGTCATTTGACAAATGTGCTATACTTTGCGTCTCGTTTTCATCAGTTGAAAAATGCCGGTGACGAAAACGTTTTCGTTGACAAAATTAACACTGCTGCTCGCTACATGATCCACCCCAAAAAAAGGGGAATTTATTCTTTAAGTGTAATGAAAAAATCAAATTCCTGGAGTTCAGCATTAAACAGAGCGTGTCCCTGTGTGATTTCAGTGTGAACTGACACTTAAAATATAACTAAAGACAACACTTTTTATTTAGTTTTGGATAGAGTAGAGATGGATTAAGGCTTCTGTCAGTTATTGTGACATGTGTCCCCATTAAGGAGATTCACCCTCTCTATTTGTCCTGTTTAACATTACCATTGAAAGTAAAAGAAAATCCCAAATTTTTGGGTTGTCTCCAAAAAAGTAATAGAGGGGAAATCTTTCAATGGGGACACTAGTTCTGGTGACCTGGGGGTTCCTAAAGGATTCCCCTAATTTGCAGGGAATGCTTCTCACTTCCTGTTTGGCTATGGAAAAGGAAGTGAAGGGAAATCTCTAAAATGGGACACAGATGGCAGAAAAAAATCTGCTCAATTCCAAATGGGGGGAAAAAAACTTTTGCCTATATTTCTAATATGATGCGTCCTTGCAGTGTTTTTTCTTTTTCATAAGCAATTGAAAATACTTCATCTGGTTTTTATAAAGAAGGGCTTTACCCTGCAAGTCCATGGTGCTTTTCCAGCTTTTCCTTGGATTTCCACATCTGATGTTCGCCGACCACTGCCCCGCACTTGTCAACATTGGCCAGTTTATTATTCCACATCATAAATGCTGGTTACACCCATAATGTGTACAGTTCCACTCCTATTGCCTAGTACTTCATCAGCTCCAGTTCAATTATTTATGATTCAAACCCTAGAGTAAGATTTATGTTTTTGGCAAGACAAAAAGCTGGCTTCTGTAACTTCACATTCAGGGCTTATGCAAGGCAGCTGTCCTCAGAAAGGGTAATGGAAGGACTGGATCTTTCTGGGCCCTGAATTTGGGCTATCCTCTTTTTAGGCACTTGTTTTTCTTTCATGTTATTTTGCTTTCTTTTTCTTCACTCTTATTTCATCTAAAAAAAAGAGAAAAACAATTTAGAAATGTTGAAAAGGTAAGCATAAGGCTTCATGTACACTATATTTGAGTTTAGGAGCTTTTGGTGTTTTTTTTTTGCCAAAGCTCCTAATTCAACTCCAAAAAAGGCAAAATTGTAAAATTTCCAGCGGTCAAAGTGCATGAAATAAAACAAAACAAACGATTTCTCCAGTGCTCAAAAGGACAGTCACCAGTCGGGTAGATGCACCGACTATGCATTCTCATGGACAGTGCTTCAGCAGTGCTGTCCTCCTCAGACAGGGGAATCTAACTCACAACTGCAAAAAACACACGGGGCGTAAACGCCTAGTGCACTACCCAAGGTAAACCAAACAGCCAAATTTATGCTCCCAAACAACAAATGTAATCCGCATGACGTTCACTGATGGTTGATCAACCTGGCAACGGATGACTGAATGATAGGCGATGTCGGAAGGCTGACGTGTTTCAGGGTCACATCCCCTTCCTCAGAGCTCAAACCAACAAGTGCTTGCCTCTTAAATATATACCCACTAGGCACCCTATTGTTCCACCTCCAATGGGGCATGGTGTCACAGCTTCAGACAAGGTTAAAGGTCAGACAGGAAAAAAAAATAATATATATATATATATACCGTATATATAATAAAAGTAGAGGAACTACCTTTCATAAATGTATTTATGTTTCAGAAAGGACTGCTCAACATATGTGTGTGTGACATTCACTGACAACTGCACTTACAGTTCTAGATGGGCACTACCAATCCCTTGAATGGATACAGTGTCGCGCTATCCTGCTTGCGGTGCTCATCTGCGATACATGAAATAAGCCTGCTGCGGGGGTCGGGCAGTAATGGCTGCTGGAACGCACGCCATCCGGCATGTGCTTCCATCTCCAGGAAGCACACCATCATCCGTCACTTCCAGAGGTTTATGAATGTGTGCTGGAACGCATGCTGCTCCATCACCTGCTCCTACTTCTGGGAGGCACGTCACACTACGTCACCTCCGGGAGTCGGCAGGGGGCAGCGCCACCAGGAAACGTGTGCATGAAGCCTTACTTGGTTTTTATATACTGCTGTTGACTTCATTAGACAAGGATATTGTGTTGACCCCTCATTTTGGTCCCTATATCATCCTTCTCAGTCATAAGCAGCATTCACATCCCCCTGAGTCATAAGCAATATGTAGGTCATTTTTATGTTTCAAACACATACTAATACCTTTCAGCCTTTCTCAACCTTTACAGCACAGAGAAATCCTTGAAAAACTTTGTGGTATTAGGGAACTGATGACTATATCTGAAACTCATAATACATAGTGTGATGGTCAGTGCAAAGCATGCTCCTTACCCTTGAGGTCATTGGGAAGAGTTACACTTGTTCAGGCGCCATTCATTTTCAAGGGCACCTAAACATGGGTGCGATTCTGCTGCCATTGTCACGCAAAGCTGTTCACCCAAAAATACGGCCTTGCTCCTTTTTGAATGACTAGCTTTACTCAACGCGATTCATTGTAACAGAACGCGCCCGTGTTTAGGCGCCATTGGAAATGAATGGGACCTGAACAAGTGTGGTGCAATTTTTCAGTTTTGCAGAGCGATTTGGGATCCCAAGCTGAAACGCAGTGATGCTACCCATGATCGAAAATGTGTGAGTGGGGCCTTTATGATGTTGAATGTTTTCCTTGCACAAAATGGTCTGCTTAAAGGTGTAACTATCTAGGGTCAAAAAATCAGAATAAACTTGAAGTTTGAAAACTTACTTTTGACAGGAATAACACATTTACTTCTTTGAATTCTGTGACCTATGCCCTGTGAGTAGGCACTGCTGTGTCACACATTTCACAGAGCCTGCCTTCTGAACTACAGAGATGCTTAAAGTGAGAGTTTCAGGGGGTGGGATAAATACAGAATTTGCTGCTTGCAGGCAGCAAGGTACCATGGGATATGTAGTCCTCAGAAATCAAAAGTAAGGAGCATCAGAGAAGCACCAAAACATTCTGAGAATCCAGGAAGTTGTGGAAAGAGACGACCAGCAGACATGCAGCACTCACAACATGAAAGGAGATTGTTCAAGGAAGCGTATATTGGATCGTCAATATTAGCTAATATATGCGTTGGTATAACAATGCGGAAGTTATAAAATGGAAGTGTGTGCTGTGACCATAGAATTCCTTTAACTAAAAAAAAAAAAAAGAAAAATTGTCTAACGTTTACTGTCTCCTAGGTGGTTTGTGAGGTCTTCAGCTGGGCTAGTGAGTCATACCTGCAATTCTATCCAGAGGAGGCCATCTCACCTTACTGGAAGAGATGCTTCTAATTAGAAGTGACTCAACTTGGATTGCTTAGTGTAGTTTACAGCTGTGTGAATGTTTATATCACCAAAATATCCTGACTTTTCTAGCCAGCAACTGCAATCCATAAATATTCCAACACTATTTTAAGCAGATTTTATACAAATGGCATTATCATGTTTCATATTTTCAGTTGCAGAGCACTTCTGCTGTACTGTATAAACCTTGTATGTTAGTTATTGTTTGTTCTCCTTATGCAGTATAATGGTAAGATTTAAGAGAAATATTTGTGTTTTAACCATTTTATTTTATTAGGGGAGAATTCATTTCTTGCATTTTGGATATTACACATTAGTCTTGAGATGGATTTGCATGCAGTTGTTGATTTCTTCTCTTACTGTAGTGCTTGTGTGGGGCCTGAAGGTGTCACTGTTTCTACTGCTAAGTGGTAAAATGCATTTCATTAGAAAATAATATTAATTTATATAGTCTGGCTACATTTAAATGACCCTCAGATATAATGTTATGCAACAGTACAGATGCTGTATGTTTATTGAACTTTTCATGAGAATTACTAAAATTAAATACAGGTCCATACATTCATCTTTGTACCTGTTTAGCTTTTCCAGTGATCTTCTATAGAATTGTGAAGAAAATCCTTTCCTTGTTTTCTAGCTTCCCTGCTCCTTCCCTGATAGAAGCCCAATTTGTGGGTGTTACTAATGTTGAGTTTCGGTAGAGCACAATTGCCACCTCCCCGTATCCCATGGGCTCATCTTGTGAGCACTCCTTCAGTTTCTTTGTTTTTCAACTTCTCTCTCTTTTCAAACAGACTTAGCTGGATACGCCTCCTGACATTCCACCTTCATTGGTTGCTAGGACGCAGGCCGCTGGACCACACATTGTCAGTGCTGTGTGGCCTGGCCTGCTGACATCCTGACAACCTGTCATGCTGCACGGCCTGGCTGCCTGATTCATAGCAACCTATCGTGCTCTGTGTGGCCCTGCTGCCTGTGTGCTAGAAGCCATAGAAGGCTAAGTTCACCTTTGCCAAAATAATAATTGCAAATTTATTTGCAGGTTAAAAAGGCGCACCTATTTGTTGTTTTTTTTCATAGGAACTTGTAAAGCTTTGAATTGGTCATCGGTGGATGGTGGGTACACTGTTATGCTCCTGCAGGGTACAATGTCGAGCTCCTGCAGACACTTCTACAGCCCTCTGCCCAGACCTCTGGGTCAGTTATTAAGCTGCAGAAAGTGCCAATGAACTACAAGGGCGCTAAATTACATTCTCTTGGTCTACTGAGAATTACAAGGCCGTCTGCTGCTATGGAAGATGGAACTTGTAGTTTATTCATTCACAGATCATTGTAAATGAAAGATGCGTCTGAGCAGGTGGAGTCCCGCACAGCCATGCTGATTTTAAATGTGACAGTGGCTGTGAAAGAGAAGAACTCCTGTCTGCTGTCACAAGGGGGTGCTGGTGCACAGCAACATGTTAAATGTTACACCCCAAATAAAAGTGTAACATGTTGCTGTAGGTCAGTGATGGAGAATTTTTTTGGGCCCGAGTGCCCAAACTGCGACACAAAACCAACTTATTTATTTCAAAGTGCCAACATCCACCGCCATGCAGCACATTGCCATACAGCACATCGCACAATTCCATCACACTGTAAAAACTAGCACATAATATGTATCGCCCTTAACCTTTCTGTTATCCGGCCACATCACTAAGTGAGCTACACATTACACATCGTCATGTGACTCATAGCACACCTGCTCACCATGCATCCCACCCCTCCATACAGCTCATAGCACACTTTCCTCTGCATCACACATCTGGTCCCCCCCTCTGCAGCTCACCCCCCCCCCTCCCCCCTCTGCTCTGGTAGGACAGTGGTGTAATGACACTCATGTAGCCCATCATGTTCCCTCTGCCCACGCACACCTCTACTTCTATCACCATAGCACAGAACACGGTCATATGGCGCAGCTCATCTCTGGGCTTTCTCACCAATGGAACAAAGCAGCTGCACTTGGCAACCCTCGGGAAAACAAACACCCACTTCTCCTCTCATGCTAGTCGATAGGCTGTTCATTCCCCGGCCTAGGGAGGTGATTGGCTGTTAATCCCCCGCCCTTCCTGCTGGTCTGCTAGTCGGTCTCGCCGTCTTTTCTTCAGAGTTATGCTCGGAGTCAAAATGCTATGGGTGATCTGGAGGAAGCAGGCGGTGTTGGGACAGTGCATGGACACTGGGTGCTTTGTCCTCCTAATGAATTGTGTGGAGCTTTTGTGTGCCTGAAGCTGCTCAGAAAACGATAGCTCGCGTGCCCACGGAGAGGGCTCTGTGTGCCAGCAGTGGCATGCGTGTTATGGGTTCGCCTTCATTGCTACAGGTGAATCTATTCTTTAAAGCCAGATCGTTGGTTGGCAGATCCAGCTGAGCCTATTACTGATAGGTGGAACACTAGAACTGATGTCCCTGAAGGCACGATTTAACCTGCCGAATAAATACCTGTTCCGCTATCTTCAGCTTCCTCATGCTTTTCTGGCACAGTTTGGTACTTCCCGCGTGGAGGTCAAAATATCTGCGTTAGAGACTGTAGTGCAGGTTGAGGATATGCGGAAGCCTCTCTCTGAATTATATAAGGAACTGTTTGTCACTACTCCGTTGGCGGTGCGTAGGTGTAGAGAACGCTGGGTGGAGGAGGTACCGGACTTAGATGGTGATGATTGGGACGATATGTGGTGTTCTCCCTTCGCTTACATGGTCTCTGCAAGGGATCGCCTGATCCATTTTAAGTTCCTGCATAGGATCTATTGTACACCAGCGCGCCTGGCCCGTATTTGGGTGACCTGTTGTCACTTGTTTTCTTTTTATGTGTTTGCCCTGTGTGGCATTGTGTTGTGTTTGTATGTTGTATTTCATTGAAAAACTTTAATAAACAGAAATTTCCAAAAAAAGAACTCATGTGCCCCCTCCCCTGCATATCTGTTGACATCTCTTGCCTCGGGGAAGCACCTCGTGTCCAAGGCAAGTGCTATTAATCACTGCTTGCCAAAAACGAATATCCTTGCTGGATGCATAGTCACATAGCATTGGGGAGATTGCTGTTGACCATGCATATCAGAACATCACCATCTAGAAAAGTGCTACGTTTGCTTTGTCACCTGGGGCACAGGAGAAACTTACAATGTTTGGCGAAACTTCTTCATTGGTCTACATTCACACCTGAGCACAGCACATTTCTAGTGATTGTGAGGTGTTTTTCCCAATGTTTTACAAGCTTTGCACTAGTGTTTTTGAACATGTATCAAGCTTCAGGTGTTTGTTTTCTTAGCTCGGCACAGAAAAGAGCGCAGTTCTTGTGGACGAGAGGAGTTTTCATGCAAAAATCGTTTCTAAATGTGCATGTCCCACTTTCATAGGTGCATCTATTGCAGTTTATGTAGACAAAAAAAGCCTGTGTAGGGCAGAGTATACAGGTGCAGACAGGGCCATCTAGAAAGAATCTGACTCTGCATGTTGAGCACAGTCAGGCATAGAAAAACATGTTGGAAAAATACTCAAGTGTGAATGGGTACACACTTATTTTTTTCGTTCAACCCAGCGAACTGAACTAAAAAAAAATGAAACGGAATCCTGTGTTAGCACAATGATCTCCCTCGCTGAGCTATTGTATTCTGACAGGGCGACTCCCCCCACCCCCCAGCACACACCAGTCAGCGCTCTCAGCCATTGGCTGTCAGCACTGATCGGATGCCGATTGGCAGACCTTTTTCGGTCATGCCCTAATGACTGAAGCTGGCATGCCCTTAATGCTTCCATGAATTGTAGTTCAAACAAATTAAAGGGGATCTTCAGTCTGTTTCCTACACATCCTGCATCTGCTGACTTTTAATATAGGGACGCTCACCTTTCCAAGTATCCAGCTTTCTGCAGCTGACTTGTTCTATTTTTAATGCAAATTTTTTATTTATTTATTTTTGCGGTGGGGAATAAAACAGGGAATTGACACATGCCCTGCTTTTTGGTCATCTTTGTTCTATTAGTTAGAAATATCTTCACTTCTTGTCCTGTAGTCCTCACAGGAAGTGAATGAAAATCTCTCAAAAGGGAGGCATATCCCCTCACTTAGTTATCCTGTTTCAATGACTTATCAAAATTGTTAATTTTCCCTCAATATCCCATTGTCAAAGAGGTACAGACCAACTCAGAATTCTGAAAAAGCAAAGTGGCTGTAAATGGCTTTCCACGCTTTAGCGTTGTAAAATGAGCTTCCCATTAAAAGATAAGGACATTCTTTGCTGATTGTGACTATGGTCACCAGGACAAATTCTGCTGGGTTGAAGGGATGTATGCGTTCAGTGACTGACATCCTGGATATTCTGGATATTGGATTTGGAAATGCAAGAAAACACAGTGATCCTGGGTTCAGCAAATCGGGCACCTCAAAATTTCAACTGCAGCTTTTAAAAAGGCATTATTAAAGCGGAGTTCCGGGCACAAAATTCAATTTCTAATAATTACTGCATTGTATTCCTTACCCTCCGCTGAGTCAGAATTGGATATTCCCATAGTTTTTTTTTTTTCACTTACCTGTTTACAGAGGTTTGTATACTCACCTTTCAAAGGACTTCCTCCCTCCTGCGCCTCGGCTCTCCTCGTCAGTTCCGTGCCGCTCTTCCTCGGCGCTCCCATGATGCACTTTGCAGTCACATGGGCGGCCGACCACTGTTCTCATTTCTTGACTCACAGGCCTACGCCCACTGGAATCAGGAAGAAGGGAAGACATTTCCCCACAACGGACTCGGCAATCCACAACAAAGATGGCGCCGCACATCAGAAATTATATAAAGTAAGATTTTATTCTTGCAAACTCATTATTTATTTCACCATTCTAACCAGGATTAGCGGATGTATCGATGTGTAAGGGTGATTGTTAGGGGGAGATTGAAAAAAAAAAAACGATTCTGTGCCCGGAACTCCGCTTTAATGACTTTTACACTGTTTTTACATGTGTTCATATGAAGAGTCAGTGTTGAGTGTGTTTTTGCTTTTGTGATAAATGTTAATACTATAGTTATATTGAGCATTCTAGTTTTATTTTATGGAGATAAATCTAAGTTTATGTGTGGAGGCTTATTCACATAGGTGCAAAATAATGCGGCTTTCAGATCTGTAATGTGTTCTGGATCTGAACACAGCCATGCACACAGCAATCCGGAGCTGCGTTCAGCTACGTCAAAAAAGAATCTGCATCCGTGGTGCTGCTTGTTCTACGAAAAATCATACAGCCATGTGCATGATTCCTAATTTAGATTTCTTTGTGGTTTTTTTGGTTTTTACAAATACCGAGTACATCAGTTCTGTGTGATAGGCTTTATATAGACTAAAACTCTATGACTGACATCTCACAATTTTTGGGGAAATTAAAGTTTATAAAAAAAAAAAAATCAATAAATTATGTATTGCATGCTGTTCATACTCAGTCACTATGAGATTTGTTTTCTGTACTCTGCAAAAAAACCTTGCTGATCCTGCTGTTCTCTATCTCCACCTTTTCTCCATGTCTCCAATTCAGCTAAGGATTTTGTAGCTGTGGTGGCAACTCTGCACATGCTCAGTTTTCAGTGAGTTTTTATGCTGAGCATTTCCTCCCGCTTACATCTGAGCAGCCCATGTGACTAATGAGTCATAAATGTGGGCATATACACAGTGGTAAGTGATAGCCCGCTATCTCCCTCTCTCCCCCATGCCTACTAATCAGCTAAACACAAGTTGGGGTGGGATATTACATGTAGATTGACAGAGGCTTCACCTCCCTCTTATTCTAAAACAAAGGCTGCAAGGGTATGACACAGCCTGTGACTGTCAGAAATCCACCCACACCGTGTTATTGCCAAAAAATAATAAAGATTTTATTTCAAATATATATTTGTATGCCAATTTAAAACAGTTTATTGATGTTATTTTTTTTTTTACTCTGTATTCCAAAGGCTGTTTTTATTATATATTTTTTAAACATATGAACAGCAGCAGAGGACTTGAAGCTCCTCCTGCTTATGTTTCCCTGCAGACAGGCTGGGAAAGAGCTGGGTCATGTGGCAGTTGTATATCGATTAGGAAAAAGGTACCTAGATGTTTTTTCTTTTAATTAAAATAATTACAGTGCCATACAGAAATGGAAGGGACAATGTAAATTAAACAGTGTGTGTTTAGTATCACTTTAACCACTTAAGCCCCGGAAGATTTTACCCCCTTCCTGACCAGGGGGTATTTTGCGATTCGGCACTGCGTGACTTTAACGGACAATTGCGCGGTCGTGCGACGCTGTACCTAAACAAATTTGGCGTCCTTTTTTTCCCACAAACAGAGCTTTCTTTTGGTGGTATTTGATCACCTGTGCGATTTTTTTGATCATGCGCTATAAACAAAAAAAGAGCGTCAATTTTGCAAAAATAACAATATTTTTCACATTTTTTTATATGAAATTCCCCAAAAAAAAATGTAAAAATCAAAATTTTTTAACATTTTCGGCCAACTTGTTTTATGCTACATATGTTTGGTAAAAAAAATCGCAAAAAGCGTATGTTGATTGGTTTGCGCAAAAGTTATCGCGTTTACTAACAAAGGGAAAGATTTTTGTCATTTTTGGTGTTTTGAGTAATGGCAGCGATCTGCGTTTTTTTTTTTTTGCGGGACTGCGACATTGTGGCGGACAGATCGGACCCTTGACTGGAATTTTTGACACTTTTGGGGTTACCAGTGACATTACTGCAGTAATCAGTGCTATACATATGCACTGTTACTGTAAAATGACACTGGCAGGGAAGGGGTTAACTATTGGAGAGGGAGGGGTTAAGTGTGTCCTAGGGGCGTGTTTCTAACTGTGATTGGCTGTGGCTACTACTGTAAAAACCGAGATCAACGGTCCTACATAGTAGAACCGTCTGATCTCCATTTTTACACAGGGGAGAATGACAGGCGGCTTGTTTACATCAGCCGCCTGCCTTTCTCCATCTCTACCGACGATCGCAGTGTGACCAGCGGACATTGGGTCCGCCGGTCACACGCACGGACTCCTTAGTGAACGAGCCGGGGCGGGCGCGCGCCTCAGCGGGCGCGCGCTCGCCCGCTATTGGCTCACAAGCCGGTGACAGGCTAGTGACGTATATATACGTCACTTTGCCTGGCCGGGCTGACCGCCGCAGTATATGTATTTGCGGCGGTCGGCAAGCGGTTAATTAAAATAATTACAGTGTCATTGTCCACATACAGAAATGGAAGGGACAATAAACAGTGTGTGTTTAGTATCACTTTAAAGCTTTTGGCCTGCTGTTATTTCTTACAATAAGCCTCCCTCCCCCTTTCTGACATCCTGACAAGATATGTGAGGCATGGGTTTATTGTGATAAAAGAAAAGGACAGTGATAAAAACCTTCAGAGATTCTAATCCTTCCACACTTTTTTAATAAGTTTTGTTTTTGCTACGACCTCTGACCCTCCTATCACTTCCTGTCTCTTTCATATCCTTTCACTAGGACAGAAAGTGAGATGAAAATCTCCCTAGTTGGGAGACAGACAGCAGTAATAACTGGACAGTTTTTAACCCTTAACTTTTCTTTGTAAAACGCTTTGGCTAGAGTTGAGTATTAAATTGCTAGCACATTATGACATACCTGAAAACAAAGCCCTCCAGCGACGCGCTGTCACCTCTAAAGGCGCTTCCATCTTCACCCATTCTTCTTTCTGGGTTCACTGGCTTCAGCTATCTGATTGGCCGAGTGTGCAGGAGTAGCTGTTTACGGCACGGGTGTGCCTTTCCTTCAGAGCGCATGCCGCGGTGACATCACCGGCTGCATCCAAAGTAAATATTTTCTAAACGATGCACGTTTAGAAGATATTTACAGTACATAGGCTTACCCATGGGTAAAAATCATACATGGGAGTTTACTGGGAAGTTTCAAGCTCACATCTAACTAAAAAAAATAAAAAAATCTGTGTTACAT
The DNA here is from genome assembly GCF_965119305.1 of Pelophylax lessonae. NCBI lineage: Eukaryota > Metazoa > Chordata > Amphibia > Anura > Ranidae > Pelophylax > Pelophylax lessonae. The sequence goes on along the minus strand of NC_138771.1, from coordinate 98,740,522 downwards.
AATGACAATTTTTCCTCAAGAACTCCTTCCACTAAATCCTGTAGAAAGTTTTGAGCTACAGAATTACAGTACGTGCAACAATCATTTCTAGACCCGGCTATCTGATCATTTATCTGGCGAGGATTCGGCTGTTCAGTATGCAAAGCAAACATAGTATAGTCTGTCTTATGTGTGTTATGACATTTCCTGAACGCTGTGTTCTAGGGCATGTCTGGCACAAAATCCAGTAAATTGAGCTGCAAGATATTTTTATATAGCTACGCTTGTAGTCTCTGTATTAATTGGTCTACCTGCTCACCTTGCATTAGTTTTATAGGTCTTATTATATTTTCCTGTACTGCTACTTATGTTGTAAAGCTGAATTCCAGGCAGATCGAAAATCAAGTAATCATTAAAACAGAATTGTCTTTATATAGAGAACTGGCAGAAGCATCTGGATCTGCCTTGCTATTTGCATCTTTGAGTTCCTTGAACAGAAGAAGCATACTGTCTAGGACAAAAACAGCATGGTGCTCCTATCGGAGTTCTAATTGCACAATGACCTGACCTCAGGCACTGTGAAAGAGCACAAGGATGCCTTCATCAGTCTTCTATGCCTCCATTAATTCCAATGTAATCTGCAGTCACATAGAGGTCCCTGTACACCTGCTTACTAAATCCTCCTGTCATTACCGAATCCCAGGCCTTTCTGATGGGCAAAGTTTTGACATTGTTAGTACCAAAGCTTGAATATCCTTTCCTGAACCTGCATTCCTGCATTGGTCAGTGAGGCTGCCTGTCGTAGTGATGGGCCAATGGGAATGTGTGTTGTAATATAGGCTTAGCATTTGTGATTGGAAGTAGCAGAACACTTCTGTACATGTGACTGCTTAGTCACACTCTTCTTTCTAGTCTTAAAAGACCCAGGACAGTGCCTATTCACTCCATACCCATACATGCTCATGTGCATTGTAAATATGTCCACTAGAATGCATTGACCACTTGCCAACCAGCGGCGTACCTATACATTGCTGGACTTCAAGTGGTTGTACCAGGATGATGCCTGGCTAACTTTTACGAGCAGAGGAAGGGGATGCCTCCATCCCCTCAGATTTACCGGGATCTCCTGTCTGACCAACCAGCACTTTCGCCAGCTGATCAGAGAGCCAAACAAAGACTGGATAGGCTTTGTTCAGCTCTATGATGTAGTAACCCAGAAGCGATGACCTTCCATTACTTCCGGTTTACCCGGATGTAAACGGCATCAGTTTTAAAAATGAAAAGCACTTGATTTCACCAATCTTGGTGTGATCAAATGCTTTTAAGGGCAGAGGAGGGATCTGGAGTCTTATAGATCACATGCCTATTGCTGTCACAAGCATGTCTACATTCCTTGTGACCGCAAAAAAAAAAGCAAAAAACCGCAGTGTAAAAATTAACTAAATAATGAAAAGTGAAGTGACCCTGCCCCCCCCCCCCCCCCATGCTCACATGCAAAGGTGAACGCACATTGATCACGTACGCATGCAAAAAGCGATCATCCCACTCATGTAAGGTATCAACGCGAGTGTCAGACCATGGGCCATAATTCTAGCACCAGATCTCTTGTGTAAATCTAAAGTGGTAAACCGTAAAGGCTTTTCAAAGGGTCGCCTATGGATGCACTGAAGCCATAGCACATAAGGCACATTTACTTCTTTCATTGGGACTGGGTTGCATCCAACGCAGTTGGTGTGATTGTGCCCTAAAGAGATTGATCTAAAGCAAATGTTCAGAAAGTCACTGATCCAGAAGGTGTCAGTACCCCTGGACCAGTGTGACAGCCATGCAAATGCTTTTTTTTTTTTTTTTTTTTTATGTCAGCAATGGCCGTCTGAAAATGTCTCTTAGTATAGCTTACCTATTTAAAGGAAAATAAATCCTAGTTGTTGTAATTTTATGAGGTCTCATTTGACTTTTCCAACTAAATGTGTCACATATGTGGTTACTGCAGTTTTAGTATTTTATTTTTGTTCTTGTAAGAAAGGGAAATTTTAAGGCTGCATTCACATTGGCGATTAGGTCGCTGCAAATTGTAGTAGCAGTTCCTGCTGTGGCTCTCAGCGGCTTGGAGTGGCTGCCGGCCATGGTCACTATAATGACAGGTTGTCTGCAGCTGCGGCTATTTGTGGGTAACTTTTGGTGAGCGCTGCTGGACGTGCACAAAGTGTGCGGGTGTGAATGTAGCCTAAAGCCTTGTACACACGCAACGAATTTCCGCCGACCGGTCGTCCGTCTTTTGTCCAGAGTGGTGTCTGTTGGTTGGAATGTGCTCTAGACTGCACACGAATTTTCCCGCACGACAGAATTCTACTTCAGTAGTGATGTCATGTGTTGGATTGCTTTGTATGTGTTCTTTCATCTCTGAGCATGCCTAGTCTTGCTCATAAGATTTTTCCCCATCGAAATCTGTACTAATGAGACAAAAATCGGATGTGTTTTGACGGTCGACAAAAGTTATATAGCCTGCACACCAGGATTTTTTCGCACGAAAAGTCGGAGTCGGTTGTCGGAAGCACCATACTAACAAGCCGAAAATCGGCAGATCGGTCGTCGGACAAAATTTCCCGGCTGAATTTCTACTCGTGTGTACGGGGCTTTAACCACTTTACCACCGGAGGATTTTGCTGTCTTACGTCCAGGCCACTTTTTGCGATTCGGCACTGTGTGACTTTAACTGACAATTGCGTGGTCATGCAACGCCGTACCCAAACTAAATTTATGTCCTTTTTTTCCCCACAAACAGAGCTTTCTTTTGGTGGTATTTGATCACCTCTGCGCTTTTTATTTTTTGCGATATTAATAAAAAAATGCGAACAATAACAAATAACAATATTTTTCTACTTTGACAGTTAAAAAATATCCAATATATTCAATTTTCATCATATATTTAGGCCAAAATGTATTTAGCTACATGTCTTAGACAAAAAAATTCTCAATGAGCATATTTAACGGACAATTGCGCGGTTGTGCGATGCTGTACCCAAATTAAATTTATGTCCTTTTTTCCCCACAAATAGAGCTTTTTTTTGGTGGTATTTGATCACCTGTGCGATTTTTACTTTTTGCGCTATATACAAATAAAGAGCGACAATTTTTTGAAAAAATAACTATTTTTTCACATTTTTTTTTATATGAAATTTCCCCAAAAAAATTGTAAAAATCGAAATTTTTTAACTTTTTTTGCCAATTTGTTTTCTGCTACATATTTTTGGTAAAAAAAAATCGCAATAAGTGTATTTTGATTGGTTTGTGCAAAAGTTATCGCAGCTACTAACTACAGGAAATTTTATGTAATTTTTATTGTTTTATGTCATAGTAATGGCGGCGATCTGCGATTTTTTTTTTTTTTTTGCAGGACTGCGACATTGCGGCAGACAGATCGGACCCTTGACTGACATTTTTGACACTTTTGGGGGTACCAGTGACATTACTACAGTAATCAGTGCTATAAATATGCACTGTTACTGTAAAAATGACACTGGCAGGCAAGGGGGTAATTTTTATTGGTGATCCAAGGAGTTAATGTATGCCTGGTGCTTACTGACGTGTGTGGGGGGAAGGGACTGTGTGACACATGGACAGATCGCAGGTTCAGCTATGCTGAATCCTGCAATCTGATCCTGCCTGTCACTTAGGAGATCCGCCCGCTTTGTTTACACAACCGGGCGGATCTCCACACTCGATCACCGCCGCTCCTCCCCTGGCCCGACTCCCACTGTAACTGAATACAGCGGGACAGAGCCTCCGGCGGCGCGCGCGCCGCCCACAAGGGCAGGAGTCCAGCGACGTAGGTCTACGTCGCTGGACGGAATCGAGCCACTTTGCCGCAGTAGCACCCATGTGAGCGGTCGGCAAGTGGTTAAGCTGCACATACACTTGTAGATCAAGTTCGCCCAGGCTTTTTCAGCAGATTTAGCCTTACACAAAGGCTGGTGGATGGATGTACAACTTGGATAGTTATAGGAAGTTGGGAATGTTTACTAAAGGTCTGTTCACATCATTGCAGTAACACACATTATGTGCATTGGTTTTGATAAGTACCAAAACACTTTTGTCTTTAGCGCATGCATTACCATGCTGTCTGTGTGCTGGTCTCCGAAGAATATAGTAGGTATGATTTTTCATCGGTTGTGGTGCGTTGATTCATTTAAATAAATAGGCTGCCCTAAATTATTACTAAACCCAGGAGCCTGCATTCACTATATCTGGTCTCCCACAGTACACAGAACATGGAAATCCAATACTTTTAGTAAATATAAACTGCTAAATACCTTCTTTCATCAGCAGTATATAGCAGTCTTGTGACTTCTATCAGTGTCTGGTTAAAGCTTGTAGGATGTGTTTTCATTCTAATTTGGCTGTCTTAAGAGGCTGCAGGACCCCTGTTCCTCTGTCTGGACAGTTCTGATTGGCCCTGTGCTGATCACATGCACCCGCCCAAGAAAAAAAAAAAACTCTAGCAATACACATCAAACTGAGGATGTGCAGCTTGTCCCCTAGCCTCTGTTCTATCAGCATATGGATTGGGGACTGTGCAAAAAGGGGAGGATCAGACAATACAGGATCAAACAGCCTTTTTACACAATGCAGAGGATTAACCCCCTTAGGTTCCACAGTGAGTATAAAAAGCATGCTTTTCTGCATATACAGACTGATTTTACTGTTGTGGGTTTAGTAACACGTTAATGCACTGCAGTGTGCAACATGATGTCTCAAAACACACTGCAAATATTGTGAATGGACCCTAAGGCTGTGCTTACACTGTGTTATAAACTAGTTATAACAAAAATACAGGGCTGCCATTAGAGATCTCTCTATAAAAATACTACCTGTCTGGCTATCGAGCTGACCCACCTACTGGAACCAGTATGCATGTCCTCTAATCTGATCTCTGTAGTTGTCGCCTGCCTGCCTGTTATTCCAGGTCGGTGAGCTAGAACAAGTATTTTCAGGAAGAGAGGTCAGCAATAACATCTTCAGTGTTTGTCTAAGAGCAAGTTTCTTTTTAACCACTTAAGCCCCGGAAGATTTTACCCCCTTCCTGACCAGGGGGTATTTTGCGATTCGGCACTGCGTGACTTTAACGGACAATTGCGCGGTCGTGCGACGCTGTACCCAAACAAATTTGACGTCCTTTTTTTCCCCACAAACAGAGCTTTCTTTTGGTGGTATTTCATCACCTGTGCAATTTTTTTGATCATGCGCTATAAACAAAAAAAGAGCGACAATTTTGCAAAAATAACAATATTTTTCACATTTTTTTTTTTTATGAAATTCCCACCCCCCCAAAAAAATGTAAAAATCAAATTTTTTTTTTAATTTTTGGCCAATTTGTTTTCTGCTACCTATGTTTGGTAAAAAAAAATCACAATAAGCGTATTTTGATTGGTTTGTGCAAAAGTTATTGCGTTTACTAAGGGAAAGATTTTTGTAATTTTTGTTGTTTTTTTTAACGCTTAATGGCGGCGATCTGCAATTTTTTTTGCGGTACTGCGACATTGCGGTGGACAGATCGGACCCTTGACTGACATTTTTGACACTTTTGGGGGTACCAGTGACATTACTACAGTAATCAGTGCTATAAATATGCACTGTTACTGTAAAAATGACACTGGGAGGGAAGGGGTTAACTTTCAAGAGGGAGGGGTTAAGTGTGTCCCTAGGGGCGTGTTTCTAACTGTCATTAGATGTGGCTAGTGGTGTAATAGCACAGATCAGATTTGTTTACACTAGCCGCCTGCCTTTCTCCCTCTCTGCCCGACGATTGCGATGTCCGCTGGTCACACGCGCCGGCTTCGTTGGGTACGAGCGGGGGCGGGAGCGCGCCTCCGGCGGCGTGCGCTCACCCCCTATTCGCTCCCAGGCTAGTGACGTACCGGTACGTCACTTTGCCTGGGAGGGGCTGACCGCCGCTGTATATAGTCGGGCGGCGGTCGGCAAGTGGTTAAAGTGTATGTAAACCACTGTTAAATATAGAATTAAAAGCGTGTTATTAAATCGGTTACCTGCCAAAAAAAAAAAACTGTTAATCCTGTGTTGTAAATCTTGTGTTGATAATTTCTTGTGCTCTCTACTTTTGCTGGCTGTTATCAGTTCGTCTATCTCTCTGAACTAAAGACCACCCCACCATGTTATGGATAAGAGGAAAGTGTTCTGTGAGTGTTGCCAACCAGGAAGTGTGTGACTGACAAGGTAAAAAAAATGCCTGAAAGAAAAAAAGAAAACAAATGTTCAGCCACAGCATCTAATGAGCTGCAAAACAATGCCTTGAAAAAGTATTCATACCCCTTTAAATTTTGTCATGTTGCAACCAATAACTTCAATGTGTTTTATCGGGATTTTATGTAATAGACCCAACACAAAATGGTACATAATTGTGAAGTGAAAGGAAAATGATAAATGGTTTTCAAATTGTTTTTTTTTTTTACAAATATCTGAAAAGTGTGGCATGCCCCCCTGAGACAATACTTTGTAGAACCACCTTTCACTGCAATTACAGCTGCAAGTCTTTTTGGGGATGTCTCTACCAGCTTTGCACTTCTAGAGAGTGACATTTTTTGCCCGTTTCTCTGCAAAATAGCCAAAGCTCTGTCAGATTGGATGGAGAGCGTCTGTGAACAGAAATTTTAAAGTCTTGCCACAGATTCTCAATTGGATTTAGGTCTGGACTTTGGCTGTGCCATTCTAACATATGAATATGCTTTGATCTAAACCATTCCATTGTAGCTCTGGCTGTATGTTTAGGGTCGTTGTCCTGCTGGAAGGTGAACCTCCGCCCCAGTCTCAAGTCTTTAGCAGACTAACAGGTTTTTTCTAAGATTGCCCTGTATTTGGCTCCATCCATCCTCCCATCATCTCTGATCTCTGACCAGCTTCCCTGTCCCTGCTGAAGAAAAGCATTCCCACAACATAATGCTGCCACCACCATGTTTCATGGTGGGGATGGCATGTTCTGGAATATGTGCAGTGTTAGTTTTATGCCACACATAGCATTTTGCTTTTAGGCCAAAAAGTTCAATTTTGGTCTCATCTGACCAGAGCTTCCACATGTTTGCTGTGTTCCCCACATGGCTTCCTCGCAAGCTGCAAATGGTACTTCTTATGGCTTTCTTTCAACAATGGCTTTCTTCTTGCCACTCTTCCATAAAGGCCAGATTTGTGGAGTGCACGACTAATAGTTGTTCTGTGGACAGATTTTCCCACCTGAGCTGTGGATCTCTGCAGCCCCTCCAGAGTTACCATGGGCCTCTTGGTTGTTTTTCTGATTAATGCTCTCCTTGACCGGCTTGTCAGTTAAGGTGGAAGGCCATGTTTTGATAGGTTTGCAGTTTTCCCATACTCTTTCCATTTTCGTATGATAGATTGAACAGGGCTCTGTGAGATGTTCAAAGCTTGGGATATTTTTTTATAACCTAACCCTGCTTTAAACTTCTCCACAACTTTATCCCTGACCCGTCTGGTGTGTTCCTTGGCCTTCATGATGGTTCACAAACTTCTGAAGAACAGCTGTATTTATACTGAGAGTAAATTACACACAGGTGGACTCTATAAACGAATTAGGTGACTTCTGAAGGCAATTGGTTGCACTAGATTTTAGTTAGTGGTATCAGAGTAAAGGGGGCTGAATAGAAATGCACACCACATACTTCAGAAATGTATTTGTAAAAAAAAATGGAAACCATTTATCATTTTCCCTTCCACTTTCCAACTATGTGCCACTTGTGTTGGTCTATCACATAAAATCCCAATAAAATATATTTGTTTTTGGTTGTAACATGACAAAATGTTTAAAATTTCAAGGGGTATGAATACTTTTTCAAGGCACTGTATATTACATTTTCGTTATTCGGTTTAAATAGTCTTTTAACACTGGAGCAGTAGTGTAATTGTTGACCAACCATGTAGGGCAAAGGACTGAGAATTTACCTTGCGCTCAAACCTTCCAATTGCTTGGTAACTAGAGAAGTGATAAAATAAACCCAACCTTTCCTTCCACAAAGCAGGGTGCATTTGTATTGGGGGGGGGGGGCATTATTGAAAGTGATTTTCAGCAAGACTTCTGGGTGATTTTCTGTATCAAAACCCTTCCATAAAAATGTGACTGACTACTTGTGAAGAGCTTACTGAGCGCTTGCAGAATCCTTGTTGTATTGCAGCTCTTTCTTCTGGTCTCCAAGCATGTCCCTGTAGGCCAGGAAACATCGCAGATGCATCTTTGTACTGCCACATAAGCCTAACACCAAGAGTCCGTAAGATGATAGGAAAAATATTCTGACCACCTGCAACCCTTTGCAGTGTAAAAATTGGATGAGTTTGCTTATTATTCATTTGGCTACAGATTTGCTAAGAAAATGATTGTAAATGCATTTGGTGAACTTGAAGTGAGCAGACAAATTGTGACACATGGAGTTTAATTTACTAAAACTGGAGAGTGCAAAATCTGGTGCATCCAATCCGCTTCTAACTTAATCTTGCTAATTTAACCACTTAAGCCCCGGAGGGTTTGGTTTGCGCAAAAGTTACCGCGTTTACTAACAAAGGGAAAGATTTTTGTCATTTTTGTTGTTTTTAATGGCGGCGATCTGCGATTTTTTTTGCGGTACTGCGACATTAGGGCGGACAGATCGGACCCTTGACTGACATTTTTGACACTTTTGGGGTTACCAGTGACATTTCTACAGTAATTAGTGCTATACATATGCACTGTTACTGTAAAATTACACTGGCAGTGAAGGGGTTAACTTTCTTTGAGAGGGAGGGGCTGTGTGTGTCCCTAGGGGCGTGATTCTAACTGTGATTGGCTGTGGCTTGAGCTGTAGGAACAATGATCAACGGTCCTACATAATAGAACCGTATGATCATTGTTTCTGCACAGGGGAGAATGACAGGCGGTTTGTTTACACTAGCCGCCTGCCTTTCTCCCTCTCCCCCGACGATCGCTGAGTGACCGGCGGACATCAGGTCTGCCGGTCACTCGCGCGGGGGGGTCCGTGACCGCGTGGGAGCGCGCCGCTGCCGCCGGCGCGCGCTCGCTCCCCAGAGCCTCACAGGCTAGTGACGTACCGATACGTCACTCTGCCTTTGAGGGGCTGACTGACGCAGTTTATGTACTTGCGGCGGTCGGCAAGTGGTTAAGCTTTGACAAAAAAAAAAAAACCTGGAAGTGGTTTTTATGCAGAGCCACACCAGGTTTTATACTCTCCAGATTTAGTAAATCACCCCCCATCAGGTACTCAAACTCCATTTAGTGGGAGTGGGAATGGCATTGGCGATGTTTACATTTCCAGAAATTGTGTTTTTTTTTTTTTAAGTTGTTCATTTTTGATAAATGTTACCAATACAAACAATTGCTTAGGGAAGTTGTTCTGGAAATATACAGTCTCAAGGGTATATATTATTCCAAAGTGCAATGAGAATGACAACCAACACCATGAAATTGTAGCAATCCTATAAAACAGTTGTACAAAATTTTGCTATCCTTATTTCAATGGCTGCGTGTCTAATATTATATTTTTGTAGAATATTTTTCAAACTGTGTGGAAAATCAGGCCCATGTCACACCTGTAACCCTGTCACTGATGACAGGATCACTATACAGGACAGGCAGAGCAGAGAAATGCCTGTATCAACAGGTTTCTCCATCAGTAAATAGATTAAGGTGTCACTCTTCTGCTGTCAAATAACATTTTCTTATTGAAATAGCGACTTGTGGGAACGGGTGTTTCCACTGCACTTTTTTGTGATCCTGATGGCTGTGAATTGCCACCAGTGACAGGATCACAAATGTCACATGGGCCTAAAGGTTACATAACAGACTGAAGAGCTAATTAGTAAATCCTAAGCTTCTTTAGAGATAACATGATAGGTGGCTTAACTTTACTTAATTTGTTATCTTACCACAAGGCTGTGTTGTTCTGGCCTAAAATAACCTTTTTGCTTGCATTAAGTCATATGACTAATTTTGGTAGTAAAACATCTTAGTATAAATTAGAAAAAAATATACATGTGTTTAACGTTTTTATTTTTCACATATTTTTTGTGTTTTAGCCACTAGGTTTATATTTTGTACAGCCTCACTTCTTACCATCCTTAACAATAGCTTAAAGCACACTTTTACTTAAAGGGAGTGCAACACTAATCTGCCTCTCTCACCCCTCCCCCTTCTGACATATTTGAGTATTTTTGGGGTGGAGTACACACTCCCACTTCTGTAATACTAGTGAAATTATATAGGCTTGATCTATTGTGTAGTGCTGCAAATTTAGAAATAGAGTATGTGGTGAGCACATATGTCTGCCCACATGTACATATATGTAGCGCCATTCCTGTAGGGGCTGCTGGAAGATAACTGTCCCCAAAGGTTGCTCTGACTTTGCAAGCCTCTGGACACCCTGAGTTCTGACATTCTTCAAGAAAGTTTACGAATGCACAAGACACCAAAGAAATATTAGAAATTGAAAATTAATACTATACTAGATGATATTGAGTTTTTAAGTGCAACTTTTAGCATAAACAAAACTATAGAGCTATACAAAAAAATGGCAGTTAGGCCCCTTTCACATGGGTTTTCTGATCCGGTTCGCCTGTCAGTTTTTCAGACGGACCTAATCGGATGCTCCATGTATCCCTATGTGGCAGCGGATGTCAGCGGAGACATCTCCGCTGACAGCCGCTGCTATCCGATCCGATCCTGTCTGTGAAATCTGGAGGGATGGAAACCCTATTTTCCATCCGTCTGGAGGATCAGATTTGATAAGATCGGATGAAAATGGACAGGTAGTTGTTTTCTTCTGATCTCCCATAGAGGAGAGTGGGGCTCTGACAACTCTGTATCTGCAAAGTAAGTGGAGACGGACCTGTCATCCGCCTGCTCGGTTGATCGATCCCCGCTGAGCAAAACAGAGTCCGTCGGGCACACCGCTCGTGTGAAAGGGGCCTTACAAAGAACCTGGCAGTATTTACCAACAGATCTAAAGGAGGCATATGACCCCGGGTACAAGAGGAGGAAGAAAATACTTTTTTGTCAGTTAACTCCCTCTAAGCCCGAATGCCACTGGCATAAAGAAATAATAAAATACAAAATGTACAATCTGAGTAAGAGTTCTGTTTTAAGTTGAACAAATGTGGCATGATTCCTTTGTGTGTGGGGGGGGGGGGGAGAGAAGATTTCCTGAAGTGAAGGTATCCAGAATCAGCTAGCTATGCAGGGGGCACCAGACAGCCACTCTGCCAATGAGAAGTCGGTAACTGCGAATCTGCCTCCAGGAATAAGACTCACTCGTAGAAAACCCTCTGCGCCGCTCAGGCTGGTGCCCGCTCACGCCAAATGGGGGAGCCTAGCCTTTCGCTCCTGTAGATGCAGGCCTCGAGTCCCAAGAGAGAGAGCTCCTCCCCGAACTGTTCCCAGCCAGTTGGAACTTGTAGTTTGCAGCAGCATTAGATCCATTGAAAGCCTGGCTTTCTGGATTACATGTCCCACAACCCCCTGCTTTCAGTAGTGGTCTCTCTCTATCTCTCTGCTGTCAGGAAATGATGTCAAGATCCCCATGCTGAACACTAGAGGGAACAAAGCTCAATGCAATCTTTGTTAAAGAATGTCCCATGATGGCAAAAGCGAAATAGCCAGCACTTGGCTGCATATATATTTTGAACTAGAAAAAAGGTTGTTAACATTGATAACTTTGGTTACATCAAACTGATCTTTTTGTAATTGTATCTAATAGGCAATATGTTCATCTTAAAGGGATTGTAAAGACAGAATTTTTTTTTATTTTATTGCATTGTATGCATTAGGATAAAAAAAAACCTGTGCAGCAGCAGCTCCCCTAATACTTACCTGAGCTCATCTTTATCCAGCAATATTGCAGGAGTTTCTCAGCTGCTCGGGACTCCCCTCCTCATTGGCTGAGACAGTAGCACCGCACGATTGGCTCCCGCTGCTGTCAATCAAAGTCAGTCAGCCAATCGGAGAGGAGGTGATGCTGGGTCGTGGCTCTGTTTCTGAATGGATTGGGCCTGCCTAGAAAATATGCATTGTTTATTGTGATATGAAGATACAGAATAGTTACATAATCTCAGAATATCAGGATGGATTGACTATGGTCAGAATTGGCTACGTATGATATCAGTATGTATGCAAGCGTGGCAGTGTTATACATATGGCATCTTTGCAGTATTGGGCATGTATACCATACTGATTTGCAGTGCTCTGTATAGATGATACAAGTGAAGTAGAGGAAAATCGATTACCTTCAAATTCCTACCTGGGAATGTATAGGGAGCAGGCAGTGTGTTCATGCTTGATATACAACTAAAGACAGTGATGGTAGGCAGGGTTCAGTGTACAGCTATGACAGAATAGGCCCCTGGCTCAAGCCGACATTCCAGGATGAACATTGCACAACCCACACATAAACAGCCGGGACTTCAGAAAGTGGCAGGTGCAGCACTGAGGGACAGTGTGGCAGACCAATCGGCTTCCAGCTGCATTCAGTCATGGGGAATCAGCAACCAGATGTCCTGCTGGGGGGCATAATGACAGAAGTGTCTGCACTCTTGCACCAGTTTGGCTTTGGGGGGCACTGTTCTCCTCACTGACACAATCAGACCAGGACATAAGGGGGGATATAATGTGACCTCTACAGCAAACACAATGCACCACTCCAGGCCGATCCACCTGAATCTGTGACCACTACAAATCCTGCATGCAGCCTACCTGCCGGGCGACCCTGCTGACCCAAAGGGGCCCAGTACAGAAGGGCTTTCTGTAACCCCCCTATCAGCAGCCCTGCGCCCGCCTATTGACATGTTTACATAATTCAGTCTGGATCCCTCGTAAAAACGGACAGACGGATCCAGGCTAAATGCCCACATGAAAGAACCTTTAATGTTGTTGGTAAATCATAATAATGGATGAAAGCTCTCTCACAGAATTCTAGAAGTATTCTAGTTGTAGCATCCATGATACATTCTAGCCAAACTGAAGCCTTTATAGGCAAAGGGAATACATTGTATCTGCTAAGAGGTGGTTATTAAACCCTAGTTAACTGTGTTTCTCCAGACCACCTCACTGCCTTTGTCTGTAATCTAATGATCAGGGAACCTGTTTAACTATGCTCTCTAATGCAAAATGTTTACTTACAAACACACCCACTGTAGTTGGGACTCTCGCATATAGAAAATCCTATGTACAAAAGTGCTTTTTCGTTCATTGATGAACAGAGCTCCAGAATCTTCATGACCATTGGGTTATACTGCCCCCTACAGGAGTAGTACACTAGGCAGGAAAAACTTTACCACGCCTATGGGGCAGTCCCAGGGGATATACTCCCACTCTCTGCTATAGGCACTCAGTTTTTTTCTGCCTAGTCAGGAGTAAGGACCTAGTTCCTTGCTGGGATCTCTGGTTCTAGGATTTTTCCTTTTTAAACTGAATTTTTTCCCCTTTTATTATTTTCTATTCCTGTGAGAACTACAATTAACTGCTTAATTGGGCGATGGACTGGATAGCTACTAGATCCAGAGGGTCCCCCCAGTCTGGTCAGCGAGTGCACGAAGCAGACCTCAGCCCTGCGTAGGTCAGCCGCGACATAGCCACACTGGACGGGGGCTAGCCTGCGAGTTCAACATCTCATGAGGGTGCATATGACCTGGTCCCAGTCTGAGTCGCAGCGTGCCTCCTCGCTGATGGAGCTGTGGTCTGTCCGGAGTGGTACCCACCCTGATCCATGGTGTGGTAAGTAGTGTCCCCCTCTACCCTGGTGGTTTTTTGGGGTGGACTTGGGCCCCTCCCTGGGACAGTCGGACCCCCAGGTTCCCCTCCTTCCCACATGGTGTCCCCTCCCATATGTCTGGGTCCCCTGTGGAGTACCCTCCATCTGCCTACCCCTAGCTCCCACCCCTCCCCCCACCGGGCAGCCATAGCTGTCCAGGTCCATTTTGGGGGTGTCAAACAGGTAATGGGGGGGGGGTGCCACCGGCAGCCAAACATGCGGTTTTGGGGGGGGGAGTTCTCCTGGTGGGGGCTCCTGCCAGGGCCCCCTTACTGCTAGATTTGTCCCTTGTGGTCCCCTATGGCTCCTGGGAGCCGCATGGGCCCCCCATTTTGCTGTAGATAGCTGGCCATGTAATCGGCGGCCATGTTTGTGTAGTCTGGTGGCCATTTTCTTGTGGTTTTTCATTGAAAATAGCAGCAGCCATGTTTTGGAGCCTTATGGGCAGTGAATGCGGCTGTGGGAGCCCCTCCTTATCCCTAGCGCTGACTCCTGGACCTCCTCTTTCCTTCTGATCGCCGCATGGTGTGCAGCATCTGGCACTTCTCTCAGTGCCTGTCCGGTGGCGAGTCCCTGTGGGTGCCTTTGATTGCTCTCCCTTTCTCTGCTGTAGCAGTGGCTGATTGTGCTGGGACCTGTGGTGCCGCTAGCGTGGCAGTGGGGGGTCGCATAGCAGCACTTCTCATTTTGCCTGTGAGATTCCCCTAGTTAACTCATTGGGTCCCTGGAGCACATTTCACCATCTGATCCTCACTCAGAGGCTGCGGGGCCCTCTGGGTCCTAGTCATCTCTGTCTGCACTGATGGCCGTCCTAGAGTCCTTAGTGTCAAAAGTTGATTTGGTCCTGTATAAACGGACTAGCAAAAAGCATCCCCCACCTTCACCTGCCGCCTCAGTCTCCTCAGATTCTCAGTTTGATCTTGCCACCGCAGATGCGAATCACCCGGGTCTGCGTTTTTTTAACCACCAGTCCGATACTAATTTTTGGATCTTTGAATCTAATTGACTGTGGGAGAGAGGAAGTTAAGGGGGGATATAATGGGGACAATTATTAAGCAAATTAGCGACACAGTTCGTTGTACATCAGGTTGCTTCTCTTCCAGTAATGTATCTGGGACAAGTTTACAGACTTTGTGACTATTTGCAAAGTTTCAAGACATATACTCTCACCAGCCATTTTATTAGGTACACATGTTCAATTTATTGGTAACAAAAAATGCAAATCAGCCAATCACATGATGACTTACTGAAGTTCAAACTGAGCATCAGAATGGGGTAGAAAGGGGATTTAAGTGATTTGAACATGGCATGGTTGTTTGTATCATATGGGCTAGTCTGAGTATTTCAAAAACTGTACATAATTAAGTGGCCGGTGAGTGTATATTACTAAAGATAAGATACATTTCTCCTTCAAACAGATGCATAGGCAGGAAGTGGTCAAGAGCAGCCAATGGAGGAATTTATGACCCCCCCCCCTAAATAAAACCTGAATCCCAGGTTGTACTACACCCTTTTTTCTGTGATTGTTGCGCCCGCACAGCTGCATTATTTATTCACAGATCCATTCACTGGGTTCTGTGAATTAAAGGCTCTTGATCCCATCTGCCACAAAGGTGGAATTTGTAGATCTCAGTGTAGCACAAGTGCAGTGATGCCACCACACTTGTAAGTACATCTTTTACCTCCTCCAGCCTCTGTATTGGCCAGGGAAGTCTCTGTAAGAGTCTGTCTGTTGTATCCACAATGCGCTGATCATGATTGCGATGCTTTGCAGGCTCCAATGCAAATATTTAATAAATAAATTTTTTTGTTATTGGTGTGTTTATTAAATTTTTTTAAAAAAAGCGGACTATGCCTTTAAGTGCCGGTTCACATTCTTGCGGCTGCGGTGATCGCATGTAATATCGGAGCGCACTGCTCCTTCATTACATGCGATCGGCTGTGCGGTGCGAATTCAGCCATACACTTTGTATGTCTAAATTCGCACTGCACCTGCACAAAAGTCGCACATGAGGCATTTTTTCAGCCGCATCAGGATCGGATCGCACAGTGGTTCACACTTGTGCGATCCGATCCTGTGCGAACTGTAAAGATCGCACTGCGATATGCGATCAAACTGGGGGTGTCGTTAAGATTTCATTGACACCCCCAGCGTATCGCATATGGCAGTGTGAACTGCCAGGGATGCGTTTGCAATGCGGGAACAGGCTGCGAATTCGCAGCCTTCCCGCATCGCATAAGTGTGACCCAGCACTAAGCCATATCTGATCTTGAAAAGGAATATAGCATCAATGAAAAAGTTGGATGTCTAAAAATTGTAAATCAAGAAAAAAATTCTGGCAGAGACATAACAGTTTGAAAACAATTGACAAAATTAAAGCTTAAAGTGAACCTATAGACAAAATGAAAAATGACTTACAGTATATGATAAAGACTGCGTATCTATTGATCCTGCTAGTAAATCCTTTATTTTTCCACTTACTGTATGAGGCCTAGCTGTCCAAAAAAAAAGGGGGCAGGTATATTTAAGCTCAATTCACATCTAGGAGTTCTGTGAATCGTAAAAAAAAAAAAAAAAACATGTTTGTCCAAAACGGTGCAGTAGTTTCTTTAGTGTGTTTGTAGAGATGTGAATGCAGCCTTAAAGAAGGTCACTGTTTCAGCTGCAAAATGTTCAGAGTAGCTGTCAATCAAACAACAGATTGGATTGGAGTTGATTGCAGTGAATTAGATGAAAGACTACCATTTTGTTAAATTTTGGAAAAAAAAAAAAAAAAGCCTCAAACTAGCATGGTCTACAGGTATTTATGAAACCTATTCACTTTAGGGCTCTTTCACACATGCGGACCGTTCAGATCCGCCTGTCCGTTTTTTTGGCGGATCTGAACGGTCCCCCCATGCATCTCTATGGGGCATCGGATGTCAGCGGAGACATGTCCGCTGACACCCGATCCTATCCGTCAAATCTGGACGGATGGAAACCCTATTTTCCATCCGTCCAGCGGATCAAATCGGATGAGAATGGACCAACGGTCCGTTCCCATCCGATTCCCCCATAGAGTTCTATGGGACTGTGACAGCTGTGTCTCTGCACACAGTGCGGAGAACAGCTGTCATTCTCCTGCTCAGCGGGGGATCGGCGGATCGACCCCCCCGCTGAGAAAAGCGGAGTCTGTTTGACGGACACACTGTGTGAAAGGAGCCTTAGTATAAATAAAAAAACTTGCAAGCAGGCAGGCTCTTTATGCAACTTGCTGGGTAGAAGACCTGGGACCATCGAAGGACAGGTAAGTATTGCAGACTTCGTTGTGCTTTAACCACTTGCCAACCATCAGCAGTAAATTTACTGGTGGCAGGCACCACAACGTACCTGAACGTCATGGTGCACATGCGCACTGGTGCAGTCCTTGGGGAGTGCAGTGGCTTAATCTTGTGACTGGATCTCAGTTCTCACAGCGGATAGGGTATTATGATCGCCAATCTTAGCGATCACATGATAACGTATGCAAAACTGTCATGAATGGCTTTCATTCATGACAGCTTACTTACTATTGTGATGCTGTGATCTGCCCACAGCTATCACATGGTACCTGGGCCAATCGCAGCACCCTGTACCATGTAGTTAGCTGTGGCAAATCACAGCATCACAACAGTACAAAATGAGTCATGAATGAAAGCCATTCATGACAGCTCAAATGATTGCTGTTACAGGGATCATCACTGACCCAAGCAAAAAAAATTCGGGGTTGCTCTGAATCTTATTACTATATTACTATATTGTGGACTATCGGAGTCGGTTTTGCTTCAGGAACCCTGAAGTAACGCATCAGGTGACTCACCTGTTTGGTTTGTCTGAGGTATCTGTGTATGTGTGTATATATATTGTCAAATGTTTTGGGACGCCTGCCTCTACACGCACATGAACTTTAATGGCACCCCAGACTCGCTCATCCATGTCTTTATGGACCTTGCTTTGTGCACTGGTGCGAAGTCAGGTTGGAAAAGGAAGGGGCTATCTCCAAACTGTTCTCCACTATAGTTCAATAATAAAATAAATCCTTAAAAATACAACTTGCCTAATAATTGTGCACTATCTTTAGCAGGGTAAGGATTAAAAACAGTTCATGTTGGTTGTGAGAATTTAGTTCCGCTTTAACAGGGACTTATTTCCATGCCTTTCCTTATTTATTTAATTAATTTATTTATTGATTACAGGTACTTGTATAGCACCGTCAATTTACACAGCTCTTCACATGTATATTGTACATTCACATCAGTCCCTGTCCTCAAGGAGCTTACAGTCTAAGGTCACTAACTCGCATTCATACATCCACGTTCTTCTACTTTAAATCTTCTTTTCTCTGTCGCTCATTGACAGACGTAGTCTTCTTGATTCACATCAATTGGGTTATGTTGTCTCCGCAGGAGTAGGACTAGGCAGAAAGAAAAAACGTTCTGGCTCCACCCTAGGGGCAGTCCCAGAGGGTATATCCTCCCTCTCTCTGCTACAAGGAATCCGTTTTTTTCTGTCTAGTCAGGAGTAAGGACCTAAGTTCCTTGCTGGGATCTTTTGGTCCTGGCAAGATTTTTTTCTAGAAAAAATATTTTTTTAGGTAGTTTTCTCCAGTGTTTTTTCCTGTGAGATCTTCAAGCAATTATGCTGGATCTGGGCGACACTAGTGGTCACCCCAGCCGGCCTACGAGCGCGCGCAGACCATTGCATCGCGCTTGGTCGGCCGCGACACATTCAAGTAAGTATGCGGGGCCGGGCGACGGGCTGGATGTTGAGATCCAGTGGTCACCCCGGTTTCTGCCTACGAGCGCGTGCAGACCAGAGCTCCGCGCTGGGTCGGCCACGACGGAGTCCCATTGGAGGGACTGACCTTGCGAGTTAAAAGTCTCGCTTGGACGCCAGGAACCAGAGAGTCGAGGCGTCCGGAGTGGACAACAACCCCCCACCCCGGTGGAGAGGGTATTGTGAAGAGAGGGTGCCTGTCGGTCGGTATGGTGAGTAAATGTTTCCTTTTTTCCTCGTGATGAGGCAGTGTGGAATATGGGCCCCTCCATACATGGTCAGTATCTATCTGACACTAAAAGTCCCCCTTGTAAATACAATGGGCAAGCGGACTTGGTTTGGGAGCTAACACTCTACCCAGCAGACTGCAGTATTGCAGTAGACATAGGAGGTATAATCCTACCTTAATTGTAGTGGACCTCCTGCAGATCGATAAACCGACCATCAGCATGATATACAGGTGGATGTGCTGGGAAAACGAGACTTCGGCAATCCGCCGCCATTTTGCTGTAGACCAGGTACATGTATGTCCGCAGGTCACGTCGGTTGCCATTTTTTTGGAGTCGATTGTCTCCTGTATGGGGGCGGCCATGTTTGAAGAGCCCAGCTAACCTCGAGGAGAGCTGGGAACGCCGGAAGGCGTACACAGGGGGCGGAGCCACTTCCTTCTACCCGGGAAAACGAACACAGCTCTTTCCAGTCTGTAAGAGACAAACGCTGACTGCAGTTGGTAGGAAACTTCTCTGCATTGGGTGGTGAGCCTTGAGGGTCCCTCTCTCTCTCTGTGGGGATCAAGAAGCAGGTACTCTGAGGGGCGCTATTGCGCTAGGGGGATACACATAAAAAAAAAAAAAAAAAAAGTTTTTTTCTGGCAGAGGTGTCCTGAGTTAACATGGACCCTGCCACTCATGTATCTCCACCGGATCCCCTCAAGGTGTCTGCAGGATCCTCCAGCACCCCACTGACGATTGAATCATTGTCAGCTATTATGGAAACTTTTGTGTCCCAGGTGGAAGTGGCTTGTCAGGGACAGGGCGCAAGGGACTTAGAAGAGGTCCCTCAGGCGGTATCAGATTTGTTGGAACAGATGATACAGGGGTTACAGTTTGTGTGTGATGCGGCGTTAGACGCCACTCCACTATTGGCGCGAGCCTCAGTTTCAGCAGTGGTTCTCAGGCGTACACTGTGGCTAAAAGGTTGGTTAGCCGACCAAGGTTCCGAAAAAGCATTGGCTAATATCCCCTTTTCAGGAGAGCGTTTATTTGGAGCCAACTTAGATGAGATCATTAAGGATCTCACGGGAGGAAAGAGCCCCTTTTTACCGCAAAATGCTAAGGGTAAAGGACCTCGTCAAAGACGAGGGCCTTCTTTCTCTGCTCACAAAATTTTTTTTCGCCCCGCGGGTGAAAAAATTAAGTCCTCCAAAGCTCCTTCAGGAGGCTTCAGGGGACGTTGGTCGGGCAAGCAAAGGCCCGCCCCCTCCAGACCTAAAGATAAGTCTACCAAAGCCTGAAGGTGCGCCCCCACCCATAACTGGGGTGGGGGGACGTCTTCGCCGGTTCCCGGATCCATGGCTTTCCAGAATCCCGGACAAGTGGGTTTGCGAAATCATAAGGTCAGGGTACAAGATCTAGTTTCGATCTCTCCCACTGGCGCGATTCTTCCCTTCCAATATCTGACTATCCCCGGATCGTTTAGAAGATCTGCGGAGAGCAGTCACGGATTTACTACAACAAGGAGTGGTAGTCCACGTTCCTTGGACAGAACGCTTTCAGGGGTTTTATTCAAACCTATTTACAATACCCAGGAAAGAGGGCAAAGTGCGTCCAATTCTGGACTTAAGGGCACTCAATTCCTTTCTCAACATAAGAAAATTCAAGATGGAATCCATTCGTACAGTAGCAGCCTTCCTGCATTCAGGGGATGTCCTAGCGTCCATAGACATCAAGGACGCATATCTTCACATTCCCATTTTCGCAGGACATCAGCGGTTTCTACGTTTTTCCGTAGAAGAGAACCACTATCAAGTTTACCTTTCGGTCTCGCCACGGCTCCTCGGGTCTTCACGAAGGTGTTGGCCCCAATGTTGGCACTACTGCGCCAAAGAGGCATATCGATTCTAGGTTACCTAGACGATCTCCTGCTTCATGCAGAGTCTCCACAGACCCTGCTACAAAACATAGAAATTACTATAATTTCTTTACAGGAATTCGGGTGGCTGGTGAACCAGCAAAAGTAGACACAGTCAGGACAAGAGTTTTCCTTCCGGTAGGGAAACTCCGGAAGATTCAATCAGCAGTCCAGTTGTTACTATCCAACAGCTGGTCTTCCCTTCGGACTTGCATGAGGGTTCTGGGGTTGATGGTGGCTTCCTTCGAAGCAGTCCCATTTGCCCAGTCCCATACCCAAATTCTTCAGCAAGAGATTCTTCTCAGATGGAATCGGAATCCGGAGTCCCTGGACTATCGGATCCAATTGAGCAAACAGACCAGAGAGTCTCTGGTCTGGTGGCTTCGGTCTCCGATGCTCAGCCAGGGAAAGTCATTTCTGCCAATATATTGGACGATAGTGACCACGGATGCCAGCCTATCCGGATGGGGAGGAATTCTCGGTCAGTTATCCGTTCAGGGACTTTGGTCCCTGGAAGAATCCAGGTTACCGATAAATGTATTGGAACTGAGAGCGATCAGACTTTGTCTGATTCACTGGACCGAGCAGCTCCAGGGCAGCCCGGTTCGGATCCAGTCGGACAACGCCACGGCTGTGGCTTATGTCAATCACCAGGGGGGCACCAAGAGTGTCCGAGCGGCCAAAGAAGTGGCTTGCATTCTTCGCTGGGCGGAACAATTTGTTCCAGCTATCTCTGCGGTGTTCATTCCGGGGATGGAAAATTGGCAGGCAGATTATCTCAGCCGTCAGACTCTGGATCAGGGGGAATGGTCCCTCCATCCAGAAGTTTTCCACCAGTTGTGCCTACGTTGGGGCACCCCGGATGTGGATCTGTTGGCATCACGATTCAACAGGAAAGTACAGAGATTCGTGGCTCGCTCCCGCGATCCTCTAGCAGAGACCGCAGACGCACTGGTTGCCCCGTGGGGGCAATACCAGCTAATGTATGCCTTCCCTCCTCTCGGGTTACTGCCAAGACTTCTTCGCAGGATAGAGGAGGAAGGAATTCCAGTAATCCTGGTAGCTCCGGATTGGCCTCGCCGAGCTTGGTACGCCGACTTGGTCAGACTGGTGGCGGACGTCCCGTGGAGACTTCCTCTCCGGGAGGATCTACTGTCTCAGGGACCGATCTTCCATCCTGCTTTACGATCGCTGGCTTTAACTGCCTGGCTATTGAGACCCAGGTGCTGAAGGACAAGGGATTGTCAGCTTCAGTTATTCCTACTTTAGTTAAAGCAAGGAAAGCGACTTCCAGAAAGATTTATCATCGCACATGGAAGTCCTACATTGCATGGTGTGAACCCCTGGGGTTCCACCCACGATCTTATTCGGTTAGTCGAATATTAGCTTTTCTGCAACAAGGGGTTGAGCAGAAACTGGCCTTGAGCACTATCAAGGGTCAGGTCTCAGCATTAGCTATCTTCTTTCAGAAGCCTTTGGCTACTGATTCCTTGGTGCGGAATTTCATCCAGGGGGTGCGACATCTGGCTCCGCCAGTGCGCGCGCCGTTACCACCCTGGGATCTTAATTTAGTATTGTCGGTTCTTCAGAAACCTCCCTTTGAAGATATTAGGGAGATTCCTCTACCTACGTTGTCCCAGAAGGTGGCCTTCTTGGTGGCTATCACTTCTGCACGCAGGGTGTCAGAACTGGCCGCATTATCTTGTCGTTCCCCATATCTGGTGGTTCATAGAGATAAGGTGGTTCTTCGTCCGAATCCATCCTTCCTACCAAAAGTGGTTTCAGAATTTCATCTGAATGAAGAAATTGTATTACCTTCCCTGTGTCCTAAGCCCAGTCATCCTCGGGAGTTTGCTTTACACTCCTTGGATGTGGTCCGGGCGATCAGGGTATACTTGAAAACAACAGACTCGTTTCGCAAGACGGATTCACTTTTTGTGATCCCGGATGGACCCAAAAAGGGGTTGCCTGCATCTGCTATTGACTATTTCCAAATGGATCAGACAGACGGTGGTACAGGCTTATTCTATTAAGGGTCGGGAACCCCCGTTCCCTGTTAAGGCGCATTCCACTCGGGCACTGAGTGCGTCATGGGCCTTTCGCCATCGGGCGTCAGTGGTCCAGGTGTGCAAGGCGGCTACCTGGTCGTCGGTGCATACCTTTACAAAACATTTTAAAGTTGATGTAATGGCATCGTCTGATGCCTCGTTTGGCCGCAAGGTTTTGCAGACCGCCATTTGAGGAGACCAGTGGTCTACCTCGAGGGTTTTTTTCCGTTGGAAATTTTTATTTGAGTCTCATTCTTTGTTTATAATGAGCCTTTAAAACTTCTAGTTGGCACCGGTTGGGCCTTCTAGATTGGATTTTGATTTCTGTCAATCCCACCCCTTTATTTGTGGCACTGCTTCTGGATGTCCCAATTGATGTGAATCAAGAAGACTACGTCTGTCAATGAGCGACAGAGAAAATCGGATTTTTGTAAGATCTTACCGTAAAATCCTTTTCTCTTAGCTCATTGACAGACGTAGTACCCGCCCCTCTATCATTGAGTTGGGTTGGGTTAAATTCTCTGTTGCTGCTTTATAACAGAACTGATTGCTTGTAGCAGAGAGAGGGAGGATATACCCTCTGGGACTGCCCCTAGGGTGGAGCCAGAACGTTTTTTCTTTCTGCCTAGTCCTACTCCTGCGGAGACAACATAACCCAATTGATGTGAATCAAGAAGACTACGTCTGTCAATGAGCTAAGAGGAAAGGATTTTACGGTAAGATCTTACAAAAATCAGATTTTTTTTTTTTATAGCAGAATATCTAGAATGGCATCTACTGTTCACGGAACAATATATAAGAGAGGTTTCAGAAAATGGTAAATAACCTAAAACAACCTTGACATTTCACTCTACAGCGGTGCACTATATTGTCTGCTCTGAGTTTCGTTGTCTGTGTCTGTTTTTAGATGCAGCCAAGGGAAGGCGATATGATAGCAGCAGCTGTTATAACCAGGACTGTTCTAGGTGAAATACAGAATTCTCTGATACATTAGAAGTGCCAGTGTCAGAATTGGTATACTTTTAATACCAGAGCAGATAGCCAGGATAAATAGGTGTAAACGCATTGCGGATAGGTTTCTATGTGATTACCTCCTGTACATTTGGCGTTGAATTGGCCTCAGCCTGTCAGAATCATCCCAGGGCTATTTTTACAGTAAAAGGAGGTCAGCACGTCTGAAGGAAACCAGCCTTATACCCAAGGCAAAAAATAATGCAGAGTGCCAGATTTTCTTTTCCCCGTAGGTGAAGCACAGAATTTCCAAATGTTTCTCCACAGTGTAGAATGCCATTCCCCCCCCCCCCCCCCCCCCCCATGATATGCTTCTTTGTCCATGCTCCTGACACTGCATGCCTCCTGTGCTATGATTAAAATGCATTGTGATCAGGCTTGAGGTAACCAGAGGACACAATATTCTATGTCTTAATAATATGCTAATGAAGTGTCTCACACAAGCACGACTTGGACAGATTCTTTTCTATCCAGACAGATGCAGCGCCTTTTTCTACCACACACCATTACTTATAACGTGGAATCTTCTGTACAACACCGTTATTAAACATAATACTAATGTGCATGACTCAAGGTGTCTGAATGTGATATGGATTTCAGGTGGTGGTGCTCTTTCTTTGTCCGACGTGGTTAGGATGTGACCAGGCTCTTCTTCTATAGATGCCATTCATTGGGCATTGAGATTTGATCAAGACTGTAATTTTGCTTTGTATGTTGGATTGTTTGTTGTATAATTTTTTTTGCTATTTGTATTTTTTCTGGCTTTTCTTTTTAAATCCTGTGCTTAATACAGTTCTTCTCATAAATGGGGCTTAGTGCCGGTTCACATTTGTGCGATCACAGAGATCGCATGTAATTGCTTCTAAAATTACATGCAATCTCTGTGCGTTGCAAATTCAGCCATACATGGCTGATTTCGCACCACAATCGCACTGAACACGCACAGGACCCTTTTATTGGTCCGCAGCAGAATCGGATGGCATGGTGGTTCACACTAGTGCGATCCAATTCTGTGCGAACTTTCAGATCGCATTGCGATATGCGATCTGATCTGGGGGTGTCGTTAACTTTTAATTGACACCCCCAGCGTATCGCATATGGCAGTGTGAACTGCCAGGGGTGCAGATGCCATGCGGGAACACGCTGTATATTCACAGCGTTGCCGCATTGCAGAAATGTGAACTGGCACTTAATGAAGGTTTGCTTTGGTTGGAGTATTGTTATATGTTTTGTATACAAATTGATTTTGCTAACAAGACTTTCTGTGATTGGACAAGGGGCTTTTGAATGGCACAATTTCCCCCTTTCGATCAAAGAATGCCTTATGTTTTTTTTTTAAAGGAATTCAAGATGTTTTTGAATGAAGGTGCTGCACAGCGAGCAATCTGTTGTGATTGTTGTGCTCCAACCCTAACTGCCTTTCCTTTTCACCGCTGGAACTTTAGTGGTGACTTCACCATCAGAGGTGTATATTACACCCTAATTGCATTTGTGCGACTTGTCATGCGACTTTGGGCATCAAAGTCACATGACAAGTCATGTTTCCCAATGATAGCATTTATATACAGTATGTGCGACTTAGCCCTTCATACGCTACTTTGGTCTGATTTTTCATGCAACTTATGGGCTATAGACTTCAATGTTAACCCTCAAAAGTTGCATACAAGTCATACCTGAATCTGTACTTGCAACAGTGGGTCTGACTTTGCAGAGGGATAAAAGGTCACATCAAAGTTGCACCTATCCAAAGTCACACAACTTTTGAGTCGTACAAGTGTGAATGGAGCCTTACTTTTTTTTAACGAAAAACGTAGCAGCTGGCATCATTAGAGGTATCTTATTGGGAGGATTAAAACTGCTGTCAGTTTTTTGCAATTTATTTTTGCCATCTCTGTCACAATTCCCCTCACTTCCTTTTGTGACTCCAACAGGAAGTGAGAGGATCTCTTTCCATTTTGAGGGATATCCCCTCGTAGACTGTTGCCTCCATCCCCTTTATTTCTTTTCTGGTGGCAAGTTTAACATTTTGGATTTCCCTCACTTTCATTCCTGGTTACATTGCTGATCAGGACAATTGGAGAGAGTGAATCCCTCTAACGGGACACAGACTTCACTAAAAATCTGACAGAGGTTTGATCATCTTACAAGTCTATCCAGATCTAAAGAAAAATAAAAAAAGAGAAAGTTTTGCCTCTAGTTATCCTTGAATCGTTACTCAAGGGGATATTTAAGTATAATGTTTGTGGGTATAGAGATCCTCCTTTTTAATTTATTTTTAAATTTGAATTATTGTTTTATTTGACTAATACCTGCTTGTTTCTTTTGTTTTCTTTAGTAAATCCATACAGTCAAAAGTGGACTGCATTTTGGTGAGTAAGAATACTTTTAATACCTTAGTTATAAAGTACTTCAGTAAATGTGAACTGTATAAAAACCTTAAAGTGTTAGTAAAGCCAGAACCTACATTCACTATATCTGGTCTCCCACAGTACACAGAAGATGGAAATGCAATTTTTTTTGGTAAATACCTTTTCTCTTTTTTGTCTATTGACAGAAACAGCTCCTGATCTTCCTAACCATTGGTTATACTGCCCCCCTACAGGTGTAGGACACTAGGCAGAAAAAGTCTGGCTACGCCTATGGGCAGTCCAGGGGATATACTCCCTCTCTGTGCTATAGGCACTCCATGTTATTGTTATGCCTAGTCAGGAGTAAGAACCCAGTTCTTTGCTGGGATCTCTGGTCCTGGCAATTTTTTCTTTTTTATATAGAGTTTTTTCTCCTGTTTTTTTCCTGTGAGATCTACAATCAACTGCCGGACTGGGCGATGAGCTGGATGATCTAGATCCAGTGGTCATCCCAGTCCGGGATATGGGGGCTATGTCTCAGACCGCACTAGGTCGGTCTGAGACATAGCCCCACCGGACGGGGGCTGGCCTGGGAGTTAAACGCCTCGCGAGGTCGCATATGACCGCATATGGGATTCTGTCTGGAGGGGTGCCCACCTTATTCCTGGTATGGTGAGTAGCTGTCCCCTCTCCCCCTGGAGGGTTTTGGGGTGGACGATTGGACCCCCGGGTTCTCCTTCTTCATTTCAGGCCAACCCCCCTTCATCTGTTCCAACATCCCACCCCCCCACTTATGCTGAGGCTGTGTGGGTGGTCTGGTCCACCTCCTGGGGTGGGAGCAGGGTGCTACGCTGGCGATGGGAGCAACTGGATGATCGGCTGTGCGGGGGGTGGTTGTACCTTGTGGGGGCTCCTGCCAGCGCCTCCCGTCCTGCCTGGGCCTGTCCTTGAGGCCTATGGATCCCTCCTGGGTCCCTGGGAGCCTCGTGGTGCCAATGGTTAAAAAGATCAGGAGCTGTGTCTGTCAGTGAAAGAAAGAGAAAATTGGATTTTTGACTTGAAATCCATTTCTCTGATGTTCATTGACGGGACACAGCACCCATCCCTCTGTGGAGTTGTAATTCTTCTGACACTGCTTATAACTAAACTGAGTGCCTATAGCAGAGAGAGGGAGTATACCATCGTTGGGACCAGGGCCGGTACAAGGGGGGGCGGAAGGGGCGGGTGCCCTGGGCGGCACAATTTAGTGGAGGAAGGGGGGCGCATCGCAGGTGAAGCATGTGTGACTAACACACCCTGGTATGAACTAACACACCGGGCGGGCAGGCGAGCGGCCGCTATTGGCTGTACCGAAGTGAGCCCTTCAATTCCCTGTCAGGCGGGTACCTCCGCTGACCGGGAAGTGAAAGGCTTACTTCGTTACAGCCAATAGCGGCCGCTCGCCTGCCTGCCCGGTGTGTTAGTTCATACCAGGGTGGACTGATCCATCTGACCGAGTGCCCAGGAGCAGTGGGGGGGGGGCCCCATGAGAGGATCCTTTGAAGTCAGTTCCGGATCAACGTCCGGCATTGTGATTTACAGTGAAGATTCCTGTCAGCTTGCGCCTCTGTTCTTTCTGCCTTCAGTTCTCCTCTCTCCCCGCCCAGCGCCCGCCTCAATGACCGTCTTGGTTACTAGGAGGACTGCCGCTGTACACACTGAGGAAAGAATCTGTAGAACTGCTCCGCCTCTTAGCTCCACCCCCCAGCTCCGACTCTCACACACACCTTGCTTGCAGCAGTACCCGATTCCTGCCGGTCTAATAACAGAACCCAAAGGAGGCTCCATATTTCCTGGGAGGCTACAATAGAGGTTAATTGTCTACCAGAATGGCCTGTTACACAGTGAGAGTATGCATAATGGGGTAAGGTAGAATCATGCTATTGAAAGCCTCTATGGTCCAAATGGAGATCCTAAAGAGGGCAGGGGGTGCTTCTATAAAGATTTCTATGATCTCTGCAGGTCTCTAAGGAAGGGGGGCACTGATATAAGGTAACTGTGAGCTAATGGGGGTCTCTAAGGGGGGTGCTGACTGCTGATATAATGGATGGTGACCAACTATTAGATCAGCAGCACCCCCACTTACAGATCCCCCAATAGATCATAATCTCCTTATATCAGCGGACTGACCATTTAGGGGGAGGTAAAGCTGGGAGGGCAGTGGCAGTTGCTAGGTGACAGTGGCCTTGTTACTAATGGCAACCCAGACTTTGTCACCCTCCTGAAGCCTCCTGGGAGGGCAGAGCAATGTGATCCTTTCCACCTGTAACCATAATCATCAGTCATGAGTGAACTGAACTGAGACTAGGTTATCAGCTTCATGATCAGGAAGGAGGGCTGGGTACCAAACCAGCAGCTGGTGGTTCATTTTCAGCCCTAGCTGACCAACCCGGCCCCTGGTGAGGCCCACAATGCCACCCTCCATCTCTGGGGAGAAGATCAGACAAGAGCCCTGCACTGGGGAGAAGATTCCAGCTGACCCAGGCACAGGAGAGGAGATCAGAGGCTCTGTACTGGGAGTCATGTATTATCTATGAGTCACAGGGGTCTGGTGGGGGTATAGGGGGTCTGGTGTTATCTAGGAGTTTGAGTATAGGGGGGCCGATGTTATCTAGGAGTGGAGGATACAAGGGTCTGGTGTTTTATAGGAGTAGAAGATACAGCGGGTCTGGTGTTATCTGGAATTTAGGTGTCCAGGGATCTGGTTTTATTTAAGAACAGGGGCTTTAGGGGTTTTGGTATTATCTTCTAGTGGGAGGGTACAGGAAGTCTGGTTTTATCCAGGACTGTGGATACAGGGATCTGATCTTATCTGGGATGGAAGAGGGGGAATGTTTTTGTGAAGGGGGATCAGGGGGTCTGGTTGTATTTGGGAAGAAGTGTACAGGGGGGTCAGGTATTATCTGAGAAGGATCCGGTGCTATTTATAAAGGAGGATTATTTGGAAGGTGAGGAGTCTACACATGTACATCTGATTTTCTATATGACATCTTGCATTGTATACCTGTATGATGATCTAGCACACCCTGTATAATTGCACACCCCTATAGCGAGTGACAGACACTATGACAGTATTTTTTACTGCTAGAATAAATGTACAATTCAAGACTTGTGTGGGTGTAAGAAGATGTCCACCTCTGCTTCGTGTTCTGTCACATTAGGAAACCTATTGGAATGCATAGCGGCCATGTTGGAACGCATGGCACATGCGCAATAAGTTGTTTTTGGCCAAACATCACTTCCGGTTGCAGAATCTGATAGGTAGTGCTATTTTGATAGAACACCCCCCCGCCCACCTACTCCCCTGTGATTTGATACAGCAGGAAACTGTCAGCAGATCCCAGCCAATGATTTATGACCGGGACCTGTTGATCAACCTGAGGGGGGGGGGGGGGGCGCAGTTTGCCATCTTCGCCCTGGGCACTGGATGACCTTGTCCCAGCACTGGTTGGGACTACCCATAGGCATAGCCAGACTTTTTTTCTGCCTAGTGTCCTACTCCTGTAGGGGGCAATATAACCCAATGGTTAAGAAGATAAGGAGCTGTGTCTGTCAATGAACATCAGAGAAATGGATTTTACGGTAAGTCAACAAACCCATTTTCTCATCAGCACCTTGTGACTTGTATCAGTTCCTAGTAAAGCTTGTTTTTATTTTCCCCTGATCCTCTGTCTGGACAGTGCTGATTGGCCCCTGTGCCGATCACATGCACTCTCCCAGGAAAAAAAAAAACTCTCTAGCAAATACCAGATTGAGCATGGGCAGCCCGTCCCCTGGCTCTGTAAATATTCGGGTATTTTTTTAACACAGTGAAAGAAGAGGAGTCTCAGAGAGACATGATCAAACAGCCTTTATACACAATGCATATATACCCCTTAGGTTCCACAATGAGTATAACAAGCACTCTTTACTGCATATACAGACTGATTTTTACTGTTGTGGGTTAAGTAACACTTTAGGAATCAGAATAAATGCACACAGCTCACACAAAAACATGTGCAGGTACAATAATTACCATAATTCAAGTATATATATATATATATATATATATATATATATATATATATATATATATATATATATATATATATATATACCCTGAAACGAAAAATGTGTCTTCTTTAACCAGCACTGCTGTACACTTTGTGTTCTTTTACGCAAACTATAGGAATATATAAATAAAGAAACAAACCTATATTCTTCATGGCAATAACATGCTAGTTAGCAATTAGACCAGCCTTTTTCAACCAGGGTGCCTTAAGGTTTCTTTAGGGGTGCTTTGGCAAAATGCCTAAATATTACCCTGAAATTTGTATACAAGCCAGCAGATGGATGAAACCTGCCTTTTGGTTACAGAAAGCCACAGGTTTTCATTGTGCAACACTCAACCTTCTAGCTGCCAGGGTCCTAACAACCAATGACCCTCCCCTGACCCTCTCTGTCAGCGCTGGGGTCACATTAGCTAAGTGATTTAGAAAAACAAAGGGAGAGGGGAAACATTGGAATACTAGTCAGTACCACTGTGAAAAAGTGTATTGGTTTTGGAAGAATAAATCACCTCTAACATTGGGTGTCCTACGTGTGTTGATGTTTATGTATTATGTAAAACTATTAGAATAGTTTTTTACATTATAGAATGGGGTGCCTTGACATTGTCCATAATTTTGAAGGGTGCCTTGACTGACTAAAGGTTGAGAAACACTGAATTAGACAACCCTGACTGCCCTTTTTGCAATGTAGAGCTAGCATTGTAATCCTTGCTTGAGCGCTTCTTTAACCATTTAAGCCCCGGAAGATTTTACCCCCTTCCTGACCAGGGGGTTTTTTGCGATTTTTTTACTGCGTGACTTTAACGGACAATTGCCCGGTCCTGCGACAATGTACCTAAACAAATTTCACGTCCTTTTTTTCCCACAAACAGAGCTTTCTTTTGGTGGTATTTGATCACCTGTGCGATTTTTTGATCATGCGCTATAAACAAAAAAAGAGCGTAATTTTTGCAAAAATAACAATATTTTTCACTTTTTTTTATATGAAATTCCCCCCCAAAAAAATGTAAAAATCTAAATTTTTTAACATTTTCGGCCAATTTGTTTTACGCTACATATGTTTGGTAAAAAAAAATCACAAAAAGCGTATTTTGATTGGTTTGCACAAAAGTTAGCGCGTTTACTAACAAAGGGAAAGATTTTTGGTGTTTTTTTTTTAACGAGTAATGGCGGCGATCTGCGATTTCTTTTGCGGTACTGCGACATTGCGGCGGACAGATCGAACCCTTGACTGACATTTTTGACACTTTTGGGGGTACCAGTGACATTACTGCAGTAATCAGTGCTATATATATGCACTGTTACTGCAAAAATGACACTGGCGGGGAAGGGGTTAACTGTATTGGACAGGGAGGGGTTAAGTGTGTCCTAGGGGCGTGCTTCTAACTGTAGTGGGACATGGCTATTGGTGTAAAAACAAAGATCAATGGTTCTACATAGTAGAACCGTCTGATCTTCATTTTTACACAGGGAGAACTGACAGGCGGCTTGTTTACATAAGCCGCTCTGTCTTTCTCCCGCTGTACCGGCGATCGTAGTGTGACCGGCGGACATCGGGTCCGCCAGTCACACTCCCGCACTCCTCCGTGAACGAGCCGAGGCGGGCGCGCGCTCGCCCGCTATTGGCTCCAGAAGGAGTGACAGGCGAGCGACGTAGACCTACATCACTCTGCCTGGCCGGGGCTGACTGCCGCAGTAAATATACTGTGAGCAGTCGGCAACCGGTTAATTCTGCCCAGCCAGTGTCTGCTTTCTGCATAATTAGCAGCAGCCTTGGTTAGAGTAGCACTGTTAACCATTTTGGGCTTTTTTTTACATCAAGTGACGTTCTGCTGCAGCTCCATTCCTTTAGAGGCCTTTCTTACGTGGTTCAAAGCTGAGAGATAATGGTCTCGTTACTGCTCAGAAAATGTAAAAACAAAAGGGTGCTCAGCGTTGTATAATTAGCCACTTGCCGACCAGCCGCTGTAGGTTACGGAGGCAGGTTGACTCTATTAAGCGAAACAACGTACCTGTACATCACTTATTGTAACTGATAGTGGGGGCGCGCGTGCGGCCGGAGGCGCACACACAAGCCAAATGTCTAGAGGGGGGAGCCAATCAGCGGGTCTGGCGGACGCAATGTCTGCTGGCCACTTTCAATCACTCCCCATGAAGATAGCACAGCGGTCTGCCTGTGTAAACAAGGCAGGCGCTGTTCTGTCAGAAATGAAAACAGGAATCCTGTCCTATTTAGGAACACAGTTATCTGTGTTCATCCAGTGAGTACAACCCCCATACAGTTAGAAAGCACTCCCTAGGAGCACACTTAACCTTTTGGTCAGGTGTCAGATTTGTCTGTCGCAATGTCGCAGTCCCACTAAAATTGGCTGTTTGCCGCTATTACTAGTAAAAAAAATTAAATCAATAAAAATTACATCTGTCCCCAAGTTTGTAGACGCAATAACTTTTGCACAAACCAATATATACTTAATGTGATTTTTTTTTTTACCAAAAATATGTGGCGGAATACATATTTGCCTAAATTGATAAAAAAAAATTAATTTTTAATTTTTTTTTATTGGGAATGTTTTATAGTAGAAAGTAAAAAAAAAATTGTTTTTTTTTGATCAGATTTGTTGCTCTTTTGTTGTTTATAGAGCAAAAAATAAAAAGCGCAGAGGTGACCAAATACCACCAAAAGAAAGCTCTATTTGTGGGAAAGAATTGACATCAATTTTATTTCAGGACAGTGTCGCACGACAGCGCAATTGTCAGTTAAAGTAACGCAGTGCCGAATCGCAAAAATTGGCCTGGTCATTAAGGGGGTAAAACCTTCCAGTCCTTAAGTGGTTAATATGCCAGAATGTTTTCACTTAATACCTGACATGCATCCTGTTTCTTTTTTATTTTTTTCTGTAAACCTTTGAAAATAAACATAAACAGAACATATCCTTCTATAGTGTGTACTAGCCTCAAACCAAGGCACCTTGTATGATTTCTGTCTGCTCTAGTATTTCTTTGCTGTCTGCTTGATACATTTCTGACAAGTTATGCCAACACCAGACAAACCCAGGAAATGATCCTGTCACCCCCCCAGCATGTTTTCTTATGGGACTGTGTAGAGGAGGTTTTGCAGCATGTAGGAGTAACCTTTTTTCCAGCTGGCCTTTTTTACGGTGAAAGTTGACCTTTACAAATTTTTTTTGCTTGGTTGCAGGAAACATTTTGGGATGGCGAGTGACAAATTGCTGTGGTTGAAAGTTAGCCTCTTGCCGACCATCCACGTATATGTACTGTGGGGCGGCGGCTTCTCTGTGGGAAATCATGTACTGTTACGTGATTTTGCACTTCTGGGTCTGCGACGTGCCTCCGGTGACCAGCTTCCACTGTCATTGGACACAGCGGGAGCCAATCGAAGGGTTCGGTGGACCTGATGTCCTCCAGGATCCGCCGATCATTCCTGATAGAGGCAGAACAGTCGTCTGCCTATTTAAACAAGGCAGATCATCGTTTTGTTAGTAGGGAAGACTGAGATCCTATGTTTCTGCTAAGCAGGAACACATGTCCCTGTCTTCCCACAGTACAAGCACTCCCCACACAGTTAAAAAGCACTCCCTAGGAACACTTTGTACCCTTAAATTGCCCCTGATGTTAACCCCTTCCCTGCCAGTGTCATTAGTACAGTGACAGTGCATACTTTTTTGCACTGATCACTGTATTGGTATCACTGGTCCCAAAAAAAGTATCAAAAGTGGAATTTAGTGTCCATTCACATTGATCCGACTTGTCAGGCGACTTGTCAGCCTGACAAGTCGCGGTCCTCACGATCCCACTGTGTAGTACAGGAGCCGTTCTAATAGGAGCGACACAAGTCGCTCCAACTTAGAAAAAGGGTCCTGTACTACTTCGGGGCGACCTGGAGGTGACTTGCATAGACATTCATGTTATGAAGTCCGTGCAAGTCGCGCTGCACGCGACTTCACAGGTCGCCCCCTTAGTCGGAGCGACCTAATGTGAACCGAGCCTTAGTGTCTGATGTGTCCACAACAATGTTGCAGTCGCTGATCGCCACCATTACTAGTAAAAAAATAAATAATAATTCCATAAAAATATCCCATAGTTTGTAGACGCTATAACGTTTGTGCAAACCAATCAGTATATGCGTATTGGGATATTTTTTTTTTTTTACCAAAAACGTAGTAGAATACCTTTTGGCCTTAATTAAAGAAGAAATTTGATTTTTTTATTTTTTTTATTGGATGTGTTTATAGCAGAAAGTAAAAAATATATATATATATTTTTTTCAAAATTGTAATTTTTTTTGTATATAGCGCAAAAAATAAATACCGCATAGGTGATAAAATACCATCAAAAGAAAGCTCTATTTGTGGTAAAAAAAGACATCAATTTTATTGGTGTACAGTGTTGCACGACCGAGCAATTTTCAGTTAAAAAAATGCAGTGCCGTAACGCAAAAAATGGCCTGGTCATAAGGGGGGTAAACCTTCCAGAGCAGAAGTGGTTAAAAAAAAAAATGTTTTCCCAACAATTTTATCAGAAAGAATAATAAGTCCTGGGAATCAGTTGTCCAGTACCTAAAACTAAAACTAAGTTTTTGTGCCTTTCTGTAGTCAGAGTAAAGACCAGCACCAAAGCAGAACTAAAGTTTAATGCAAACACTGAAACTGCTTATTAATAATAATACACATACTTGCAGACTAAATTGTAATAACTATTTGCATTATCTTTATATGTGATATTATTCCTGCATGAGAAATTATTTTCTTTGTTTTGCAAGAATCAAGTTTATAATAGGCATTTCTGTCCCTCCCAAAACATGTCTCCTGCTCCTATATCAGCCAATTGTTACTAATCATTTAAAAATACATGAAATGAGAAGGGAGAACAAGAGTAGGACTGGGAGTGTTATGTGCAGTGATTTTCTCTGCTCCCTATGCAAATGAGGGAGCATAATGAGATATTAAGAGGGAGGCGTGTAAAGCCTTTGACCTTACACTGTGCCTGCACAGCAGCTGGGAGACCTTCTGCAAAGCCGCAAGACATGGTTTTTCAAGTATTCATGCACTGTTTTTAACTATTAATTTCAGTGTCTTAATCATAGAAAACTTAGTTCTGCTTTAAAAATGTGTTTTGGTGCATGGTTTAGCCTGATTGCCCACTGTATTTAGATTAAAGGCTATACACACACACACACACACACACACACACACACACACACTCTCACAAAAGTGAGTACACCCCTTATATTTTTGTAAAATGTAAATATTTTATTATATCTTTTCATGTGACAACACTGAAGAAATGACTTTGCTACAATGTGAGTGTACAGATTGTATAACAGTGTAAATTTGCTGTCCCCTCAAAATTACTCAACACACAGCAATTAATGTCTAAACCGCTGGCAACAAAACTGAATACACCCCTAAGGTAAAATGTCAAAATTGGGCCCAATTAGCCATTTTCCCTCCCCGGTGTTCTGTGACTCGTTAGTCTTACAAGGTCTCAGGTGTGAATGGGGAGCAGGTGTGTTCAATTTGGTGTTATCGCTCTCACTCCCACATACTGGTCAGTGGAAGTTCAACATGGCACCTCATGGCAAAGAACTCTATGAGGATCTGAAAAAAAGAATTGTTGCTCCAGATAAAGATGGCCTAGGCTATACGAAGATTGCCAACACCCTGAAACTGAACTGCAACACAATGGGCAAGATCTTACAGCAGTTTAACAGGACAGGTTCCACTCAGAACAGGCCTCGCCATGGTCGACCAAAGAAATTGAGTGCTTGTGCTCAGCGTCATATCCAGAGGTTGTCTTTGGGAAATAGACGTATGAGTGCTGCCAGCATTGCTGCAGAGGTTGAAGGGGTGGGGGGTCAGCCTGTCAGTGCTCAGACCATACGCTGCACACTGCATCAAATTGGTCTGTATGGCTGTTATCTCAGAAGGAAGCCTCTTCTAAAGATGATGCACAAGAAAGACTGCAAACGGTTTTCTAAAATCAAGCAGACTAAGGACATGAATTACCGGAACCATGTCCTGTGGTCTGATGAGTCCAAGATAAACGTATTTGGTTCAGATGATGTCAAGCGTATGTGGTGGCAACCAGGTGAGGAGTACAAAGACAAGTGTGTCTTGCCTACAGTCAAGCATGCTGGTGGGATTGTCATGGTCTGGGGCTGCATGAGTGCTGCTGGCACTGAGGAGCTACAGTTTATTGAGGGAACCATGAATGCCAACATGTACTGTGACATACTGAAGCAAAGCATCACCCCCTCCCTTCAGAGACTGGGCCACAGGGCAGTATTCCAACATGATAACGACCCCAAACACACCTCCAAGACAACCACGGCCTTGCTAAAGAAGCTGAGGGTAAAGGTGATGGACTGGCCAAGCATGTCTCCAGACCTAAACCATTATTGAGCATCTGTGGGGCATCCTCAAACGGAAGGTGGAAGAGGGCAAGGTCTCTAACATCCACCAGCTCTCTGATGTCATCATGGAGGAGTGGAAGAGGACTCCAGTGGCAACCTGTTAGGCTCTGGTGAACTCCAAGCCCAAGAGGGTTAAGGCAGTGCTGGAAAATAATGGTGGCCACACAAAATCCTGAAACTTTGGGCCCAATTTAAACATTTTCACTTAGTACTCACTTTTGTTGCCAGCGGTTTGGCTGTGCGTTGAGCTATTTTGAGGGAACAGCAAATTTACACTGTTATACAAGCTGTACACTCACTACTTTATATTATTGTAGCAAAGTGTCATTTCTTCAGTGTTGTCACATGAAAAGATATAATATAATATTTACAAAAATGTGAGAGGTGTACTCACTTTTGTGAGATACTGTGTGTGTATATATATATATATATATATCTCTTACGTCCTCCGACAGTCGCCGCCACTTCATAATCTTCACTAATGGGGGTATTGACCTTTGCTCCGTAGGAGTAGCTAGGCAACAAGATTTGTTAATATAAAAGCTTTTAGCATATCACACCCCTAGGGGGCGGTCCCCTCAGTCAATACCTCCCTGCTTCCTGCATTCTCAACTCAGTTTTCTAATGCCTAGCTTAGGAGTAGCTGGCTGATCCTGTGCTGGGGCTCTCAGTCTCAGCCTTCTATCCTCTTTTTGATTTTATTTTGAGTATTTTTCTCTTTCTTTTACTAGCTGTTCTTTTTCTCAGCATTAGTTTAGTTTCTTTGGATGAAGATGATCATGCGGAGCTGGGTCTCGGACTGACCACCCTGGATCCCAGGGCCAGGGGTTCCCCAGCCTGCCATCGAGCGTTCAGTCAGGTTTCCCTGGCATATTGAACGACCCATCCCTGTTCGCTGCAGGGATGCTGCCTGTGAGGTGGCTACCTCACCGGACGCCATTTGCGGTTTCGCACCGCAGTTCCACTGCGTCCTGGCTGCGACACTCCCTGTCCTCAGTACAGCGGTTTGGTCGCTGGAGAAGGCTCCCCACGCCATCCGGAATGGTAAGTGCAATTCTATGTGGGGACCTGTCTGTTTTGGATGTCAGTCTGTGACTGTGTGACCCTGCATGTCTGTGTATGTGCTGAGCTCCCTGTCAGATTCCTGTGTGGAATAGCTGCCTTTCTGTGGGCTGCGGGGGGGGGGGGGGCTCTCCCGCTCTACTGTGTGGGCAGACTGGGCTTAGACATGCTGTGCGGCGGCCGCTATTGCGGTCCGCCATTTTTTTGCGGCAAAATTGTGGTGACCGGCCCTGTGTGGTAGGGCGCGGTGTTTTGGCGCCAAATGTCGCCATTTTGGCGGCGTTCGATCGTACAACTTATGTCGGCGCCATTTTCTCATTGCCCAAAATTGCCTCAGCCGAGCGGCCATGTTTGTGTAGCCTGCATAGGCTTTATAGGGCGGTCAGTCATTACATCACTTCCTTGTGCTCTGGGACAGCGATCGGTGGCAGCAGCCTGTGTGGTCTCTCCAGGTTTTTACCTTTCTTTATCCTGTACTTCCCTGCTCAGTGTTCTTATCCCTGTGGGGGTCGGTATATACTGTAGTGTGCGGTGGGCTACGCTCGCCGCGGTCTTAAAGGGGCAGTACTCCTTTTTCCTATTATTGCTGGGGCATGGATTCTCAGGATTGCAAGTTTCCTCCCACCTTGGTGGGGGGCCAAGGGGCTGCTGCATCCCCCGAGGGGGCTGATCTGGCTGCTATTGTGGCGAACCTGGCTTCTCAGGTGCAGATGCTAATGGCTGATCGATCCGCAAAACGGCCCAGATTGTCTATTTCCTCTGATTCAGAGGGCGATGGGGCTGCTATGGCTGGAGTGCCCTTCTCAGGGTCTCGCTCATCTCTGGACCTTGGGGGGTCTGAGGGGGAGGCTGAGGTAGAAGGGGTTGATAATTCTCCCCCTGGCTCGCCTGAAGAGCTTGCACTCATGGATGAGTTGGTTGCTTCTATCAAGGAAACACTGCGTTTTCAGGATGAACCATGTCCTCCTGCTTTGATGTCCTCTTATGGGACGCAAAGGAAACGCAAAACAGCGCAGGTTTTTCCCTGCCCTGCGGAATTTCAGCGCGCTGTTGATGAGCAATGGCGCAATTTAAAGAAGCCCTTTACTGTGCCAAGTAAGTTCAAGCTGCGTTATCCATTTACACCCACCACTGATGAGCGTTGGTGTGTGCCGCCTCAGGTGGATCACGCGGTGGCGGTTTTGAATAAATCTACTGCGATTCCTGCTGAGGATACCCCGGTGTTCCGGGACCCTACGGACAGGAGATTGGAGTCTCTTGCCCGTCATGCTTATACGGTTGCTGGTTCTATGCTGAAGCCTATTTTTGCTTCCATTTTGGCAGCCCAGGCTATTGCGGATTGGGCGCAGGTGCTCAGGCGCACCCTGGTGGCTGATTCTGCTCCACCGACAACATTGGCTATGGTGGATCAAATTCATCAGGGTGTCATGTATTTGTGTGATGCGGACTTGGATTTAGTCCCTTTGGCTGCACGCCTCTCAAGTGTGGCGGTATTGAACCGTCGCCTGATATGGCTGAAATGTTGGTCGGTTGACCAATCATCTCGCAAGACTTTAGCTAATTTGCCCTACGCGGGATCTCGCCTTTTTGGCGAGTCTTTGGATACTCTGATAAAGGGAATTTCCGGGGGTAAGAGCACTCTCTTACCCCAAACTCACGAGAATAAGTTTGTTTGCGGTAAGAAGAATACCTCGTTTAGGCCCTCTCAGGGGTACTTTTATGCCTTTCGGTCGCAATATAAGGGCAAACCCTTCAAGGGCCAAGGCTCCCAGAAGAAGCAGTGGGCAGGTAAGCAGAAGTCCGGCCAGTCCGGGTCCGCTGCCCATACCAATTCGGCCTGAAGGGGCGCCCTCACCCGGTTCCTCGGTGGGGGGACGTTTGCTCGGTTTTCTTCAACCCTGGCTGGCCCGCATTCGGGACAGGTGGGTTCAGGAAATCGTTCGATCTGGTTACAAGATCGAGTTTCTCTCTCGGCCCGGGGGGCAGATTTTTTCCCTCAAATCTTCAGCTGTCTCCGGAGCGCTTGCAGGATCTGCACCTGGCGGTGCGGGACCTGCGGGCCCAGGGAGTGGTGGTTCCGGTGCCTCATCGGACAGATTTCGGGGGTTCTATTCCAATCTGTTCACTGTGCCCAGAAAGGAGGGCAAGGTACGTCCGATTCTGGACTTGAAAGCTCTGAACCGCTTTATGGGGGTTCGCAAGTTCCGCATGGAATCCCTGCGCTCGGTGGTGGCTGCCCTGGTTCCGGGGGAATTCATGGCCTCCATCGACTTGAAGGATGCGTACCTTCACATCCCCATTTTTGAGGGTCACCAGAGGTACCTTCGATTCGCCATTGCGGAGGATCATTACCAATTCGTGGCGTTACCCTTCGGTCTCGCTTTGGCTCCGCGGGTTTTCACCAAGGTGCTTGCGCCGGTCCTGGCCTTGTTGAGAGCCCAGGGCATCTCTGTCTTGCGGTATCTGGACGATATCTTGATTCGGTCTGCGACCAGTCAGGGCCTGGTGAACGACCTGTCCATCACGATGCAGACTCTGCAGGAGTTCGGTTGGACGATAAATTTTCCAAAGTCAACGCTGTGTCCGTCGGTTTCATCTCCCCTACCTGGGGATGATCCTGGACTCTGTTCAAGTGAAGGTCTTCCTGCCGGAAGACAAGCTCCGGACACTTCAGGACGAAGTCAGGTCCCTCAGGGACAATCAGTGCTCGTCCCTCCGGACATGTATGAGGTGTCTGGGATTGATGGTCTCGGCTTTCGAGGCGATTCCCTTCGCCCAGTTTCACACGCGGGATCTTCAGGCGGAGATCCTGGCCAAGTGGGACGGGCGTCCGCAATCTCTGGATCTGCGGATTTCGTTGAGCCGCCTCACCCGAAGGGGTCTTTTGTGGTGGCTCCAGTCCCCGACGGTGTCGGGGGGCAAGTCTTTTCGTCCTTTGTCGTGGACGGTAATCACCACGGATGCCAGCCTGTCGGGCTGGGGTGGTGTTCTGGGCGTTCTGTCCGCCCAGGGAACTTGGTCGGAGGAGGAATCCTCCCTTCCGATCAACATTCTGGAATTGCGAGCGATAAATCTCTGTCTTCTGCGTTGGACGGACAGGCTTCAGGGCCGTTGGGTTCGGGTGCAGACGGACAATGCCACAGCGGTGGCCTACATCAACCACCAAGGGGGCACCAGGAGTGCCCGAGCGGCTCGGGAAGTGGCCGGCATTCTGTCTTGGGCCGAGACGCACGTCCCGGCGATATCTGCAGTTCACATTCCGGGGGTGGAGAACTGGCAGGCGGATTATCTGAGCCGCCAGACCCTGGACCAGGGGGAATGGTTCCTTCACCCGGATGTCTTTCAGATGTTGTGCGCGAAGTGGGGTTCCCCAGATGTGGACCTGTTCGCGTCTCGTCTAAACAACAAGGTGGAAAGGTTCGTGGCAAGGACGCGCGATCCTCGGGCAGACGCCTCAGACGCGTTAGTACGCCCTGGCATCAGTATCGTCTGATGTATGCCTTTCCACCGATACAGCTGCTGTCCAGGCTCCTTCGCAGGTTTGCCTCGGAACCGCACACTGTGATTCTGGTGGCGCCAGACTGGCCTCGCCGGTCTTGGTACGCAGACCTCGTGAATCTGGCGGTCGACGCTCCGTCTCAAGGACCGATATTCCATCCTGCTTTACAGTCGCTGGCTTTAACGGCCTGGCTGTTGAAAGCCAGGTCCTGAAGAATAGGGGTCTCTCCCCTGAGGTCATTCCCACCTTGATCAAGGCTAGAAAAGCCTCTTCGGGGAAGATTTACTACCGTACTTGGAAGGCGTATTTTGCCTGGTGTGAGTCCAGGGGGTTTTCCCCTCGCTCATACTCGGTATCGAGAGTGTTGGCTTTCCTTCAAACGGGCGTGGACCAGCGTTTGGCGTTGGGCACGATTAAGGGTCAGATTTCTGCGCTGGCCGTTCTCTTTCAACGCCCTGTGGCGTCTAATTCTTTGGTTAGCACCTTTGTTCAAGGTCAAGGGCTTTACCTCCATGGGACTTGAACTTGGTTCTGTCCGTGTTACAACAGGCTCCCTTTGAGAAGATCAGGGAGATCTCGTTGTCTCTGTTGTCCAAGAAGGTTGCTTTTTTGGTGGCGATCACTTCGGCTCGCAGGGTATCGGAGCTGGCGGCCTTGTCCTGCAGCTCTCCCTACTTGGTGATTCACTTGGATAAGGTGGTCTTACGACCTTACCCTTCTTTTCTTCCGAAGAGGATCTCGGAATTTCACCTCAATGAGGACATTGTCTTACCTTCGCTTTGCGCGAAGCCTAAGCATCCAAAGGAGGTGGCTTTGCATTCCTTGGATATTGTTCGGGCGATCAGAGTTTACCTGTCATCGACGAAATCCTTTCGCAAGTCGGATTCTCTTTTTGTCCTTCCAGAGGGTCCTCGGAAGGGCATGGCGGCGTCGGCTGCGACCATCGCCAAATGGATCAGACAGACCATTGTGCAAGCCTATGCTTTGAAGGGGAAGGTTCCTCCTTTCCCTGTTAAGGCGCACTCTACCAGGTCCCTGAGTACGTCTTGGGCCTATCGTCATCAGGCTTCTGTGGCCCAGGTGTGTAAGGCGGCGACTTGGTCGTCCGTTCACACCTTCTCAAAATTTTACAAGGTGGATGTTCAGGCATCGGCAGATGCTTCCTTGGCCGTAAAGTTCTTAGTGCGGCAGTGCCTTTGGGTCCCTTGTTCAGATCCTTGGCTGTTGGGGTGTTTTTACCCCTAGGTTACTTGTTCTTCCTGGGTTGTTGCTCCTGTTGAGCATGTTTTTCCTGTTGCCCAGTTGGTTCTCTTACTTTGGTAAGGTTCTTTTTTCTGATGTGGGTACTGCGTTGCTTTAGGCGCGGCTGCGTTTTTCCCACCCCTCATGTCTACACTGCTCTGGGACGTCCCCATTAGTGAAGATTATGAAGTGGCGGCGACTGTCGGAGGACGTAAGAGAAAACGGAATTTTTGTAAAATCTTACCGTAAAATTCCTTTCTCTGAGTCCTCCGACAGTCGCCGCCCCCGCCCCTCTTTTGGGGTTTGTTTATGTACTCTACTGCTATGCTACTGAAACTGAGTTGAGAATGCAGGAAGCAGGGAGGTATTGACTGAGGGGACCGCCCCCTAGGGGTGTGATATGCTAAAAGCTTTTATATTAACAAATCTTGTTGCCTAGCTACTCCTACGGAGCAAAGGTCAATACCCCCATTAGTGAAGATTATGAAGTGGCGGCGACTGTCGGAGGACTCAGAGAAAGGAATTTTACGGTAAGATTTATATATATATATATATATATATATATATGCAATACATCCAAGCTTTAACCATTTAAAGACCCTGCATGTCTACAAAAAAATCTCTTCATATGCCAAAAATGCACTCATCTCCACTTTACCACCGGAGGATTTTGCTGTCTTACGTCCTGGCCACTTTTTGCGATTCGGCGCTGTGCAACTTTAACTGACAATTGCGCGGTCGTGCGATGCCATACCTAAACAAAATTTACGTCCTTTTTTTCCCACAAACAGAGCTTTCTTTTGGTGGTATTTGATCACCAGTGCGCTTTTTACTTTTTGTGCTATAAACAAAAAAAGAGCGTTTATTTTGAAAAAATAACAATATTTTTAACATTGAAATTCCCCCCCAAAAAATGTAAAACTCAAATTTTTTTAAAATTTTTGGCCAATTTGTTTTCTGCTACCTATGTTTGGTAAAAAAAATCACGATAAGCATATTTTGATTGGTTTGCGCCAAAGTTATTGCGTTTACTAACTACGGGAAAGATTTCTGTCATTTTTGGTGTTTTTTTTTTTTTTAACGCGTAATGGCGGTGATCTGCGTTTTTTTTTTTTTGCGGGACTGCGACATTGCGGCGGACAGATCGGACCCTTGACTGACATTTTTGACACTTTTGGGGGTACCAGTGACATTACTGCAGTAATCAGTGCTATATATATGCTATATATATATGCACTGTTACTGTAAAAATGACACTGGCAGTGAAGGGGTTAATTTTATTGGAGAGGGAGGGGTTAATGTATGCCTGGTGCTTACTAACGTGTGGGGGGGGAGGTGACTGAGTGACAGAAGGACAGATCGGATGTTCAGCTATGCTGAACACTCCGATCTGTCAGTCCCTGTCACTTAGGAGATCCGCCCGCTCTGTTTAAACAGGCGGGCGGATCTCCTCACTCGATTCCCCGACGATCGGGGCAGAGCAGCGGTGATCGCCGCCGCTCCTCCCCTGGCCCGACTCCCGCTGTGAATGAAAACAGCGGGAGCGCGCCTCCGGAGGCGCGCGAGCGCCGCCTACAGGGGGAGGAGTCCAGCGACAGTCTGCCGGGCACAGTCTCCTGTCACGCGACAGTCTCCTGAAACCCACATCCAATTTGCAACAGTGTGAACCCAGCCTCAAACTTAAAACATGATAGCTAGAAGCTGATTGGTTGCCATGCACAGCTGCTCCAGATTCTGTCTACTCCAGTTGAAGAAAGTTCCTCACAAACTCGTTTTCTGAACTGAAAAGAGTCCTCTCTCTAGCTGTATTTTGTTAAGTTACTGAATATCTCCTACTGTCCCCATCCCCAGCATACAGTAAATCTGATCTTTCTTTATTTAAAGCTCAGCTCCAGGGTATTAAAAATAAAATATGAAAATGCCTATTTTACTTACCTGAAGGGTCACGCGAAGGTCCTCTCCTTTTCTCCTTATTTCCTGGGGCCTTCCTTTCAGTGTCCACATCCCTGACTGTGGACATTTTATATTGGTGGAG
Organism: Pelophylax lessonae; assembly: GCF_965119305.1. NCBI lineage: Eukaryota > Metazoa > Chordata > Amphibia > Anura > Ranidae > Pelophylax > Pelophylax lessonae. The sequence continues at coordinate 98,696,038 of NC_138771.1, read as the reverse complement.
GGGACACTTGGAATGGCCGGGTCCACTCTCATCGGCTCCCAATTGCTGGAGAAGGCACTGGGGGGAGTGGGGGGGGGGGGGCAGTGAGGGGACCAGTATCCAAGAAGATGACAAGCAGGGAAAAATGCCTGGTCCACAAGACAGGAAATTAGCTTGGCTCATAGAGAAAAACTGTGACTTTGACCTATTACACTGCTGATTGGTCTAGGAGGAGATGTCTAGAATCAAGACTGAGGAGTAAGGTGATTGAAGCACAGTGCACTATTTAAAGCGGATCTTCACTGCATCTGAGCACCACAAATCAAAAACACTATTTTATTCATAAATCAAATAATAGTTGCATAAAAGTTAGTGTCATAAATTAACACAATATGTGCAAAAATGTCAGTGACAGCTGTACTCACCAAATATCCACATAAAAATATGAGTAACAGTAAAACCAAAAACATTATTAAATAAAATAGCAAAATGAATGTAAACATATGCATAAAGTCCTCAGACACATAAATCAATAGACTATTGTGTGTGCTCACAAAACCACTCCTATGAAATCCCTCATGATTAGAAAAGTGCTCGGTGCAAAGTCCATAAAGTTCATATGCCGCCAGGTTCCGGTGATCCAGCAAAAGTAAAAAACACCCTTCATCCAGGTGTACACCACCACTCACAAGCTGCTTATCAGATGGTAAGACCTCAAAGAAGGAGGTCTGGCGACGCTTTGGGAGAAAACCCACAGGGATGGATGGATAATGACATCCAGGTCTCAGATGGAACTCTTCCAACCAGCCATATCAATCCACATATAGGACTCGGTATAAGGCAAGAGCAAGAAAGCATCTCATAGTTTAGTAGCTATTAAAAAATCCAACATTTAATTAAGTTAAAACTACTTACAAGCACAGGCAGATAAATCTCATTAGGACACCGGTAATCCCAATCTACACCTCAGCGGGCGTGATGATGTCACCGCTGTAGCTCCGCCCTTGGACTTGTGAGTGTTGGTGTACACCTGGATGAAGAGTGTTGTTTTACTTTTGGCTGGATCACCAGAACTTGGCGACTTATGAACTTTGCACTGAGCACTGTCCTGTGTTTGTGTTTTTGTGAGCACACACGATATTCTATTGATTTACATATCTGAGCACTTTATGTATCTGTTTACATTCATTTTGATTTTTTATTTGATGAACTTTCTTGTTTTTTATTTGTGTTTGCACTTAATTTGTTGGAGAGTGCATCACGTTTTGGTTTTACTATTTAATTCAGGTTTAATATTCTAAGCAAATTCCCCCATTCATTTATGTCTCTATACTTTATTTTGTTAAGAAATCACTTTGAAAAACACCCCCCTAGTATTTTTGGCCATGGCCATCTTCAGTTAGGCTCCATTCACACCTGGGCGTTTTCAGCTCCAAAAACGCTCAAAAGAAACGCTTCCAAAACGCCCAACAAGTAAAACCCCATTCATTTAAATGGCCCCTGTTCACATCTGAGCGTTTTGCAAAACGCCTGCAGCTGAAAAAAGTACATGAGCTTCTTTTTGGGCTGATTACCAGCGTTTTTGATAGATGTCAATGAAAAACGCCTGAAAAAATCGCGGTAAAATCGCGGTAAAAAACGCTACGCTCAAGTGTGAATGCAGCCTAAGGGAAAATTATTCATGTTGCATTTATTTCCTGGAATCCAAATACCTTTAGCTCAAGCATGCAGACAGGAGAGTGTGCTTAGCTGAGAAAACCCCTTCTCCTCTCCTCCTGAAGTCCCCAGGGATGTATGATCTCATTTGCCTAGGCAGGAAACCAGGAAGTAAGTGAGGAAATGTAAAAAAAAAAACAACAAGTAAATATGATATACTTTCCTTGTATTTACTAATGCTAGTGACATAATTATTAAAATAATCAGTTTTAATTGGGAGAGTGAAGTTCCACTTTAAATTTCATTTTTGCCTGGAGTTGGGCTTTAAAACCATTGTGTTTCCCTTGTAGTTCCATCATGTAGAGTGTTGTGACTTGGAGCAAGTTTTAGTGGTACTGACATATTGCTACAGTCTCTTTTAGGCGTCATGTAACACGTAATGGCAGTTAACACAGAACAAGAAGTCATGTCATGAATGCGGATAAAATTACAAATATATTAGAAAATGACATAATATAATATATCTAAGTAAAAAGGTTGCCATCATTTTGTGCAGATATATCCATATTGAGACCCACTCACCAAGGCGTTTTGAACCTGAAATTCTACTTGAGAGAGTATTAAAATATTAGGGCAGAATTTCCAAGCTGGTCCTTAAAGGTATGGTACAGTTGAAAAACATGTTGTGAAGGCCAGAGATTGAAGTTTGAATACTAACTACTGGCCTGTGAGGATTCTGGATTTTCCAGTTAAAGTGATATTAAAATTTGGATTTTTTTTTTTAAATAACGTGATACTTGCCTGCTCTGTGCAATGGTTTTGCACAGAGCAGTCCGGTTCCTTCTCTTCTCAGTTTCCCTGCCGGCGCTCATGGCTCTTCCCCCTTGACTAGTGCCCCCAGAGCAAGCAATTTGCAATGGGGGCACTGGTTTGTGCTCACTCCCGAGCCATGCTCTATGCGTTCATAAGACACATAGAGTCGTACCCCAGCTCCACCCCTGTTCTGTCCTCATTGGCTCAGTGGCTGTGATTGACCGCAGTGGGAGGCAAATGTGCCCGCTGCTGTCTCAGCCAGTGAGGATAGGGAGTCCCGGGAGTCTCTCACACACATCGCTGGATCGGAATTGGGCTCAGGTGAGTATTTGGACGGGCTTTGGGGGGAGCAGCACACACACAGTTTTTTACCTTCATGCTGTGGTATTTGCAATAGATTTCTAAATGCTAGGTCTCTGCTACTTCACCATCCTTACAATAAGTCATATATTTTAGATCAGGGTGCATGATGGTTGTTCTATTTGTGTGGAACTGTTTATTTAGACCCCGGAGCTTAGTAAACGAGGGGAAGCTCTGCTGACTTCCATCATCCAATCATGTGCAAGCAAAAATGCTGTGGTTTATTTTTTTTTGCATGTAATTGGGTATTCTTTGCAAAGTAAAACTTCACTCCATTTCTTTCTGGTAAGTTAAGTTCTGGTATAACCACACTTGCAAAGTGCACAGTCTGCTTACCTTTAGTAAATCAATCCCTATGCATAAGGGCTTGTATCGCCAGAATCGCATAAGCATGGACATGTTACCGATTTTAACTGATGACCTAAAAATGCCCCTTTTATTCAAGTGAAATCTCTGGTGTCCTTAATGCTTTTATTAGCTTAAAAAAATAAATGTTTTGTCTGGAATTGTCCTTGCACTTTACTACACTAAAAGGAACATGCAGCTTGTCATGGCATTTAAGGGGAGTCATCTGTGTACCTTTTACCTTAGATTTACAATAATGTGATTCTAGTCTGCTAATTTAAAAGCTGTACAGTGTGATTATTCAAAACATTATTTTAATTTGTGTTCATCTCACGCCATTTCTATTTCCTACTATTTGTAGGTATTTTACTTTATTTTTTTTCATGTTGATTGCATAAATCATCTTTACCTTAGAATTTAACCCTCAGCTGGCTTGGCTTTTTATCCATCATAATCCCAGTCTAGACAGAGATTAAGCCATCCTTCGTGTATTCAGGATTATCCAGTTAGATTATGAACCTTCCATTTCATAATATCTTGGTGCCTAGAAGTTGTAATGTGCTGAGCGGTCTAATTGTTGATGCTCGCCAGATGAAATCTAATTGGATAGGAAATCTGCATACTAAGATTGCTTTCTAGAGATGTTTAACGAGATAGTGTATAAAAAAAACAAAAAAGCAATATTCAATTGCATACATGATTTATGTCTCTTGTATGCAGTTGTCTTTATTTAATTTGTGTATTTCAGTTGTTTTCTGATTTTAGAAGTATGCTGCTTGTACAATGGATATATATATATATATATATATATATATATATATATATATATATATATATATACATACATATGCTGTTAACTATAAAACATTACTGCGCCAATGTTATCTGAATGAGCTGCAGACACTACAACACAACACTGTTGTATAGAAAAAAGTGCTGCGCTAAATCAAACTAAATGTTGAGAATGCCCACTAAAGGGCTACACTAAACATTCAATATACAGTCTGAAAGAATAATATATAAAGCAACTGTCAGTGTAATAAGTACTAAAGTGCAATGTAGCAAATGTGCAATCAACAAAACTGCAACCATATAATGTGCAAACAGCCAAAATAATTAAAGTGCTAAAACATTTGTGCAAAAGTATGCATGTGCAAACTGGCAATACTGAACACACTTCATAGAAAAATTATAAAAGACAAATGGGTAGGTTCACCAAAGAAATGCTCTGAAAGAACCTCTTGCCGACTGCCCGCCGCATATATGCTGCGGCTGGCTGGCTCGGCTGCGCGAATTGCCATACCTGTACCATGATCTGCGGGAGCGATCCTGGGGGCGCGCCCCCCTTTTGCCAGCGGGAAAGCGGACTCATGGGGCCGATGGCCACAATTGCCACAGGGGAACCCACGATTGCTCCCCGTGGAGAGAGAACCGCGGTCTGCTGTTGAAAACACAGAGCGCCTGTGTTCCTCCTTTTTAGGATCACAGGTCTCTGTGTTGATTCCACAAGCCCATCCCCCATACAGTTAGAAAACACCCCCTAGGCATACATTAGTCCTTTGATCGCCCCTGGATTAACCCCTTCCCTGCCAGTGCCATTATTACAGTAACAGTGCATATTTTTAGCACTGATTACTGCAGTAATGTCACTGGTCCTTCCCCAAAAATGTCAGTTAGGGGTCCGATCTGTCCGCCGCAATGTCGCAGTCCCACTAAAAAAACGCATCGCCGCCGTTACTAGTAAAAGAATTAATAAAAATGACATAAATATTTCCCCTAGTTTGTAGACACGATACCTTTTGCGCAAACCAATAAAAATACGCTTAAAATATGTGTCAGAATGGGATAAGATGGCAGAGAGAGCGGACGTTTTCTTCAGGGCTCTGCTGGTGAATCAGCTCTTTCATCCTGTCCTGGGCTCACCAACCACCCTTTATCCTCCGAACTTAAGGTGGATGCCTGCCAGAACACCTGGGAGATCAAAGGGGGCAAGAAGTTGCGCTTTCCCCCAGTAAGTCCGGCAGTGTCCAGCTCTGTGGCCTCGGGGGACAGCAGGCCCGCTCAGACGGCCTCCTGGAGGACTCCCCCCTCAGCCATCCAGTATACCAGAGGTGATGGCAGCGATTACTGCCTGCCAGACTGCCCTCACCTTCAAGATTGAGGAGGTACAGCTGGATGTCGGTCTGTTGAGGTGGGACCTTGACAAGATCAGGTCCCATCTCACTACAGCGGAGGTGCAAATCGGCAACGTGGAAGACGCTGCCACAGAGCATTCAACTGCTATCCGCTAAGGTAAAGACCCTGCAATACTGCGCAGAAGATACAGAAGATTGATGCAGACGCAATACCATCCGCATCATCGGTCTGGCTGAAGGGGCTTGAGGTTAAGAATCCTACTACTTTTGTTGAGGAACTATTCTGCACTATTCTCCCAACAGCCCAACTATCCTCTCATTTTACTGTGGAGCAGGCTCACCGCATGCCACCTCAGCCCGGCCCGCAGGGGGCACCCCCTCGTACACTCATCCTTCGTCTGCTAAACTTCAGGGACAGGGGTGAGATCCTGCATGCTGCCCGTGCACTTGGGGAGCTTTGATATCAGAATAGTCGCTTGCTGCTGTTCCCGGACTACTCCATAGAAATGCAGAAAATGCGCAAATCCTTTGATTCGGTGAAGGTGTCACTGAGATCCAGAGGGATTAGGAAAAGTGTCCTTTTCCCTGCCAAACAGAGTTGTGGACGGTGAAACAGTCAGGTTCTTCACCCCACCTAAAGATGCGACTGCATGGTTGGATACCCTTCCCCCGCAGAGTCAGGGCTGATGTTTCCCTTGTCTACATAAATTGGATATCCCTTTGCTGCCTCCCAGTGTTGTGGCACTATTGATCCTGAAATGCACATTAGTGCAGAGACTGCCTTTGTTAACCGGTTGGAGCCTTTAACTGTTAACTTGGATTCCATGTTGGCCTTGTTTCGCAATCATTTGCATTGTAACTCTAAGCCTGTGCCCCTGGCATAGCCTAGGTGATTTTACAGACTGCTACTTGACATACCGATCCGACACCTCTGCACAGGAATGACTACCTATTCCCTGTTGGAACTCGTCTCCATCTAGAGGGTCCTGGGGATACAGGGTCCCATAAATCTACCCAGCTAACGACACGCCTCCTAGTTGGTTAAATTAGCCTTAGGGCTGTTGTTTGGGGACTTAAGCGGTCCTGCTCCATGCAGGTTCTGCGGGGTGGGGGGAAGGGGGAAGTCAGATGTTGCTGACTGGTTAGAGACTCTGTTGGGTCCCCTGTTGTGTTTCTTTGCTAACCAGTTTTTTCTACAGGTTCCTTTATGATATGGACTTGAAATCTTTACAATGGCTGTTATGGATTACGAGGTCCTCTAGACCTCACTGGGTCACTTTACAGTGTGGGGAGATGAGAGAAACTGCCATGAACTCACTGGTCTATATCCTTTTTTACTCAGCATCAATGAATAACGTATCTATAATATCATGGAATGTGCAAAGCCTCAATTCTGCTCTGAAGAGGTCCTTGGTATTCTATCACCTGCATAAGATCTCACCGCAGATATGCATTTTACAGGAAACTCACCTCCTGGGCACTAGGATCCTGGGTCTCAAATGCATGTGGGTCGGATCTCACTACCATTCTGTGTACTCTAGCTTTTCTAGAGGGGTCAGTGCTTTGATCCATAGAGCGCTCCCTATTGGATCTCACGACTGACCCAGGGAGTTGCTACATTATTATTAATGCAGTGGTTGCCGGTGTTCATATTGTCTTGGTGGGTCTTTATCTTCCGCCTCCCGCTGAGGTCGTCCTGCTGTCTAAAATCATGGAGAAAATCTTGCAGTTTGGTGTGGATGATATTCTATTATTAGGGGACTTTAACTTGGTTATGTGTTCAGACAAGGACAGGCTCCACTCCACTGCCTCGGGGCCCTCACGGTTGGCACAGTGGGCAAGCGCTTTCGCCCTATTGGATGTTTGGCGACAATTCCACCCTACGGCACGAGAGCTCACATGCCACTCAGCCTCTCATCAGACCCTGTCCAGGATAGACCTGGCATTTGCATCCCAGACGGCTTTACGCAGGGTGTCGGCTGTCACTATCATGGCCAGGGGTATCTCTGACCACGCCCCACTGTTAGTTACCCTATTGGGGGGCCCCTTGGGCAGTGGATTGTGGAGACTCCAGATATTGGGTCACGAATGAAATTGTCTAGGAATATATACTGAAGAGAATATGTCAATATTGGCTTACTAATGCTGACTCCGCTACACCAGCTATGCTTTGGGACTCCTTTAGGGCCTGGTTGAGGGGGAGTATATAGCTCGTATTTCTGCAGCACTCAGGACCTCTGAAGAATCTCTGGAGGAATGGGAGAGGTAGGTAAGCACAAGGGACGAGGCATATGTGGTCAATCCAGATCTAACCAACTATGGGCTCTGGCAATACACCATTAGAGCGGTGAAATTATTGAGGGTGGAGATGACTCATAAATCAATGTTGAACACTGCCCAGCGCATTTTTTAATACTGTAACAAAAAAGGCAGACTTTTATCATGGCTAGCAAGGGGGCAGTTTCCGACCACACACATTGGCGGGATCAGGGGAGAAGATGGGACCCTCTTAAATTCGCCTGGAGAAATTAATTCTCGCTTCCGCTCCTACTACAGGACCCTACACTCCTCCATGGTAGACTACACGCCTGATGAACTGACTTCCTACCTGGACCAGATAGATTTCCCGGAACTTGACCCTGACATTAGGGAGGAATTGTAGGGTGACATTAGCCTGGAGGAGGTACAGGAGGTTGTTGGCTTACTTCAGCCGGGTAAGACCCCTGGCATAGATGGCATCCCATCTAAGGGTGGGCCCCTTGGAGGAGAAAATTCTGCTTAATGCGGATGACACTCTCCTGTATTTACAAGATGCTAATACCTCCTTGAAGGCTGCCCTCGAGACCTTTGATGGGTTTGAAAGGTTCTCCGGAATCAGAATCAATTGGTCTATTCTGTTCCACCTGGACCCTGGGGCTTTGACGAACGTGGCCACAAGCCCATTAAGATGGGTGGAGCAGTTTAAAAACCTGGATGTTCAGGTGAAGCGTGATCATTCCACCTTTCGCTCTCTCAATCTAGACCTCCTTGTGACCTAGCTAAAAGACAGATGTACTTTATGGGCTTCTTTACCTTTGAATCTGTTGGGGAGGATTAATTTTCTTAAAATGATATTCCTGCCAAAATTTCTGTACTACATTCGGAATTTTCCTATCTGGTTGCCCCCCTCATTCTTTAAATAATTTGACCAATCTGTTGGCTTGTTTATCTGGGCTTGGACGCACCCCCGGTTGGCCAGAGCAACGTTGTGCCTTCCGGTGCAGTGTGGAGGGCTGGCAATCCCTGACTATAAGACCTACTATGGGGCAGCCATACTGGTCACGGTGTTCTGGTAGTACACCCAATCACAGAGCAACGCGGCGGTCTGTCTCGAGGCTGCCTTGGTGGGCTCCCTCCAGGATCTCAGTAATCTGTTGTATAGAGGTGCCCGTGCGTGCCCCAGCCTTCCGCATCCCACTGGAATGACGACGTTGGTCTGGGAGGCGGCACAGAAGAGGTTTAAGCAACCTAATCGCTGGTCGACAGTCTGCCCCATTTGGGGGAACCCCAATCTCCCGCATTTCACCCAGTTGCAAGACCAACAAGTGTGGGCCGCTTTGGTATAATGACTCTTCAGGACATATGTGCCGGGGGCTCTTTATGCTCCTTCCCTGACCTCAAGCGTAAGCATAGTCTGCCCGGGTGGATGTACTTTCGATACCTTCAATTAAGGCATGCCGTACGAGCCCTATTCCTGGCTGGCTTTTCCCTAACAATGGACCCTGTGGAAGAGCTGTTGGCCAGGAATCACTGTCCAAACCCCTTTCCTCCCTTTACCTCCCTCTATCCCAGACTTTGGGAAATGTGTAAGGGAGACTTGCCTGAACTTGACCGAGAGGACTGGGAAAACTGTTTTGATGATAGCGCAAACTTATTGATTTCATCTGGGGATCGACTGATTCAAGCCAAATTCCTACATAGAATATTATATTATACTCCCCTAAGATTGCATAGAATCTTCCCCCAGAGATCACCGGAGTGCCCTCGCTGCATGATCGAGCAAGGGTCTTATTTCCATATGTTCTGGAGCTGTCCAAAGGTGGCCTAATTTTGGCTGGAGGTATTGTTGAAATTATTTTCAAATGGAATGCCCCTTCCCCCCCTCCCCCCCTCGGTTGCCCCCCTCGGAAAATCAATCAATGCAGTCTTACCATTATATAAGTTAACATACATGGTGCGGAACTGCCCCAAAAAATTTGGAAGGGTGTGGCAGCCTTGGACGGCCACTTCTGCCTAGCTTGGCTGCCCCGACTGAAGAAATACCCAGGGATGGCCGACGGTTCTTGCATGTGTATTGTACTTCCATCATTGTTCTAATCTAAATGACTACATATTTGTATAAATATCCGTATTATGATTTCAATCCATTGTTTTCAATAAAGGAACAGTTTGACTTGTAAAAATGTGTCAGAATACAAATTGGACTAAAATGATGAAACAATTAGATTTTCACATTTTTTTAATTGGGAATGTTATATAGCAGAAAGTGAAAAAAATATTGTTTTCTTTTCAGAATTGTCGCTCTTTTTTGTTTATAGCGCAAAAAAATAAAAATCGCACAGGTGATCAAATGCCACCAAAAGAAAGCTCTGTCTAAAGGACATCAATTTTATTTGGGTACAGTGTCGCACGACCACGCAATTGTCCATTACAAAAAATAGCCTGGTCATTAAGGGGGAAAATCTTCCGGTCCAGAAATGGTTAAAGTCCATATCCAATGGATATCCATATCCAATGGAAGCCCGTGTTCTGAAAATGGAAACTTGACACCCTGACTGTCACCAAAGAAAGTCAGGAGCGCTACTACGAGTGCTGAAGTGTCATACAGGCAGAGAAGTAGTAACCATAAAGAATCTCCCGATAGTTGTCACCATCGCGTCAGAGCTCAATTAGGCCAATACGTAGATGCCCAAGAAAACAAAGAACTCACCCTAGCATAAAACCATCACTGGTAAAATGTATTAAAAAGTAGAACACTTACATGCTTCCAGTAGTTTACAAGCGGTTTGAATAGACAATTTTGTGATCACAAAAGGTTCCTGGTGGCACAGTGTGATGGCGTAGACTCGCAAGACCCAACACTTCGTCTTATTTTGCCACCAGGAGCCTTTTGTGATCACAAAGTTGTCTATTCAAATCGCTTGTAAACTACTAGAAGCATGTAAGTGTTCTACTTTTTCATAAATTGTACCAGTGATGGTTTTACACTATGAGGAGTTCTTTGTTTTCTTGGGTACCTACGTATTGGCCTAATTGAGATCTGACGAGATGGTGACAACTATCGGGAGATTCTTTGTTTACTACTTCTGTGCCTATATGACTCTTCAACGCTGGTAGTAAAGTCCATTTGTTTTGGTAAGCGCTCCTGATTCTCTTTGGTGACTGTTGCACTCAGGGTGTCGATTTTCACGTTTCAGAACACGGGCTTCCATTGGATATGGACTTCAGAGCATTTCTTCGATGAATTTACCCATTTGTCTTTGGCAATAATGAACACACTTCATAGAAAAATTATAAGTTTGCACATGCATACTTTTGCACAAATGTTTTTGCACTTTAATAATTTTGTCTCTTTGCACGTTATATGGTTGCAGCTTTGTTGATTGTTTGCACATCTGCTACATTGCACTTTAGTACTTATTACACTGACAGTTGCTTTATTATATTTTATCAGACTGTATATTGAATGTTTAGTGTAGCCCTTTAGTGGGCGTTCTCAACGTTTATGCAGCGCTAGCTCCAATAAAAATATCTTAAGGTGCTAAGTGCTAAAATAGCATATATGCGATAATCAATAAATTATGAAGTGCATATAATGAATTATCATAAACACAAAGTGCTAGGTGCTAAAATAACATCTATGCAATGACCAATAAATTATAAAGTGCATAAATCCACATAAGTGATTATAAAAAGTCCAAGTGAGTATTCAGTGCTTAAAATAAAATGTCCTTATTGTGATCCAATTAAGGTGCCAAAGTGCCAAATAATTCAGGTGCTTGCAAAGTGACAAGGTGCCCCTCAAGGTTCCCCACTCACCAGATTGCTGATATAAAAAGACCTTGGAAATTATTGCACACTGCCCGGGATCTTTTAGGACCAAAACTTCTCCTATGTAGCCTTCAAGGTTAATTGGGTCTGCTTCCGCTTCCACCGTTAAATGAAAGAATGGCCATACATAGTGAAGTAAGTTTGAACAATTTTATTGCCATAAAAAGGTTCAGATGGATACTCACAAGCGAATATGTAAGGTAAGCATATACAGTGAACTCGTGTGGCGCCGCTCTCGGCGTGCGTTCCACACACAGGAAGTTCCTGACCGGAAGTGACGTTCGTCTGGTCCGCTAACGGAAGTGCGTCAACGCGTTTCGCCGTCAATACAGCGTCTTCAAAGACATCACTTCCTGTTAGCGGAGGCTTTTTATATCCTGGCCTCTCGATGATCATTTCCGGAATCTTATTGTTTATACTTTTAAAATCGATCACAAACTATTGAATTTTACTAATGGAATTGATATAGTGGAATTACTCATCTATATCCTTTAACATTTCATCAATAAATCTATTGTGGTCGTGAACGATTATTACGTCCGGGCATCACTTCCTGTATACAAAGCTTGTTTAACCCTTTAGTGTTTCCACTATACTTTAATATTAAAAACATCAATATTTAGCATTCATGGGTTCAAACATTCTGTCAATATTCACTTTTAAAACCTAATTTTATTAATAATATTAAAATCTATGGTTTATACAGATAGTGTGTTAAAAATAATATATATATAAATTTATTTAAAAGATACATTGAATTAATGAAAAATCCTAAAGTATGGGAATCATTTTCCTTTGAAATTGGGACATTATTAAAAAGATTAATATATAGATATATCAATTCGATTTATTATGAAAATATTAATAGTAATTTGAGCAATAAAATTAAAATAAAAATGGCGAGCGACCGAGCGCAACTTGTCAGGCTGACAAGTCGCCTGACAAGTCGCGCTAGTCTGAATGGACTCTTAGGGCTTTGGAGAGAGGTAAGAAAACACTGCAGATAAATGTGGTCAAATTTCATGAATCAGGTTTGCATCCATTTTAAAGGATTTAGAGAAGATCTGTAAATAAGAGTGGACCAAAATCCCTCCTGAGATGTGTGCAAACCTGGAAACCAAGTACAAGAAATGTCTTGTCTCTGTGCTTGCCAACAAGGGTTTCTCCACTTAGTAGTAAGTCATGTTTTGCTTGGGGATCCAATACTTATTTTCTCTGTCGCTCATTGACAGACGTAGTCTTCTTGATTCACATCAATTGGGTTATGTTGTCTCCGCAGGAGTAGGACTAGGCAGAAAGAAAAAACGTTCTGGCTCCACCCTAGGGGCAGTCCCAGAGGGTATATCCTCCCTCTCTCTGCTACAAGGAATCAGTTTTTTTCTGTCTAGTCAGGAGTAAGGACCTAAGTTCCTTGCTGGGATCTTTTGGTCCTGGCAAGATTTTTTTTAAGAAAAAATATTTTTTTAGGTAGTTTTCTCCAGTGTTTTTTCCTGTGAGATCTTCAAGCAATTATGCCGGATCTGGGCGACACTAGTGGTCACCCCAGCCGGCCTACGAGCGCGCGCAGACCATTGCATCGCGCTTGGTCGGCCGCGACACATTCAAGTAAGTATGCGGGGCCGGGCGACGGGCTGGATGTTGAGATCCAGTGGTCACCCCGGTTTCTGCCTACGAGCGCGTGCAGACCAGAGCTCCGCGCTGGGTCGGCCGCGACGGAGTCCCATTGGAGGGACTGACCTTGCGAGTTAAAAGTCTCGCTTGGACGCCTGGAACCAGAGAGTCGAGGCGTCCGGAGTGGTCAACAACCCCCCACCCCGGTGGAGAGGGTATTGTGAAGAGAGGGTGCCTGTCGGTTCGGTATGGTGAGTAAATGTTTCCTTTTTTCCTCGTTATGAGGCAGCATGGAATATGGGCCACTCCATACATGGTCAGTATCTATCTGACACTAAAAATCCCCCTTGTAAATACAATGGGCAAGCGGACTTGGTTTGGGAGCTAACACTCTACCCAGCAGACTGCTGTATAGCAGCAGACATAGGAGGTATAATCCCACCTTAATTGTAGTGGACCTCCTGCAGATCTATAAACCGCCATCAGCATGAATACAGGTGGATGTGCTGGGAAAACGAGACTTCGGCAATCCGCCGCCATTTTGCTGTAGACCAGGTACATGTATGTCCGCAGGTCACGTCGGCCGCCATTTTTTTGGAGTCTATTGTCTCCTGTATGGGGGCGGCCATGTTTGAAGAGCCCAGCTAACCTCGAGGAGAGCTGGGAACGCCGGAAGGCGTACACAGGGGGCGGAGCCACTTCCTTCTACCCGGGAAAACGAACACAGCTCTTTCCAGTCTGTAAGAGACAAACGCTGACTGCAGTTGGTAGGAAACTTCTCTGCATCGGGTGGTGAGCCTTGAGGGTCCCTCTCTCTCTCTGTGGGGATCAAGAAGCAGGTACTCTGAGGGGCGCTATTGCGCTAGGGGGATACACATAAAAAAAAAAAAAGAAGGGTTTTTTGTTTTTTTCTGGCAGAGGTGTCCTGAGTTAACATGGACCCTGCCACTCATGTATCTCCACCGGATCCCCTCGAGGTGTCTGCAGGATCCTCCAGCACCCCACTGACGATTGAATCATTGTCAGCTATTATGGAAACTTTTGTGTCCCGGGTGGAAGTGGCTTGTCAGGGACAGGGCGCAAGAAAGTGACCCCCGCCTAACCCCATATTATCTGAAACTTCGGATTCAGAATCTGAGCCTATTTCTGCAGTTGCAGGTACCTCACCTGGGATTGGTGTCTTGGGTACTGTCTCTTCAGATAGTGAGGAGGATGTTTCGGCATCAGCCATAGCCCGAGAGGAAGGTTTGGTAAACGCACTCATTGTATCTGTTCAAGAAACCTTAAGATTACAGGGTACTCCGTCGGAAATAGCTGAAACTGAAATCCCCTTTGGGACTAAAAAACGCATCAAACTGGCTAAGGTTTTTCCATTGCCCAAATGTTTTGGCAATCCAATCAAAGAAGAATGGAGTCTGCCAAAACGCACTTCTGCTATTTCTAAACACATTAACAGGCGTTATCCGTTTGAGGAAACCCTCATTAAGAAATGGACAGAACCACCTGTGGTGGATTCACCAATTGCTAGATTGAATAAAGCCACGGTTATTCCTTTAGAAGACGCTCCGTCTTTTAAAGATCCGGTGGATCGCAAGATAGAAGCTATGTCTCGCACCATGTTTTCCTTGATTGGATCAGCTTTCAGACCAATAATTGCTATTGGGCTGGTTTCGCAGACTGTAACTGGACCAAGTGGTTACGCCGGGACTTAGAAGAGGTCCCTCAGGCGGTATCAGATTTGTTGGAACAGATGATACAGGGGTTACAGTTTGTGTGTGATGCGGCGTTAGACGCCACTCCATTATTGGCGCGAGCATCAGTTTCAGCAGTGGTTCTCAGGCGTACACTGTGGCTAAAAGGTTGGTTAGCCGACCAAGGTTCCAAAAAAGCATTGGCTAATATCCCCTTTTTAGGAGAGCGTTTATTTGGAGCCAACTTAGATGAGATCATTAAGGATCTCACGGGAGGAAAGAGCACCTTTTTACCGCAAAATGTTAAGGGTAAAGGACCTCGTCAAAGACGAGGGCCATCTTTCTCTGCTCACAAAAATTTTTTTCGCCCCGCGGGTGAAAAAATTAAGTCCTCCAAAGCTCCTTCAGGAGGCTTCAGGGGTCGTTGGTCGGGCAAGCAAAGGCCCGCCCCCTCCAGACCTGAAGATAAGTCTACCAAAGCCTGAAGGTGCGCCCCCACCCATAACTGGGGTGGGGGGACGTCTTCGCCGGTTCCCGGATCCATGGCTTTCCAGAATCCCGGACAAGTGGGTTTGCGAAATCATAAGGTCAGGGTACAAGATCGAGTTTCGATCTCTCCCACCGGCGCGATTCTTCCCTTCCAATATCCGACTATCCCCGGATCGTTTAGAAGATCTGTGGAGAGCAGTCACGGATTTACTACAACAAGGAGTGGTAGTCCACGTTCCTTGGACAGAACGCTTTCAGGGGTTTTATTCAAACCTATTTACAATACCCAGGAAAGAGGGCAAAGTGCGTCCAATTCTGGACTTAAGGGCACTCAATTCCTTTCTCAATATAAGAAAATTCAAGATGGAATCCATTCGCACAGTAGCAGCCTTCCTGCATCCAGGGGATGTCCTAGCGTCCATAGACATCAAGGACGCCTATCTTCACATTCCCATTTTCGCAGGACATCAGCGGTTTCTACGTTTTTCCGTAGAAGAGAACCACTATCAGTTTGCGGCATTACCTTTCGGTCTCGCCACGGCTCCTCGGGTCTTCACGAAGGTGTTGGCCCCAATGTTGGCACTACTGCGCCAAAGAGGCAGATCGATTCTAGGTTACCTAGACGATCTCCTGCTTCATGCAGAGTCTCCTCAGACCCTGCTACAAAACATAGAAATTACTATAATTTCTTTACAGGAATTCGGGTGGCTGGTGAACCAGCAAAAGTCATTTCTGGTTCCCACCCAGAGGCTCGAATATCTGGGTCTAATTCTAGACACAGTCAGGACAAGAGTTTTCCTTCCGGTAGGGAAACTCCGGAAGATTCAATCAGCAGTCCAGTTGTTACTATCCAACAGCTGGTCTTCCCTTCAGACTTGCATGAGGGTTCTGGGGTTGATGGTGGCTTCCTTCGAAGCAGTCCCATTTGCCCAGTCCCATACCCGAATTCTTCAGCAAGAGATTCTCCTCAGATGGAATCGGAATCCGGAATCCCTGGACTATCGGATCCGATTGAGCGAACAGACCAGAGAGTCTCTGGTCTGGTGGCTTCGGTCTCCGATGCTCAGCCAGGGAAAGTCATTTCTGCCAATATATTGGACGATAGTGACCACGGATGCCAGCCTATCCGGATGGGGAGGAATTCTCGGTCAGTTATCCGTTCAGGGACTTTGGTCCCCGGAAGAATCCAGGTTACCGATAAATGTATTGGAACTGAGAGCGATCAGACTTTGTCTGATTCACTGGACCGAGCAGCTCCAGGGCAACCCGGTTCTAATCCAGTCGGACAACGCCACGGCTGTGGCTTATGTCAATCACCAGGGGGGCACCAAGAGTGTCCGGGCGGCCAAGGAAGTGGCTTGCATTCTTCGCTGGGCGGAACGGTTTGTTCCAACTATCTCTGCGGTGTTCATTCCAGGGGTGGAGAATTGGCAGGCAGATTATCTCAGCCGTCAGACTCTGGATCAGGGGGAATGGTCCCTCCATCCAGAAGTTTTCCACCAGTTGTGCCTACGTTGGGGCACCCCGGATGTGGATCTGTTGGCATCACGATTCAACAGGAAAGTACAGAGATTCGTGGCTCGCTCTAGCAGAGACCGCAGACGCACTGGTCGCCCCGTGGGGGCAATACCAGCTAATGTATGCCTTCCCTCCTCTCGGGTTACTGCCAAGACTTCTTCGCAGGATAGAGGAGGAAGGAATTCCAGTAATCCTGGTAGCTCCGGACTGGCCTCGCCGAGCTTGGTACGCCGA
The DNA here is from genome assembly GCF_965119305.1 of Pelophylax lessonae. Lineage (NCBI taxonomy): Eukaryota > Metazoa > Chordata > Amphibia > Anura > Ranidae > Pelophylax > Pelophylax lessonae. The sequence goes on along the minus strand of NC_138771.1, from coordinate 98,679,117 downwards.
CTTGGTCAGACTGGTGGCGGACGTCCCGTGGAGACTTCCTCTCAGGGAGGATCTACTGTCTCAGGGACCGATCTTCCATCCTGCTTTACGATCACTGGCTTTAACTGCCTGGCTATTGAGACCCAGGTGCTGAAGGACAAGGGATTGTCAGCTTCAGTTATTCCTACTCTAGTTAAAGCAAGGAAAGCGACTTCCAGAAAGATTTATCATCGCACCTGGAAGTCCTACATTGCATGGTGTGAACCCCTGGGGTTCCACCCACGATCTTATTCGGTTAGTCGAATATTAGCTTTTCTGCAACAAGGGGTTGAGCAGAAACTGGCTTTGAGCACTATCAAGGGTCAGGTCTCAGCATTAGCCATCTTCTTTCAGAAGCCTTTGGCTACTCATTCCTTGGTGCAGAATTTCATCCAGGGGGTGCGACATCTGGCTCCGCCAGTGCGCGCGCCGTTACCACCCTGGGATCTTAATTTAGTATTGTCGGTTCTTCAGAAACCTCCCTTTGAAGATATTAGGGAGATTCCTCTACCTACGTTGTCCCAGAAGGTGGCCTTCTTGGTGGCTATCACTTCTGCATCGCAGGGTGTCAGAACTGGCCGCATTATCTTGTCGTTCCCCATATCTGGTGGTTCTTCGTCCGAATCCATCCTTCCTACCAAAAGTGGTTTCAGAATTTCATCTGAATGAAGAAATTGTATTACCTTCCCTGTGTCCTAAGCCCAGTCATCCTCGGGAGTTTGCTTTACACTCCTTGGATGTGGTCTGGGCGATCAGGGTATACTTGAAAACGACAGACTCGTTTCGCAAGACGGATTCACTTTTTGTGATCCCGGATGGACCCAAAAAGGGGTTGCCTGCATCTGCCGCGACTATTTCCAAATGGATCAGACAGACGGTGGTACAGGCTTATTCTATTAAGGGTCGGGAGCCCCCGTTCCCTTTTAAGGCACATTCCACTCGGGCACTTAGTGCGTCATGGGCCTTTCGCCATCAGGCGTCAGTGGTCCAGGTGTGCAAGGCGGCTACCTGGTCGTCGGTGCATACCTTTACAAAACATTATAAAGTTGATGTAATGGCATCGTCTGATGTCTCGTTTGGCCGCAAGGTTTTGCAGGCCGCCATTTGAGGAGACCAGTGGTCTACCTCGAGGGTTTTTTTCCGTTGGAATTTTTATTTGAGTCTCATTCTTTGCTTATAATGAGCCTTTAAAACTTCTAGTTGGCACCGGTTGGGCCTTCTAGATTGGATTTTGATTTCTGTCAATCCCACCCCTCATTTGTGGCACTGCTTCTGGATGTCCCAATTGATGTGAATCAAGAAGACTACGTCTGTCAATGAGCGACAGAGAAAATCGGATTTTTGTAAGATCTTACCGTAAAATCCTTTTCTCTTAGCTCATTGACAGACGTAGTACCCGCCCCTCTATCATTGAGTTGGGTTGGGTTAAATTCTCTGTTGCTGCTTTATAACAGAACTGGTTCCTTGTAGCAGAGAGAGGGAGGATATACCCTCTGGGACTGCCCCTAGGGTGGAGCCAGAACGTTTTTTCTTTCTGCCTAGTCCTACTCCTGCGGAGACAACATAACCCAATTGATGTGAATCAAGAAGACTACGTCTGTCAATGAGCTAAGAGAAAAGGATTTTACGGTAAGATCTTACAAAAATCCGATTTTCTCTGTAGCTCATTGACAGACGTAGTCCTCCTTGATTAATATCAACTCGGTTATACTGCCCTCTACAGGAGTAGGACTAGACAGGAAAGAAAACGTTCTGGCCACACCCTAGGGGCAGTCCCAGAGGGTATATCCTCTCACTTCCTGCTACAGCAAATCAGTTTTTTTCTGTCTAGTTAGGAGTAAGGACCTAGATTCCTTGCTAGGATCTTCGGTCCTGGCAGGATTTTTTTTTAGAAATACTTTTTTTAGACAGCTTTTTTTTCTCCAGTGTTCCTGTGAGATCTTCAAGCAAGGACGCTGAAACTGGGCGACGGGCTGGATGTTGAGATCCAGTGGTCACCCCAGTTCAGCCTACGAGCGCATGCAGGCCATAGCTCCGCGCTGGGTCGGCCGCGACATAGTCCCACTGGACGGGGACTGACCCTGCGAGTTAAACGTCTCGCCTGGACGCCAATGACCAACAGAGTCACGGCGTCCGTATTGGTCGACAGCCCCCCCACCCCGGTGGAGAGGAGTTCTGTCAGGAGTTGGCGCCCGCCTGGTTCCGGTATGGTGAGTAGAATGTTCCCCCTCTCCCCCTGTCGGGTTTGTTGGTGGACGCGGGCCCCTCTCTGGGATGGTCGGACACTCAGTTTCTGGGTCTCCCCTCTATCCTATAACAGGTCACAGATCCCCCAATTTGAGTGTGATTTTTGTGAATAGAAACCAGGAGGCTTGGTTTGGGAGCTGACTATCTAAAGTCACTATATGACTGTAAGGGTGACTGAAGTCAGTGGCAGACTACTAAAAGGCATTACTATTGAGGTATAGAGGTATCCTACCTGTCTAGTGTGTACACAGGCCGATGCCTATGCCTGAGTTACTGCAGCCACAGATCTCCATCCCTCCAGAAAGCCGGTCACTTCCACAGGCCGCACAGCCTCCCGCAGGCTGAGGACACCTCCCGCAGGCCGAGGCACTTCCGCAGGCCGCACAGGCCGAATGCACACATCCCGCAGGCCGCTGCTAACTTGCAAGCCGCCGCTATCCTACACAGGCCGCCGCCATTTTCCTGCAGATCGCACGAGGCCGCCATATTGGCGTAGCCTCGTGTCTCCAGCATGGGGGCGGCCATGTTTGAGGTGACCAAACACCTCGTGGAGTAATTGGGAGGCGCCGGAAGGCGTGTAAAGGGGCGGAGCCGCCTCCTTGGCCCAGGGAAAGCAAGCCAAAGACTTCCTGTCTGTAACAGACAGTACTGGAAGCAGGTTGATAAGAAACTTCTGTGCATCAGGTGAGCCTTGGGGTCTCTCTCTCTCTCTTTCTTTCTGAGGGGTCCAAGCAGGTAGACTGAGGGGCGCTACTGCGCTGGGGGACTAACTTAAAAAAAAAAAAAAAAGACATTTTTTTCTTGCAATTTATTTTTTTGTGTTTGCTGGCAAGTGTCTTGTTACATGAACCCTGCCACACATGTATCCCCACCTGATCCCCTCAGGGTGGCCGCAGGACCCTCCAGTACCCCACTTGTGATGATGCATTATCAGCAGTTTTGGAGTCTTTGGTATCCCGGGTGGAGGTAGCCTGTCAGGGACGGGGGTCAAGAAGAGCGACACCCGCCTACCCCTATGTCATCTGATACCTCAGATACGGATTCTGAGCTGGTCATTGCAGTCCCTTTTCTGGGTTTGTTATATCAGGTACGGTCTCCTCAGACAGTATGGAGGACGCTTCTGCCTCCGCCATAGCACAAGAAGCGTTGGTGGAAGCACTAGTTGTGTCTTTCCGGGAAACCTTAAATGTTGAGGTTACACTGGCAGAGGTAGCTGAGACTCATATTCCTTTTTTGGTACTAGCAAGCCTACCAAAATGGTGAAGGGTGAAGGGTTTCCCTTGCCCAAATAGGGTCGTCCGTAAATGAGCCCTGCTATTTCCAAACGCATGGCTAGGCGCTATCATTTTGAGGAATCCCTCATTACAAAGATGGACGGTACCACCAATAGTGGACTCACCGATTTCCAGACTAAATAAAGCCACTGTTATCCCGTTGGATTGACAAAATGGGCCCCACCCATCTCTAGGGTGGGGGGACGTCTTCACCGGTTTCCGGATCCAGGGCTTTCCAGAATCCCAGATAAAGGGGTTCGCAAGGTCATATGGTCGGGATACAAGATCGAGTTTCGATCACTTCTACCGGTGCGATTCTTCCCTTCCAATAGTCGACATCCCCGGGTCGCTTAAAAGCTTTGCGGGGGACAGCTTGATACAACAAGCAGTGGTAGTTCCCATTCCTTGGAGGAGTTCTAGTCTAACTTGTTCACAATGCCCAGGAAAAAGGGCTAGGTGCGTCCAATTCTGGTCTTGGAAGAGATGGAGTCCATCCATACAGTGGTGGCCTCCCTGCATCAGGGGGATTTCCTGGCGTCCATAGACATTTAGGATGCCCATCTTCGCAGGACATCAGCGTTTTCGTTGCTTTTCCCAAAGATCATCCCTGGTTCCCACCAGGAGACTGAACTATCTGGGCCTAATTTTGGATACATCCTTGGCAAGAGTGTTTCTCCATGAGAAACTCCAGAAGATTCAGTCAATGATTCGGATGTTGCTGTCCGTCAACTGGCTGGGATTGATGGTCGCCTCCTTAGAGGCAGTACCGTTTGCCCAGTCTCATACCCGAATTCTCCAAAGAGGAGATTGTTCTCATATGGAATCGGAATCCCGATTCCCTGGACAATCAGATCCGATTGAGTGAGCGGACCAGGGAGGCTCTGGTCTGGTGGCTTCGGTCTCCGATGCTCAGCCAGGGGAAGTCATTTCTTCTGATAAATTCCAGGTTACCGATAAATGTGTTGGAACTGAGAGCGATCAGACTTTGTCTGATTTACTGGACCGAGCAGCTCAAGGGCAGCCCGGTTCGGATCCAATCGGACTATGCCACGGTCATGACTTAGGTCGATCACCAAGGGGCACCAAGAGTGCCCTGGCGGCCATAGAAGTGGCCAACATTCTTATTGGGGGAACAGTTCCAGTTCTCTCCGCGATATTTATCACAGGGGTGGACAGGCATATTATTTCAGCCGTCAGATTCTGGATCAAGAGGAATAGTCTCTTCATCCAGAGGTATTTCACCAGCTGTCCCTTCATTGGGGCACCCCGGATATGGATCTGTTGGTAGGTTGGCTCAACAGGGCTCGCACCCGCGATCCTCTAGCGGACGCAGCAGACGCGCTGAACGGCCTGTAAAGGCAGTATCAGCTACTATATGTCTTCCCCCCTCTCAAATTGCTGCTGAGATTTCTCCGCAGGATAGAGGTGGAGGGAACTCCAGTTATGCTGGAAATTCCGAGCTGGCCTCATCAAGCCGGGTACGCCGACTTGGACAGGCTAGTCGCGCACGCTCCTTGGAGACTTCCTCTCAGGGAGGATCTGCGGTCTCAAGGACCGATCTTCCATCGTGCTTTACAGTCGCTGGTTTTAATGGCCTGGCTATTGAGACCCAGGTACTAAAGGACAGAGGGTTGTCAGCTTCAGTTATTCCTACTCTAATTAAAGCAAGGAAAGCGACTTCCAGCACATGGAAGACTTATATCGCGTGGTGTGAATCTTTGGAATTTCCCCCACGTACCTATTCGGTGACCCGGATCTTGGCTTTTCTGCAAAAGGGGGTTGAGCAGAAACTATCCTTGAGCACTATCAAGGGTCAGGTTTCAGCATTAGCAATCTTCTTTCAGAAGCCTTGGGCTACTCATTCCTTGGTGTCCAGGGGGTGTGGCACTTAGCTCCGCCAGTGCGCATGCCCTTACCGCCCTGGGATCTTAATTTGGTGTTTGTCGGTTCTTCAGAAACCTCCCTTTGAAAATATCAGGGAGATTCCCTTGCTTACATTATCCCAGAAGGTGGCCTTCTTGGTGGCTATCACTTCTGCACGCAGGGTGTCAGAACTGGCTGCATTATCATGCCATTCCCCATATCTGGTGGTTCATAGGGATAAGGTGGCTCTTCATCCGAAGCCATCCTTTCTTCCTAAGGTGGTTTCAGATTTATATCTGAATGAAGATATTGTGCTACCTTCCTTGTGTCCTAAGCCCAATCATCCTCAGGAATATGCGTTGCATTCCTTGGATGTGGTTCGGGCAATCAGGGTATACCTGAAGACTACGGAATCGTTCCGTAAGACGGATTCACTTTTTGTGATCACGGATGGCCCCAGAAAGGGGTTGCCTGCCTCTGCCGCGACTATCTCCAAATGGATTAGGCAGACGGTGGTACAGGCTTATTCTATTAAGGGTCGGAATCCTCCGTTCCCTGTTAAGGCGCACTCCACTCGAGCGCTCAGTACTTCCTGGGCCTACCGCCATCAGGCGTCAGTGGTCCAGGTGTGCAAGGCGGCTACCTGGTCGTCGGTTCATACCTTTACAAAATTTTATAAAGTTGATGTGATGGCATCGGCTGATGCCTCATTTGGCCGCAAGGTTTTGCAGGCCGCAATTTGAGGAGACCGGTGGTCTACCTCGAGGGTTTTTTTCCGTTGGAATTTCAGTTGAGTCTCATCGTGTGATTGATGAGCCTTTAAAACTTCAAGTTGACACCAGTTGGGCCTTCTAGATTGGATTTTGATTTACATTTTCCCACCCCTCATTTGTGGCACTGCACTGCTTTGGGACGTCCCGAGTTGATAATAATCAAGGAGGACTACGTCTGTCAATGAGCGACAGAGAAAAATTGATTTTTTTAAAATCTTACTGTAAAATCCTTTTCTCTTAAGCTCATTGACAGACGTAGTACCCGCCCCTCTGTTTTTGAGTTGGGTTGGGTTAAATTCTCTAAACACTGCTTTGTGACATAACTGATTTGCTGTAGCAGGAAGTGAGAGGATATACCCTCTGGGACTGCCCCTAGGGTGTGGCCAGAACGTTTTCTTTCCTGTCTAGTCCTACTCCTGTAGAGGGCAGTATAACCGAGTTGATATTAATCAAGGAGGACTACGTCTGTCAATGAGCTTAAGAGAAAAGGATTTTACGGTAAGATTTTACAAAAATCCATTTTTACTCACTGAACTGCAACTCAATTTATAACCTGTGTTTTATGTGTTTTTTCTGCATTTTTGGTTGATAATTCTGGCTCTATCATTTAAAATACACCTATAATAAATATTATAGGCCCTTCATTTCTTTGTAAGTGGGCAAACTTACAAAATCTGCAGGGGATCAAATAATTATTTTCACCACTGTAGGTAAAAATTCTCCATGGGGGTTTACTCTTTAAAATCATTGCAATGTACAAGGATAACCCAGAGAGGGATGTTTTTTTCTCAACAAAAGTGTTACACTTTAAACATTTTGGCTCCATTCAAACTTGTGTAACTTGTTATCTGACTTTGGGCGCATAAAGTTGACAATGACAAGTCGCAGCACTTGTATTTCAATGGAAGCTGTGCAAATCTATGCATCTTAAAGAGGTTGTAAACCCCCCCGGGAAGGGGGGGGGGGGCTGACAGACAAAGGCATAATGAGCTAGTATGCATGGACAGGTCTATATATTAAAAGTTAGCAGCCACAGTATTTGTAGCTGCTGACTTTTATTTAATTTTTTTTTTTTTACAGCCTGTAATTTGTGTAATTTGTATGTAGACATTAGTAGGCATATATCTTGACTCTTAGAGATATTGCATACAGTCTTGAACAACCTTTAGGATAAACCAGCCCTTTTTGAAAATAGGGTTTACTATAAACCCTTTCTGCATCCATTCACAGCTTCCATTTTGTGTGCTCTGATTATGGTATGATTTACAAATATTCAGAAGCACACTAACAAAAAAAAAACATGTATTAATGCCAGATTGGAACTTTCCATTAGGAATGCGGAAGTCGACAATGTTGTGCATAAATCATCAACTAGGTTATCTGATCACTTTATCAGACATATACAGACTGTTGAGGATAATGGGTATCTTCTACCTAAATAGCCTCAAGGATAAAAGACAAATTGTAACAAGCTTCTTCTCTAATAAATGCTATTGTGCTGTTATTTCAATCTTTTTTTAGGTTGGTTGCTCAGTCAGAACAGGTCATGTCCTTTTATTTTCATAGGTGTAAATTGGTTAAAAGATCATTCTCACAAGTCATCAGCTTCTGCTATTTGAGCCTTACTCTGGGACACTGCAATGATATTTAAATGTGTCAAAACTTCACTGTAAGGTTTCATGCAATTAATCATCAGGAGTACCTCAGTGTTCTGAATGTCATTATTGTTCAAAATGATCATTTCCAAAACCATCCTGTCTGGAAAGCCAAATGGAAATATTTTGTGCTGCCTAGAAGTTCCTGCAAGGTTGGTCCAGTAGTTAATGTGGTATTAAAGGTTTGACTTTAAAAAAAAATAAAAAAAATAAAAAAATAACAAACATGTTATACTTATCTGCTCTCTGTAATTGCATCATGTCTACCCCGCCGGTGTTCCGTGAAAAAACCATACCCTCGTCACTTTCGGTGCACCTACGGAGGGTATGGATTTATCACGGTAGTGTGTGTAATGTTACACTTGCCGCGGTTACATTAAAACAGCTCCTCTGCAACATGAGTCATCTCCGCTCCTATCCCTGTCACTTCCCTGATCTCGGCTAATAAATATAAAAGCGGATCACGGAGCCAACATCTCCGTCATTTACATTTCATACACCCGCCGCCGCTTTTACATTTAGTAGCCGACATCAGGGAAGTGTCAGGGATAGGAGCGGAGATGACTCATGTTGCAGCCGAGCTGTTTTCATGTAACCGCCGCAAGTGTAACGTTATACACACTACCGTGATAATTTCATACCCTTCGAGCATGCGCACTTGCCAACTTCTCAGCTGTTCAATGATGTATCCGGGGCTCTGAGCATGCGTACTGCTACGCTGCTCAGCTGTTTCGGACAGGAAGTGACGTGGGTATGGAATTCTAACGAGGTATGGTTTTCTAGCGTTACACCGGCACTCCTGACTCCTTCCCCTTGATCAGTGCCCCTAATAGCAAGCTGCTTGCTATGGGGGCACTTGTGCATGCTCACTCCTGAACCCTGCTCTATGCATCTATAGGATACATAGAGCCGCGGCTCTGCCCTGCCTACCACTCTCTCCTCGTTGGCTCACCGGCTGTGATTGACAGCAGTGCAAGCCAATGGCTCCTGCTGCTCTCTCAGCCAATGAAGAGAGGGAGTCTTGGGACAGCCGAGGCTCTTGTGCGCATCACTAGATCGTGACGGGGCTCAGGTGAGTATTAGTAGGGTCTGTGGGGGAGAGCAGCACCCAAGGTTTTTTACCTTCATGCATAGAATGCATAAAGGCAGTAAACCTTCAGCTTTTACAACCACTTTAATAAACACTATCACCATGTGCTTTCTGCTCAGCAGTACTGCACAGTGACTGCTCCTATAAGTTATTTTGTTCTATGGGTTAGTTTGACCTGACAAAAAAAACAAACCATTGTCTGTAACGATTTAAAGTGGTTCTAAAGCTTCAGTATTTGCATTCCTTGCATTAAAGTAAAACGTATTTAGGCATCAGTTCTCCGCCAACCCCCTTTTACTTACCTAAGCCCTCATTTGTTCCAGTGCTAAGCCTGTCTGCAGCTCTTCTTTCCCATAACTTCCTGGTTTCACTGGCTTTGCTGAGGCAGCCGAGCCATTGGCTCCTGCTGCTGTCATTCAAAGCCAGTGATAAGGGAGCAGGTGGGCGGGGCTGAGTCCCGCATTCGGTGTCATCAGACGCAGACAGCGAGGCTCTGGAGCAAACTTCCTATCTATGGGGGCACTCACTGAAGGGGGGGGGACAAGAGTGCTGGTGAGGGATTTGAGGAGAGGATGTACTTATCTGCACAGAGCAGGTAAGTATGAGGCTGGGTTCACACTTATGCAAATTGGACAGGAGAGTCAATGGAGCCGTTTCACACATCTCTGGGGCGGCCGTGGAGCGAACTTTAGAAGGGTCCTGTGTGTCTTTGGCTCCGTTTCAGGTCTGAATTCAGGCAAAAATTCAGACCTGATTCTCCCCTAAAATGGTTAACAGGGACCACCAGACCCCCTGCTGCAAGCAGCTCTGCAAATAGTGTGAACCCAGCCTAAGGTCCCTTCACACATACAAGTCCGTTCAGTTCATCAGTTCAGTCACGTCAAAATGTATCCGTTTTTCATCCGTTTTTCATCCGTTTTTCATCCGTTTTTCATCCGTTTTTCATCCGTTTTATTTTTACATCCACTACCAATGCAAAAACAGATGAAAAACAGACCATTTGTCCGTTTACATCTGTTTCTCGTCCGATCCGTTTTTTTGATGGATGAAAAATAGGGCATTCATCCGTTCCAAAAAAACGGACATTGACGGAAGCTGATGAAAACGGATGTTAACGGATGATCATCCGTTGTCATCCGTTTTTACATAGAGATGCATTGATGTCCGTTTTTCATCCGTCGATGGATGAAAAACGGACAAACGGACTGTGTGTATGAAAGGGGCCTAAGTTTTACAACCACTGTAAGCGAGTCTTAGACAGTTTTTTCTTTCATCCTTGGTTGCCCACCACTGTCAGATTACACTGATCAGTGGCTGCAGCTGCTGATCAACCAAAGTTTTCCAGCATGTCCCTTTGACAGAAGTCAATCAAACAATTGACACTTGTTGAACAGGGACAGCTTCACACTGAACTAAACTTGGCTGGTTCCTGCTGATCTTCAGTCAGTGGTTTGCCAGCTTTAGGGCTCACATATCTAGATAGCCTTACAATGAAAAATTGCAGCCATGAAGCTAAAAATAATTAAATTTAGCTAAAGGTACACCAGAGTTTTAGCTTGCAGTGCTTAAGTATTTCACTGTGTACCTCTGTTCATTTTAACCTTGCCTTGCGGGACCAGTACCATGTTTGATGCTGGCATTCTTCCTCTTGCGGGAATAGGAGGTCTGCACATGCTTACACTATACTGTATGTAGCATCTTAGACAACCCAGAACGTCTTGATATTTTCTGTGACTGGAAGCTCAATAGAATGTCTTGCATGAAGTCTGGGGACGTAACTCTCCATGTCACTCGAGCATTATGAAATCCTACATTTGACATGGTTTATATGAATGGAACATAAACTGCAGACACACACACATGAAAATGAACAGTTAAAAATGAAATATATACTGAAATTTTCTTCTGGCTCTTAAAATAATTTATCCCTCTACATGAATCAGTAGGTCAAACGTCAGCATCTCACTAAATCATGGTATTTGAGTAATGAGAACAAAATGACTACTTTTTTTTGCCATAAAGTTAAACTGCTGTGTCAGCATCCCCAGCCTAGGCAAAGGTCTTGTATTCAGTAACAAAGACCCTGAGTAGTAAACTTGCATTGAGAAAGGATGTCAGCCATGCTTGCCTCACTCATGTACATAGAGTATTACAAACTGCGCACAGAAACACATTTTTTTATTACATACTGATAAGATACTTACATACAGGGCTCATCCACACCAGCTTCATAAGGCTCCTTTCACACACTCCGTCCGTTGGACGGAGTCCGTTTTTCTCAGCGGGGGATTGAGCCGCCGATCCCCCGCTGAGCAGCAGGAGGACAGCTGTGTCTCCGTGCTGTGTGCGGAGACACAGCTGTCAGTTCCCTATGCATCTCTATGGGGGAAATCGGATAGGAAGGGACCGTCGGTCCGTTCTCATCCGATGCCATCCGATCCGCTGGACGGATGGAAAATAGGGTTTCCATCCGTCCAGATTTGACGGATCAGATCGGGTGTCAGCGGACATGTCTCCGCTGACATCCGATGCTCCATAGGAATGCATAGGGGGACCGTTCAGATCCGCCAAAAAAAAGGACAGGCGGATCTGAACGGTCCGCCTGTGTGAAAGGGGCCTTAATCAGCATTGATCAGCTTATTGGAACATGGAAGATAATTGTTTTCTATGTGCTGTTTTCACACCATACATGTGCAGTGGTGGGCGTTGGGTAATAATGCAGTGCATGTTTAAGTTGCACAATGTATGTCCACACACTATGATGCTTTACTTTAAATGTTATATTTCTGAAATTTTTAGAATGGTATATAAAGGGAAAAGAAACCACGCAATGCTTAGTAATAACAGAGCACACCGCCCCTCTACGCCAGCGGACACCAGTGAACAAGCCCCTATACAATGTCTTTCACATGTATAGCTAAATAACTTTAATTTGTGACTATTCCCCCTAAGGCAGGGGATGATGGTAATAATTCTTGCTATATAAATCACCATTGCAGGGAGCAGTTTAATTCTGCTTATAAAATTGTAATCAAAATTTAGAACTTCAATCAGTACACAATGGGAACACCCCATAAAAAAGTAAATTCTACAAACATTAAAATTGTGCTGTTTTTTTTTTTTTTTTTAAACGAATGAGTTATGCCTCGTACACACGCATCGATAGTTGGCCGTGATTTTCGGCTTGTTAGTATGATGCTTTCGACAACCGACTACAACTTTTCAGCCGAACAAAATCTGGTGTGCAGGCTATAAAATTTTTGTTGGCCGTCAACAGAACGGGCGATTTTCCCTCAGTCAGTACAGATTTCGGCAGACAAAAATCTGATGAGCAAGACTGGGCATGCTCAGAGAAGAAAAAACACACAGAAAGTAAACCATCACATGACATCACTTCTGAAGTTGGTTTTTGTTGGCCGAGAAAATTTGTGTGCAGTCTAGAGCACATTTCAACCAACACAACCACACTGGACAAAAGACGGCCGATAATCGTTGCGTGTGTACGAGGCATTAATGACATAGGTCTGGCTGGGATTCCTACTGTTTTCTGAGTAGCCTTCCCATATTGCTGCCATTACTTTCTTCCAAGCATGGTCCACTTTTTATAACCTTCTTTTTTTTTCCCCCCGCATCTCCCACCAATGAAAGACTTCAAACCATTTTGCCATTTATGCAGGAAAAAAAAAGGAAGGAAATAAAACGCAGGTCTGTGCGGTTACTTAGCAATCAAATAACCAGCCTGATATTGGATATTTTGTTTCAGTCAATGGAAAAGCTTCCAGTCTAGGTAGCATAAACCCACAATAATGTGTGTCTAAACATAAAACCAAAAATGTAATATTGCAGATTTATAAAGTTTGGTGTGGTGGCTGCATTTGTTTTCTTTTCTTTTTTTTTTCCACACACCCAGTAATCCTGCAAATAACTACTTGTCCCTGGGTGTCTTTGTCTCTCCTCCACTGTATCTGTGTATTCTAATGCCTAGTACGCATGGTCCGAATGTCTGGAGACATTGGCTGGTTCAATAAAAACCTGCCGACATTCGGCCTATGTGAATGTCAGCCAGTCCGACAGAAGCCACCAACAAGCAGCCGATTGGCTCCTGATCAGCAATCTCAGCCAATTGCTGCGAGTACTGATTGGAGTGTTCTGGTGGGGGGCTGTCCCCCTGTTAAAACACAACAGCTCAGTGGGGGAGATCACTATACTAACCTGGGATCATTAGTAAACTCGCTCTGACTGAAGCTGTTTGTTTTTTTTTTTTCGTTCAACCCACTGCGTTGAACAAAAAGAGCTATAAGAGCCCATTCACACTGCCGCGACTTGTCAGGCGACTTGTCAGCCTGACAAGTCGCGGTCGGTCACGGTCCATTGAGTAGTACAGGACCCGTTCTAATAGGAGCGACACAAGTCGCTCCGACTTAGAAAAAGGGTCCTGTACTACTTTGGGACGACCTCGGAGCGACTTGCATAGACTTCCATTATGTGAAGTCCCTGCAAGTCGCACCGAAGTCGTGGTGCACGCGACTTCACAGGTCGCCTCCCAGGTCGTGTCGCCTCAGTGTGAACCGGCTCTTAGTGTGTACGAGACTTTACAGCCGCACTAGCTGCTGTCAGAATATACTAACCAGCAACTACAGCTGCCGATTGAGGAAAATTTTCCAACATCTTCCTTTGACAGGAGTCTCTCAAATGATCAACTTCTGCCCAGCTGGGGGACTGATAGAAATATAGTCGGTCCCTGCTGAACTAACCAAATTTCTAACCGTATATGGCCAGCCTAAACTATATATAAGCTCTCATCTTGTAAAACAACCCATTCAGTTTAAATAGAAATGAAAGGCAAAACATTTGTGTGTAGATATTAAAAAAAAAAAAAAAACATAAATTCCTTTTTATAACATTTCCTCTGTTCTCATCTGCATAGGAGCTGGGGGAGGAGAAACAGCAGAACACTAATCTTCCCAGTGAAAAGCTGTGCGTGGGGAGGGGGATGTCAGGACATGTCTGATCATAGGAGGAGAGCATCAGAACATGTCTGATCATAGGAGGAGAGCAGGCTGAGTTCCCAGCACATGTAAAGAATTGACCATGGTGTGTTCTCCTGCAGAGGGACTGGCAGGGAACACCAGGGATTTTACACAAAGGAAGGAATACAAAGAGAACCGAATACTTCTTCATACAAGTATATGGCACAGCAGGCACATATCAGGTATATGAAATGTTGGGTTTACATATTCTTTAACTACTTAAAGAGGAAGTAAAATCTTTTTTTTTTTTTTTTTCTCAAATGGCTGACAGGCAGGGTATTTATGACAAGAGACCTTATTGGTCTCTTCTGCCATAAATGCATCCTTCTGCCTGTCAGCTGCCATGTTCATTGAGCCGCGCATACGCAGCTCAGCGAACATTTAAGGCCCCTATCTGTGCGGCAGTGATGTAACTCCCATGTGCAGGAGTGGCGTCATCGTGGCATGGCCTATTAAGTGGCCAAAGGCATGGAACCTGCAAGGAAGATCGGGCGAAGATGGAAGCGCTGGGGGCCCGCCGGATCGGTCCCCGCGGTGTGCTGGGAGAACATCGTATGACAGGTAAGTCTGCCATAATGTACTAATATGCTGTGCATACTAGTTCATTATGGCATAACCCACCTGGGGGGCCTTGGGAAAAAAAATACAGTAGACTTTACTTTATAGACTTTTGCTATTCGGCACTGCGCTATTTTAACTGGCAATTTCGGTGTCATGCCATGCTGTATCCAAATTAAATTTATATCATTTTTTTTTTTTCACGCATAATAGAGCTTTCTTTTGGTGGTATTTGATCACCACTAAGTTGTTTTGTTTTATTATATAAATGAAAAAACGACTAAAATTGTAGAAGAAAAAAAAAAAAACAGTAGTTTTTACTTTCTGTTATAAGACACCCAATAAAATTTTTGTTAAAAACCTATTTTCTTCATAAATTTAGGCCAATATTCAGCAAAGCCAGACCGCCCTGTAAGCAGTGATGGACTATTAGGCAAGCTAAAATCAATAGGGCTGCAATATATTGCATTTTGGTTCTTGGGTTTCGTTCTCCTTTAAATGCAAGAATTGCTATTCTTTTGAGGTCGTATAAGATAGGTTGGTCAGCTAATATATCTAGGGCTCTAGATTCTCCTGGTTACTCTTACTGGATGTCAGTCACCACATCTTCTGTTCCATTTGGTATTGTGACAACATGCAAAAAATAAAAAAAGGAAAAAATGGTAGAGAACAGATACTCCTCAATGGGGAACCCACAGAGGAGAAGGCATCCCTCAATTGTGACAACATGCACTCATCATATCAGATCTATTTGAGCAGAATGGTTTTTCTTACCACGGGAGAAATAATGGTAAATCATTGTTTGCAGGCTCTTAAAATTTGAATGTATCAGACCAAAAAAGACCCTTTCTGGAGTTGGGGCAGATAGTTCACAAGGTGTGTAGTGGTATAAAGTACTGCTGGGGTCTGAATTTGTTTAATTTTTGGCATGATCTGAAGACATGGAACAGATCCACATCTCAGGTCCACTTTCAGGCAACTAGAGAAGATGCTGTGGCCCATGAGATGAGATCACTGTAGAGATATATACAAATTGTGGAAAAGCCGGAGCATCATTTTAGAATGCATTGTGGCTATGATTGGTTTTTCTCCATATTTATTTAAGGGCTCTTTCACACGGGCGCTCCGTATGTCCGCAAATCATCCTATTTTTTTGTGGATTATTTGCGAACATAATGTAAGTCAATGGCATTGCGGATGTCAGCGGAATACCATCCGTTGACATCCGATTTTCTTCCTTTCAGTTCTGTTCCGTTTTTTGGAACGGAACAGAACCCTATTTTTCCTCCGTTCAAAAAACGGAAAGGAAGGAAAATCGGATGTCAGCGGTGTCATCCGCTGACATCCGCAATGCCCATAGACATACAATATGTCCGCATATCATCCGCAAACGGATGGGATGATATGCGGACATACGGAGCGGATGACACAAATGTCATCCGCTCCGTGAAAAAAAAAAAAAAAAAAAGTCCCGCAGCGGAGAAAAACAGCGGCGCGGCCATGTGAAAGAGCCCTAAGAATGGTTTCCACTTGAAGCTGGAAGTAAACAGATATAACATAATATTTGATATTTTTATCGTTCTGTTACCTAATAATAAACACAAACATATAAAGTAATAATGACAGAAATCTCTTTGAAAATGTATTTATCTCATCTTAGTGTCTAGGTTCATGTTCAGCTCTGGTGAAACCATGCACAAATATTTTCTTTTTTTAAGCTGTGTGTCTAATTTTACAATAAGTGGTTGTCATGACAACATTTTCATGAACATGGAAAGCGGATAAACAATGGCAGAGGCTGTTTACGTAGATATTTTTGTGTGAATGACTTTTATACCAGCTTCATGGACATTTGTTTCTGTTCTGCTTTCATATGTATAGTTTATGTAACTGTATTGTACAGTTATCCTGGTGGTCAGTTGACTGAATGATCATTAAAGTGGTTGTAAAGTTAGAAGTTTTTTTTATCCTAATGCATTAAGATAAAAAAAACCTATGTGCAGCAGCCCCCCTCAGCCCCCTCTCAATCCAGCGATGTCCACCACTGTCTCAGCCATCAAGGACTCCCCTCCTCATTGGCTAAGACACAGCAGGGGCGCCATTGGCTCCCGTTGCTGTCAATCAAAGTCAGCCAATGAGAGAGGGGGGGGGGCAGGGCCCAACTGAAGCTCCGTCCGTGTCTGAATGGATACACAGAGCTGTGCCTCGGCTTTGGTGCCCATAGCAAGCTGCTTGCTGTGGGGGCACTCAAAAGGAGGGAGGGGCCAGTAGAGCCGAAGATGGACCCGAGAAGAGGAGGATCCAGGCTGCATTGTGCACAACCACTGCACAGAGAAGGTAAGTATAACATGTTATTTAACCCTCCTCTTATGTTAGGGTCAGAACCGACCCGTTTTCAGGTTTTGAATGTCTATAAGTATCACATAAATTTGTTTATTGCATCAAGATTTTTTTACTTGGTCAGGAACCTCTATTTAAACAATGGAATAGAAAAAGAATCATTTTCACTAAATTATAAAATACTGTGGTGAAAATGAAGACGTTTATGGTGTTAGGGTCAATTCTGACCCAGTTATAATATAGGATTTTAGGACACTAATAAGTGCCAAAACTGAAATCATAAACACTCTCTCTGCTTAGTAACACTGACAGCCAATCACCTCTCAACCCTGTGAGCTGTAGTTAGGGAGGAGCCTATCTCTTTGCCTGCTTGTCTGCTTCTCTAAATAAAGTGAAGAAACCTAGGACCAATACATTTCAGAGTTGCTGACTTTATTTTACCATTTTTTAAATTTGAAAATGAGAGGTATGCTATCAAAAGAACGGTCTAAGGGGTCACACCAAAAATATTAAAACCAATCTTTTCAAGGATAAAGAAGCCTAACAAGGTAACCAAGAGGTAAGAAACAAATTGGATGATAAATAATTGTTCAGAGGGTATTTTATGGCTGATTTAAGACACGGGTCAAAACTGACCTGTTAACATCATGGATAGTAATAGAAAGCTAACATAAGAGGAGGGTTAAAAAAAAAAAACAAGACTTTACAATAATTTTAAACTTGGTGATATTAAAGTCTTGTTTTGTTTTTTTGTTTAAAAATAACAACATATGTTATACATACCTGCTCTGTGCAATAGTTTTGTGCAGAGCAGCCCAGCCAGATCTTCCTCTTCTTGGTTTCCTCGCCAGCTCTCCTGGCCCCTCCCTCTTGGCGAATGCCCCCACAGCAAGCAGCTTGCTATGGGAGCAGCTGAGCCGCTGCTCTGTGTCTCCATTCAGACACGGAGCTATAGCTCTGCTCCTCCTGTGCAAAATGTAAAGCAACTTACAAAATTGTAGATAAAAATCGGGCATAGACAATCATGAGGCTTTTCCGGTTTCGCCGCTACTCATATCCTTGATAATGCCCTGGAGGAGGGGCAAAACGCTTTGACATATTTCCGGTCCCGTTAAACCAATGACGTCACTTCCGTCTTCCGTTAAACGCACACCGAGTAGCGGCGAACCCGGAAGAGCCTCATGATTGTCTATGCCCGTTTTTTATCTACAAATTTGTAAGTTGCTTTTCAATTTGCGCAAATAAATATTAATTTTACAGTAATTCACTATGAGCACCATTTTGTTTTATTGAGCCTGGAGATATTAAAGCCGCCCCAAGAGTATTATTGGTGAGACCTAATCTAGACACCAAGAGGTCTGATATCCACAACAACAGATACAAGTTTGGTTGACCCTCAGACTGAAAAGCTGTGGGTCCATTCTCTCTGGTGAGTGGGAATACCAGAGGGGAGGGTGGCACACTTCACAGCATGTTTACATGAAGCACTTCAGCACCTTATTAATGTAGTTTGGAGCACTTGAGCACTTTATATGAGAACTTTTGAAAGACTTTGTATATGTTTTTTTTATATATATATACCTTTTTTTTGAGCACGTTATGTTTATATGTTTTATTGGCAAGCACTGTATTATCACAATTGTATTTTTTGAGGTGTAATTGCATTAGGTGGACAGCAGCTGCAGATATTTTGGAATCACACATACGTAGCGCGAGTATCTTTATGTTTTTATTCTACAGAGCAGGTTTAGCGTTAGTTAGGTTTTGCCTAGACCTACGCTTTTAGATAAAAAAACGTCTTCCTTTAGAACCACTGTAAGCCAGCCATAGAGGGTTTGACTCTCAATTGGTTCAGCAGGTACCGGCCGAGATTCAATCGTTGGTTGGGCAGGCTGATTGTACTCAAGTTGATCCATTGATCGACTTGGGTAAAACCAGCATGTTAGATTTCTAGAATGCGATTATTGCCAGTGGCTGTAGCCACTAGCAAAAATCGTCGTGTTCTCCCACCAGCCAACCAATGGTTGCAGGAAAGAAAATCACTTAACTCTCTCAGCAAAGCAGATCCCTTCAAGAAAATGATAGGTGAGGTGACCCTATCTCGTTACCTGTAGTGATGAGACCATCTGCTGTGTTCTATGATGGTCGCACACGCGGGGCTGTGTTTACCCGCATGGGGATGCACAGGTGTTCTGCACATCCTCTTGCAGGCAGTCCCATTGAAGTGTATTGAGCACCCACACACACAGATGTCATATTGGGAGTCATGGACATCGCTGGATAGAGATGGGGCTCAGGTAAGTATAACGGGGGCTGCTGCTACACACTGAAGGCTTTTTATCCCAATGCCTAGAATGCATTAACATAAAAAACCTTCTGACTTTACAACCACTTTAATTGAACAAGTTAAAGTTAAAAGCTGATTGGCTACCATGCACAGCTGCACCAGATTTTGCACTCTTCGCTTTTAGTAAATGAACCCCCTATGTGTATTGAAACAACCAATTGTAATCTCCATTTGGAAGACAGGGTGACAAAGCAGGAGCACAGTTGGGAGACGGGGTCACCCTATAAAATGGCAGTATCAAAAAGATTGATTTCCAAGGATCTTGAAGGCTCAAGATTTACACATATTGAAAATAGCTTTTGAGATTACATTTGCATATTAAAGCTTCTTCAAATTATTCCTGAAACAAGTTGTGGGGTGTAGGGAGTCCCTGATTGACTGTTCTTTGTGTAAACTGAAGAACCATTCTGTTGGCTTTTGCAGAAATGCAAACCAATTAAGAAAACGCCAATATGTTGTTTTCTGCAAATATGAAAATACTGTAAAATATTCCTAACGGTAAAATGTAGCCTGCATAGGACGACATGCTTTTGTTTTATTTTAATAACTCTTTCACTGGATTTGGACAACTTTTTATGTGGTCTTGCCAAATTCATAAACAGCCAGAAGAATAATAAATCTGTTAGCAGATAGCTAGCAATTGTTAAAAGCAAGTTAGTAAGGGAAAATATTGAGTTGCTTTAAAAAGAATGAAAATATGTTGTAGAACAAGCCGCCTGCCTGCTCGCCATATGCCATTTGTGTCTGTAGAAAATTTGCTGCCAGTTAATTTTGTGTCACAGTCATTTCAGTAGACAACCCCATTACACAGTTATTAGACATTTTGCTCCTGTTTTCACACCATTTTTTTTTTATCTACACAGCACTAAAATTTGCCTCTGTAGTTGTAATATTTAATTTTTTTTACTACATATTTTAAAGTCCACAAACTGCTATTTAGGTTACATATGGCTGCTGGGGCATTGGCATCTCCACCTCCTTCTTTAAAATCTTAGACACTTCAAGTGGAACTTCACTCTCAATCAACAGTGACTATTTTTCTCTGTTTCATTATTATTATTAAAGTATTTCACAAAACAAAAGGGAATTAAAAAGATATGACAAAGAATGTGTATCTCCCACAAATGTAAAATACATATTGAATGGGCTAAAGACCCACATTTTTTAAATATAAAAAAGACATATGAAAAAGGAACATTCTTTGGAATAAAACTGTTCACAATCAGTGTTGGCTAACCCCAAAAATAATTTAAACTCCTAATGTCACATTAACAAGGCACATCTCAGGCTCATTATACAGTAAAAGACATTTCCTACGCTAGGGCACACAAACCCCAATGGACTGGAGATGCGCCTGGTTATAACTGTATACATTCGTGGGAGTGGCCCACATTTCCATAGGAGGGAAGCCGCATCTCTCATAACCCAGTAACCAGTCTTCGCTTTGAGGAAGTTGTCACTTGTCTAGGTTTATAGGGAATAGTTGGGAAGACCCAAGAAATGTAATGGCAGGACTGAGAAGGGAGAAAGGGGAAAGGTTGATGGGGAAAGTGGGGTAAGACCTCACACGCCGAATCCCACCATGCTGAAGCTTCCTTAATCAGGTGTGGATCGAGGATCTCCAGTCAGGTACCTGACCCATGGGTCCCAAATTCTCTCAAACATCCTCATTTTATCATTCAGGATCGCTGACATGCGTTCATTGATCATAATCCAGGAAAGTTTGTGCTTGAGCTGTTCAAGACGGACATTTCCAAGATTTTGCGATTTTAACTTTTGCTGATATAAATATAAAGGCTATGAGACATCTCTGGGGTCTTGAGGCTGTCTCCACCTTGCAGCCCAGCAAAGCCTGTCTTTGGTATTTGACAAGGATTACTTAGGAGAGAGTGTAGATAAAATTATACACCCTAATCCAATAACGACTTACCTTAGGGCATTGCAACCATATGTGGTTCATCGTCCCTTCTTGTTCACAGCCACGAAAACATAAGGGGGACGCTCCCGTTGTATAGGTAGCCAGCCTAGCTGGTACCATGTATCATCTCAGAAGCACTTTATGGTTCGTTTCCATAATTCAGGTAACGAGAGACCTTGAAGCCTCCTTGTGGAATGCCATTCATCCCGCTCAATAGTTTTCTGGTGATCTACCTCCTATTTTTCCATATAGCCCTGTTTGACAGGGGAATTAGTCAAAATAGTATAAATTTCAGAAATATGTCCTCGTATCTTATCAAACTTCTGACACAAATATTCCATGGGGGACATGGTTACTATATCAGAATTCCGCGATAAGGTATGCAAGAAATGTTTTATCTGAGCATAACGAAAGAATTCTGAAGCTGGCATTTGATATTTCTCTATTAAAACCTGTCTTGACAATATTCCCCTATGATCACATAAATCCACTATGCGCAGAAAACCTTTATTGGTCCACCAATCGAACGTTCTGGGGGTGAGGCCCGGAGTGAAGTCCCTATTGCTAAGAATAGGGACCAGAGGAGTATGCTGAGATTAAAATGCTGAGATTTAAATTTGTGAGACTTAGTCTATCCCAATTTTCCAAGGAGAAGAAAAGGGCTGGATATAGAATTGAGGGCCGTTCTTTAGGTGGTAACCATAGAATATGAGAAATTGGTCGATCCAGACATGCATTTGCCTCCACCTGCACCCAGATAGGGTGAGACTGATTGGAATGAAATTTGGCTAACTGGGCCAACTGTGCCGCACAAAAATACTTTAGCATGTTTGGTGTCCCTAACCCGCCCTACCTCCTGAGAGTGAATAATGTGTGCTTATTCACCCTAGGCCTCTTGTTCCCCCAAATAAATTCTAGTATTTTCTTTTGAAACGTTAGCAAATCTGACCTTAAAAGTGCAAAAGGCAAAATGCAGAATAAATATAAGACTTTTGGGAGAATGTTCATTTTTCACAGAGTGTAGTCTGCCAAACCACGACAGAGGGTGGAGCATCTGTCCATGTCAGCTGTTAGGCCTTTGAAAAGTGAAGGATAGTTCTTGGAGTATAGAGTGCGCAAGGATGGCGTCAGGTTAATTGCAAAATATTGGAGAGCCTCTGAGTGCCAAATAAAATTATAGGACTGTTTAAGAGCTGAGAGTTTGCTTTCCTCTAAAGAAATATTCATGGCCTGTTATTTGTCATGGTTTATTTTAAGACCAGAAATTGTTGTAAAAGATTTAAGTAATGTGTATAGGTTGGGAAGGGTAGGCAATGAGACCATCAGCAGCATGTCATCTGCAAAGAGGACACATTTATGTTCTCTGTTGCTACATTCTATACCCCTAATTTTAGTGGAGGTGCGAATTTTAATTGCAAGTGGCTCCAAGGCCAGAACGAAAAGTACTGGAGATAAAGGACAGCCCTGATGAGTACCATTTTAGATAGAAATGGGACTCCAGGAATATCCATTTATCATTAAGGACGCAGTAGGGGAACTATATAGAACCTGGAACACTGTCAAAAATCACGACCCAAATCCGAATTGTGTTTAGACAAAAAAAAGGTAGTCCCAAGACAAGGAATCAAAAGCCTTGTGTATATCCAAGGACATCAACATTCCCCTCCTAAGTCCTCTCCCATCTTAGTTGGATTGCATCGCTCAGTTGATGTCTGTGACCCTTCTGGTTTGATCTGACGTTTGACGGCCTGGAACAAACCCTGCCAGGTCTGGGTGAATATATTTTACGTGAAAAGAACTCAATCTAGCTGCCATGACTTTGGACAGAATTTTTAAATCAGTATTTCTCAAGGAGATCGGGCGATATTTCGCACAAGCCCCAAGGCCCTTCTCCAGTTTTGGAATAACATGTATGTACGCTGCGTTCTACTGCACCGAAAAGACTTGTATCCTTTCAAATTCCATTAAAAAAAACTTTCTGGGCGCAGTGCATTTAGGTTCATTCTTCTTCCTCATGAATGTACACATAGCACCCCATACTGACAGAATAACACAGAATTGTTGACATTGTTGCAGATTTATTAAAAAAGAAAAACTGAAATATCACATGGTCCTAAGTATTCAGACCTTTTGCTCAGTATTTAGTAGAAGCCCCCTTTTGATCTAATACAGCCAGGAGTCTTTTTGGGAAAGATGCAACAAGTCTTTCACACCTGGATTTGGGGATCCTCTGCCATTCCTCCTTGCAGATCCTCTCCAGTTCTGTCAGGTTGGATGGTAAACGTTGGTGGACAGCCATTTTTAGGTCTCTCCAGAGATGCTCAATTGGGTTTAAGTCAGGGCTCTGGCTGGGCCATTCAAGAACAGTCACGGAGTTGTTGTGAAGCCACTCCTTCGTTATTTTAGCTGTGTTGCTTAGGGTCATTGTCTTGTTGGAAGGTAAACCTTCGACCCAGTCTGAGGTCCAGAGCACTCTGGAGAAGGTTTTTGTCCAGGATATCCCTGTACTTGGCCGCATTCATCTTTCCCTCGATTGCAACCAGTCGTCCTGTCCCTGCAGCTGAAAAACACCCCCACAGCATGATGCTGCCACCACCATGCTTCACTGTTGGGACTGTATTGGACAGGTGATGAGCAGTGCCTGGTTTTCTCCACACATACCGCTTAGAATTAAGGCCAAAAAGTTCTATTTTGGTCTCATCAGACCAGAGAATCTTATTTCTCACCATTTTGGAGTCCTTCAGGTGTTTTTTTAGCAAACTCCGTGCGGGCTTTCATGTGTCTTACACTGACGAGAGGCTTCCGTCGGGCCACTCTGCCATAAAGCCCGACTGGTGGAGGGCTGCAGTGATGGTTGACTTTCTACAACTTTCTCCCATCTCCTGACTGCATCTCTGGAGCTCAGCCACAGTGATCTTTGGGTTCTTCTTTACCTCTCTCACCAAGGCTCTTCTCCCCCGATAGCTCAGTTTGGCCGGACGGCCAGCTCTAGGAAGGGTTCTGGTCCTCCCAAACGTCTTCCATTTGAGGATTATGGAGGCCACTGTGCTCTTAGGAACCTTAAGTGCAGCAGAAATCTTTTTGTAACCTTGGCCAGATCTGTGCCTTGCCACAATTCTGTCTCTGAGCTCTTCAGGCAGTTCCTTTGACCTCCTGATTCTCATTTGCTCTGACATGCATTGTGATCTGGAAGGTCTTATATAGACAGGTGTGTGGCTTTCCTAATCAAGTCCAATCAGTATAATCAAACACAGCTGGACTCAAATGAAGGTGTAGAACCATCTCAAGGATGATCAAAAGAAATGGAAAGCACCTGAGTTAAATATATGAGTGTCACAGCAAAGGGTCTGAATACATAGGACCATGTGATATTTCAGTTTTTCTTTTTTAATAAATCTGCAACAATGTCAACAATTCTGTGTTTTTCTGTCAGTATGGGGTGCTATGTGTACATTCATGAGGAAGAAGAATGAACCTAAATGATTTTAGCAAATGGCTGCAATATAACAAAGAGTGAAAAATTTAAGGGGGTCTGAATACTTTCCGTACCCACTGTATGTAATAAATAAAAGTGACACTGTGCAGAGGTAGATAATGGCTACATTTTAGTCCAAAGATAGTGCACAACAGGTGGTTAAATCTTCATGCGATGTTCCCAAACCATAACATCGTGGTGGGTATGGTGATTGAGTGCTGGTGATCCCTCAAGAAAAAAATGCACTCACCAGAGATACCCACCCCACACAGGGGTAATGGCCAGGGTAGTAATTAGGAGTAATCGGTAGCTCTGCCTGGTCCTGGATATCCCTCTAAAGATCCTGGTAAGAGGTCCTGGATCTCCCTCTAGGAATCCTACTTCCTGGTTGGAGTGTCCACAGTACCTGGCTGGGGGTCCTATCTCGGATAATCCTTCAGGTGTTGGGGTAGGTAGTGGTATCATAAAAAGCAAGGGAGGACCAATAGTGTAATACTGTATAATATTATTTTATTAGGAAACAAATGGTAGGGTACTCACAATATCTGAAGCGGTTAAAAGCATATGCTGTAAGCATGTATCCGGAACGCTATGCGTTTCTGCTGGTTTCTTTATGTAAAGGCACAAGTGGGTAGGTTTAGGGGCAATTTCCAGAACTTCTGTGAGAAGGCCATTTAGAGTTGACCTTTAATTTAATTTGAAAATTTTCATTTATGAGCGTTTATTAAATTTTCCAATCATTTTCCAATCATTAGTGGGGTCAAATTGACTTCAGTTTTTGACTGCAGTGATGAGAAAATTCAAAGAAATAGGATGGATAATTTTTCTTAAACAAAGCAAACAGTGGATGTGGTTTTTGTTTGTGAAAGTCCTTACACACCAAATTCGAATGTTAAAAACAAACGTTTGTTGAAGTACTTTCAGATGACATTCATCAAGTCATTGCATGTACTGAGAATTTTCATACAAATGTTCATTCAAAAATCTACTAGTGTATAGCCAGCTTAAAGTACAACTAAGGGCCGATTCACACACACACTGCAGTCCCAGTGCATTTGTTCCCCTCTATTTTTATTTTTTATTTTTTCCTTCACCTTAAATAAGGACATGTGTGCTCCAATGCGTTTTTGGTGCATTTAGGTGTGTTCCAGTGCGTTTTTGATGCGTTTTACTGCAGTGGTGTGAATATGCCATGGAAAACCTTCCATTTTTGATGCAGAAAAAAAGAACTGGACTGCATGTGATGTGAAGTAGCCCTAAAGGCAAAACTTTTTTTTTTTTTTTTTTTTTTTTTTTTTAATTTTGGACATAGTGGAGATGGATTAGAACGGGGGTCTCCAAACTTCGTAACGAAAAGGCCAGTTTAATGCTTTTCAGACTTTAGGGGGGCTGGACTGGTCTTTGAGAGTAGAAAATGCCCCAGCATCCATGGGAGTCAACAATGTCTCAGGCTTGATGGTCAGTGGGATTTAAAAAAAAAATGTGGTTATAAAGATGAGGATTAGTGGCAGAAACAGTGCACCGTCATTGTCAATGAGAGGAATGATGGCCCATTATTGGTGTCAGTGGGTGGAATTATGACCTATTGTTGGTGTCTGTAAGAGGAATGATGCCCCATTATTGGTGTCAGTGGAAGGAACAATGCCCCATTGTGTGAGAGGAATGATACTCTTCTGTTGGTGTCAGTGAAGGGAATGGTGCCTCATCACTGGTGTCAATAAAAGGAATAGTGCCTTAAGGGCTGGACAAAGGCAAGCAAAGGGCAACATACAGCCCTCTGGCCTCAGTTTGGAGAGCACTGGATTAGAACATCTGTTGAGTTTGTATTGCTACCTCTGCACCCGTTTGAATGATTCAACCTCTCTATTTGTCCTGTTTACCTTTTATCATCAAAAGTGAAATTAAAAGAAAATTCCAAATTTTTAATTGTTCTCAGAACAGTAATTGAGGGGGAATCTTCCAATAGAGACACTAGCTCTGATGACCTGGCGAGCCCTGATGGATTCCCTTAATTTGTAGGGATTTCCTCTCACTTCCTGTTTTGGCTAGGAGATGGGGAGATTTATCTTCACTTCCTATAAAACACAGATGGCAAAAAAACTGACGGGAGTTATAACTAGTGATCGACCGATATCGTTTTTTTAATGCCGATACTGATAGCGACATTTTGGTCATCGGATATCGGTATCAGCCGATATTTTCGGACATGTAAAAAAAATGTTTTTTTTTTTATTTATTTTTTTTTCAAGGTACTCCTTGTGGAGGGATCTGGGGGTCAAAAAAACCCCTCCGCGGCACTGAAAAGCATTCAAAACGCCACGTTTGGCTTTAATTCGGCGCCGAGTACCCGGAAGTGATGTCGTGACATCACTTCTGGGTTTTTTACATGGAGACCCGGAAGCACAACACACACTGTATAATTTATATTGTCCCTTCTCTTTCTGTCTATGGATGATGACACTAATTATTTTAATAGAAAAAAGATACCTTTTTTTTAATCGATATACACCTGTAACATGTCCCAGTTCTTTCCCAGCCTGTCTGCAGGGAAACCCAAGCAGAAGGAGCTTTTAGTCCCCTGCTGCTGGTCACATGTTCAAAATAAAAAAACAGTCTTTGGAGTACAGAGTAAAAATAAATAATATCCATAAACTGTTTTAAATTGCCATACAAATATCTATTTGAAATGAAATCTTATTTTTTGGTAATAACATGAGGTGGGCAGATTTCAGCCAGTCACAGGCTGTGTCATACACCCCCCCCCCCCCCCCAGCTTGGGTCTTAGAATAACAGGAAGATGAAGCTTCCATCAATCAAGATGTAATATCCCACCCCCATTTTGTTTAGCAGGTTAGAGGGCATAGATGAGGGAGGGAATAGGCTGTCATTTACCACTGTGTATACACCCACATGTGTGACTCTATAGTCACATGGGCTGCTCAGATGGGGAGGAAATGCTCAGCATAGAAACTGTTAGGTACCTGTGAGGTAAAGTCTGAAGTGGAGCTTGAGTGCTGAGGATCCAGGCGAAAACGTAGTCAGAGAGATCGTCGGGCCAGCAACAGATTGAGCAAAGCGGTATACAAACGAATTCCAAAGAAAGGTCAGGCAGGCAGAGGTCATACACAAGCTGGCGGTGAAGTATGGAATCGGCAGGCTGGAGAAGAGTCAAGAATTCAGACTAAAGTTCATACACGATAATCAGTCAAAGAGCATACAGCACACCCAGGGAGATCATCCAAACAAAGGGCACTGAGTACTAGGAAGTGCTGCTATTTATGGGCTGGTTAAATTGTACATTGTTCGCAGCTGGCAGCAGGTGGGGCTAGTGAGTCCAAAGCAGTGGATCAGGCTGGCAAAATACTGCAAAGACTCCAGAGCTTCCCTATGGGCTGTGAAACTGGGAACTCTCCTGATTCAATGACACCCAGGTACATGACAGAAACTCACTGAAAACTCAGCATGTGCAGAGCGGCCAACTGAGCTCTGCAAAATCCCCAACTGCATTGGGGACATGGACAGGATAGAAAGACAGAGGACAGCAGGATCAACCAGGTTTTTTTTTGCAAAATGTAGAAAATAAATCCCAAGGTGACCGAGCATTTATTGTTAATTTTTAATGATGTGGGTTTAATGACACTTTAAAGTGGTTGTAAAGTCAGAAGGTTTTTTATCCTAATGCATAAAAAGCCTTCTGTGTGCAGCAGCTCCCCTCAGCCCCCCTAATACTTACCTGAGCCCTCTCTCTATCTAGCGATGTCCATGAGTGCCTCAGCCACCAGGGACTCTCTCTTCTGATTGGCTGAGAAACATCAGCGGCGCCATTGGCTCCTACTGCTGTCAATCAAACTCAGGTAGCCAATCAGTACAGAGAGGGGTGGGGCCAAACAGTAGCTGTGTGTCTGAATGGATACACGGAGCCTCAGCTCGGGTGCCCCCATAGGAAGCTGCTTGCTGTTGGTGCACTCAACAGGAGGGAGGTGCCAGGAGCTCCAGCCAGGGACCTGAGAAGAGGAGGATCCGGGCTGCTCTGTGCAAAACCACTGCACAGAGCAGGTAAATATAACATGTTTGTTATTTTAATAGAAAAAAAAAAACAACAAGACTTTACAATCACTTTAAATCTCTAGTGATCTAAAAAGCCAGTGGCTGCTTCAAACAAGCGGTTTGAATGGGAAGATTTTTTTTTTTTTTTTTTTTTTTACTGATTCAGTGCAATAGATTTCAAAATAATTTGTTATAGAGATGAGCAGTGTGCTATTATATTTGCCAGGAATCATCCGTACTGTCCTGCTTGAACTTACTGTTTGTATCTTTTTCTGTTTAGCAAGAAGTTGACAAGTTTACAGATCTTGAGAAACTCTACCTCTACCTCCAACTGCCTTCTGGTCCTAGCAATGCAGAGAAAAGGTGTGGATCTTTTTAGTATTTTGATTATAATGTGTAATGCCATCTCAAGCTGTTTCTAATATGTCCTTTTTGGTTCCAGATGTTTGGCAGAGAACTTTCAAAATTATTTTTCTCTATCATTCATTGACAGGCGCAGTCTCTGATCTTTATATCAGTAGGGTTATACTGCCCCTACTGCTACAGGAGTAGGACACTAGGCAGAAAAAAGTTCTGATTACGTCTATGGGCAGTCCCAGGGGGTATACCCTCTCTCTCTGCTATATGATGTCAGTTTTAATCTGCCTAGTCAGGAGTAAGGACCTAGTTCCTTGCTGGGATCTCTGGTCCTGGCAAAGTTTTTTTCTAGATAGTTTTTTCTAGTTAGCTTTTTTTTCTGGATCTTTTTCCTGTGAGATCTACAAGCAAATAAGCCGGATCTGGGCTACGGGCTGGATATATAGATCCAGTGGTCACCTCAGCCGGCCAGCGAGCTCACGCAGACCCCAGCTCCACGCTAGGTCGGCCGCGACATAGTCCCACTGGACGGGGACTGGCTGCGCAAGTTAAACATCTCGCCAGGTTGTATACGACCGGGTCTAGGCCCGAGTCGCAGCGTTCCTATTGACCGACAACCCCCCCCCCCCCCCACACTTCGGCGGAGAGGGGTTCTGTCAGGAGGTGGCACCCACCTGTTCCTGACATGGCGAGTAAATTTTCCCCCTCTTCCCCTTGAGGATTTTGGGGTGGACGTGAGCCCTTCCCTAGGATGGTTGGACCCTCACAACCCCAGGTTCCCAGCTGTCCTGTCACACACCCCCCACCTACCTCCCCCCCCCCTTACTACTGGGGCTGTGAGACGGTTGTAACTACCCCCGGGGGGCTGGGACGGAGCATCAGGCAGCAGGTGGGGGCGGGGTTGTACCACCGGCAACGGACGAACGATCATGCAGGGTGGGTTTTAGGTTTTACCTGTCACTCCCAGGGCCCCCTTCCTGTCGAACCCATCCAGGAGGCTGGGGGAACTCCACGAGGGTCTTCAGTAGCTCTGCAGGCCGCCCGGGGCTGCCATTTTCTTGAAGCCCATATGCTCTGGAAGATTCGGCAGCCATATTGGTGCACCCAGCAGCCATTTTGCGGTGGATTTCTAAGAGGAATCACTGGCGGCCATATTTTAGGAGTTCCTGGAGGTGTTTCTTCTTGGTGGAGCCCCTCCCTATACCCTAGTGCTGATCCTCAGATCTTTCTTTCTGGATCGAGTTTGCTGCAGACACATGCTGTGCAGACGTTCTGGGCTTCCTGGTGCATCTTTGGTGTAGGGTGGTGAGTCTGGGGGTCTCTCTCTGCTGGGGATCTTCAGTGCACACTGCCTGACCTCTTGGGGGTGCTTTAGCACGGTGGGAGTTTAAAAAAAAAAAAAAATATATATTCTCAACATTTTGCTGACGGGTTCCCCTGCTGCAACCTGGACCCTGCAGAACATGTGTCCCCACCTCACCCCCTCAAGGAGGCCGTAGGGCCCTCCGGATCCCAGCTGTCCTAGATGCACTTTCGGCGGTCCTCAAATCTTTTGTGTCCCGGGTGGAGGTGGCCTTTAAAGGGTTGAGGTGGCAAAAAAACACCCTCCGCCTACTTCTGCCTCATCAGATGTCAGATTCTGAGTCTGATTCAGCCACCGCAGACGCGGGTCTCCTTGCTGGGTCTACTACCTCGCGCTCTGTCTCCCCTGACAGTGAGGATGACATCTCTACCTCCGCCACCGCGCAGACCCTAAAAATGTGCGTGAGACCCTAAAAATGGAGGATGCAACTGAGGCGCAGGTTACGTTTGGCCCTCATCTAGAGAGGCAAAGCTTTTTCCCTTTCCTGCGTATTTTGACAACATGCTCAAAAAAGAATGGGATCGCTCCCCTGGGGTGCCTAAGCGGATTGCTAGACGCTACCCCTTTTAAGGAGTCCTTTATAAAAAAGTAGACTGTGCCACCTACGGTGGACCCTCGGGTCTCAAGACTGAATAAAGCTACCAGTGGAGGATTCCCCGTCCTTTAAGGATCCGGTGGATAGAAAGACGGAGTCTATGGGCCGCAATATGTACTCCCTGGCGGGGTCTGTACTAAGACCGGTGTTTACAGTTGCCCTTGTCTCGCGAACATTAACTGAATGGGCTAGTTACTGCGCCGAGACCTGGAGGGGAAATATCTTCCTCCTGCCTTTTGAGGAGCTGTTGGGCTGCAATCTGTTTGCGATGCCGTGCTGCTTCCGTTTTGTGCCGACTGTTGGTTTCGGCAGTGGTCCTCTGGCGTATACTTTGGCTAAAGTGTTGGTCTGCAGATCAGACCTCAAAGAAGGCCTTGACTGATCTGCCTTTTCAAGGAGATCGCCTGTTTGGGGCTACCCTGAATGACATTCTCAAAGGTCTCTTTAAGAGTACTTAATCACCTGCAGACAGGGCCCCTCCTTTTCAGCACATAAGAAGTTTTTTCGTCCCTCAGGGTCAGTCAATAAAGCAAAGTCCTTTAAGGCCCCCTCAGGTGGTTCCAAGCAACCCTGGTGTGGCAAACAAAAATCGAGTTTGTCCAGACCTGAGGACATGGCCCCTTCGGGCCTGAAGGTGCACCCTCACCCGTATCTGGGGTGTGGGGACATCTTTTCCAGTTCTCAGACCTGTGGTTATCCCGGATACAAGACAAATGGGTTCACGAGGTCATACGGTCCGTTTACAGGATCCAGTTTTGATCCGTTACACCGGTAAGATTCTTCCCTTCCAATGTGAGACTGTCCCTGGATCACTTACAGGAGCTCTTTGAGGCGGTACAGGTCCTGGTAGAACAGGGAGTAATAGTTCCGGTTCTGTGTGGGGAACATTTTCAGTGCTTTTATTCAAACCTATTTATGGTCCCCAGGAAGGAACGCAAGGTGTGTCCAATCCTGGTCCTGAAGGCACTGAATTGCTTTGTGCGAGTTCAAAAATTGAAGATGAAATCCATTCACACTGTGGTGGCTGCCCTACATCAGGGGGATTTCCTGGCCTCCATAGACATCAAAGATGCCTACCTTCACATCCCAATATGTGCAGGACATCCACGGTTTCTCAGTTTTTCCGTGGGAAAGGATCACTATCAGTTTGTGGCGTTACCCTTTGGTCTCGCCTCTGCTCCTTGGGTCTTCACAAAGGTGTTTGCTCCGGGCCTGGCGCTGTTATGACAGTGGGAGATATCGGTCCTGGTTTACCTGGATGATCTGCTTCTCCGTTTTGAGTCTCCCACGGTGCTGGTGACAAATTTGGAGATCACTATGAGAACTCTGGAGGAGTTTGGGTATATTCTGAACCTTCAAGAAGTCCCTGGTCCCTTCCATGAGACTGAACTATCTGGGCCTGACTTTGGACCTCAGCCAAGGTGTTTCTTCCTCCGTAAAAACTCCAAAAACTACAGACTGCGATTCAGCTGTTGCTGTCCAACAAATGGTCGTCCCTTCGGACCTGTATGAAAGTTCTGGGCCTAATGGTGTCATCCTTCGAGGCGTGTCCCTTCGCTCAATTCCACACGAGAATCCTCCAGAAGGAAATCCTTCTCAAATGGAACAAAAATCCAAATTCCCTGCACAATCAGATCCAGCTGAGGCAGGTGACCAGGGAGTCCCTGTTCTGGTGGCTTCGGTCCCCAATGCTCAAACAAGGGAAATCTTTCCTTCCTATATACTGAACAACTGTCACCATGGATGCCAGTCTATTTGGGTGGGGAGGAGTTCTCAGCATGTTTTCTGCTCAAGGAGTCTGGTCCCTGGAAGAATCCAGGTTACCGACAAATATACTGGAGCTGAGAGCGATCAGGCTTTGCCTAGTCCACTCGACCATTCGGAGTTGTCCGTGGCTTATGTCAATCACCAAGGGGGCACCAAAAGTGTCCTTGGTGCCTTGGAAGTGGCCGGCATCCTCCGATGAGCGGAACGCTTTGTTCCAACTCTCTGCTGTTCATATTCCAGGAGTGGAAAATTGGCAGGCGGATTTCCTCAGTCGACAGACCTTGTAACAAGGGGAATGAATGGTCTCTCCATCCGGAGGTGTTCCAGCAGTTGTGTCTTCGTTGGGGCACTCCAGATGTAGATCTGTTGGCGTCTCTGATCAACAGAAAAGTACAAAGGTTTATGTCCCGCTCCCGGGACCCTCTGGCAGACGCCACAAACACGCTGGTTGCCCCATGGGATCAGTATGAGCAGATGTATGCCTTTCCTCCTCTCAAGTTGCTGCCAAAACTTCTTTGCAGGATCGAGGCGGAAGGGATTCTGGTCATTCCTGTGGCTCCGAACTGGCTTCGCCAAGCTTGGTACGCCGACCTGGTCAGGCTAGTCGCAGACACTCCTTGGAGACTTCCTCTCAGGGAGGATCTCCTCTTTCAAGGGCCGATCTTCCATCCTGCTTTACAGTCGCTGGCTTTGACGGCTTGGCTGTTGAAAGCCAGGTGCTGATGGACAGGGGGTTTGTCTGCTTCAGTGATTCCTACTCTGCTTAAAATAAGGAAAGCAACTTCTAGGAAGATGTACTATCGTACATGGAAGTCATATATTGCGTGGTGTGAGTCTCTTGGTGTTCCCCCTCGCTCTTACTCGGTGGCTCGGATCTTGCCCTTCCTTCAATGGGGAGTTAATCAAAAGTTAGCCTTGAGTAATATCAAGGGTACTATCAAGGGTCAGGTTTCGGCTTTGGCAATGTTTTCTCCAAAGGCCACTGGCCGCCCATTCCCTGGTGTGTAGCTTTATCCAGGGGATTTTTGTCTTACTATAAAATCCTTTTCTTTGAGTTCATTGACGGACGCAGTACCCGCCCCTCTATTTGAGTTGGGTTGGTTTTATTTTCTCTGACACCGCTTTGATACAAAACTGACATCCTATAGCAGAGAGAGAGGGTATACCCCCTGGGACTGCCCATATGCGTTGCCAGAACTTTTTTCTGCCTAGTGTCCTACTCCTTTATGGGGAAATATAACCCTACTGATATGAAGATCAGAGACTGCATCCGTCAATGAACTCAGAGAAAAGGATTTTACGGTAAGACAAAAATCCAATTTTTCCTTTCCTCATGCTTTCTTCATCTTCGCTTGCAGAAGGAAAAGCACCCTGGCAAAAACAAATAAAAGGATGCTCATAGACTTAAGACAATGGTCTAAAAAAGTATCAATTTTAAGTTGAACACATTCCTTTTAGAAAGATTGTTAACAGTAAGCATATTTTATAGGTTAATGTCCCCAGAACAATCAGTCTGTACTGTTGGAGTTTTTGTTTATTTTACAATAGACAAAGTCTTTTCATATTTCTATTTTTACCTCCTATAAAAACTGAATGATCATAGTGTAAAAAGTCACATGTAAGTTAGACTCCAAAGTTGCACTTATAGTGAGGCTAGTGTGAAAAAAAGCCCCATGCTCACGGGCAGAATGTCGGGAGATATTATATACCGATATACCATATATATATATATATATATATATATATATATATATATATATATATGCCAACATTCTGCTCGTGTGTGTGTCGGTCTGTTCAACAGAAGCCAGCTGTGCATGCTGGAAAACCAGCAGTCGACCGACTCTGATCAGCACTCTCAGCCAATAGCAGAGAGCGCTTATCGGAGTGTTCTGCTGGGGGGGGGGTTTGCACCAACAAAAACCTGTATTGTGTACCAGGCCTTAAGAGTAGGACTTCTCAACCGACAGGTCGCTAGCTACCGTTTGCCTTTGTGAGATGATACTGGTGTTCTAGTTACTATTGTGTGTAGGGCTTTGTTCACACCTTTGCTATGTGAAAAGTCAAAAATGTGTGTGTTCCCCTTTGGGTTGCCATACTGCAGGGCTCGACAAACCCCAGGTTGCATTGGCAACTAGAATTAGCGACCTGGCACCTGGGCTCCACTGCAAGAGGTGTCTTGTCCCCGTGCGCCGCATTCACATGGGCTGTCTGATCAAGTCCACCTGTAAGCTTTTCAGACGGACCTGATTGGACCCTTCAGTCTCCTCTATGGAGCAGCGGATGTCCGCTCACAACCGCCGCCATCTGATCCTTGCCTTCCAAAAACAGACGGATGGTGGTCCTATTTTCCATCCGTCCGGCAGATCAAATCAGATGGCATCGGATGGAAATGGACAGGCAATTCATTTCCATCCGATTGCCCCAAAGAGGAGAGCAAGACTGTGTCAGTGTTCACCCTGCATAGCGAAGTGGACAGGACCTGTCAGCCGCCTGCTCAGCTGAAAATAGCGTGACCATCCGATCGGTCAGCCGTTGCGTGTGTACGAGGCATAAGGCTCCATGCACACAGGACTTTCAAAAAGTCTTTCTGAACATCGGATTGCTGGCAGGAAACTGCTGCTTTAAAAACGCGCTTTTAACAGCGTTTTTTAGTGTCAGCGTTTTATGGCGTTTTTCTAATATTACACTAGCTTACATTCAACTCTGCCATGTAAAAATCACTGAACGCTGATAAAAGTGTGTTTATGAGCGTTTATGTGCATTTTTCAGTGTTTTTTTGTCGTCAGAAGAACTGCTGTTGATTGCGATTTTAGAGGGTTCAGACAACAGCCCAAAAATTCCCCTGGTGATAAATTTTAAAAAACGGTTGCATGGACACAAAGAATAGCATGGAGGAGACTTTAAGGGCTATTTAAAAAAAAACATCCAGACTCACAAAAATGTGAGTTTATCAGATGCAGTGTGCATGATGCCTTAGGAGTATCTTTCCTGGAAGGGTACCTGTATGCCTGCTGCAAACTGTATACATTTACATATTTTATTACCAGAATGTCTCTTACTCAAAAGTACAGAGAGGGATTTACTACCCAGATCTAGTATGTGAGCATGGAACTCCGGTTTACAAGATGCCTGTTTGAGCTTCATGCTAAGTGAAATTGTTGTGCAGACATTTCTGTTAGGCTGGTGATTTGTTTTACAAGATAACCTTTGTGTAAACGATATTAAAGGTTTTGAATCTTTAAAAATGTTATTCAAGCAGAGCTCTCTGTGTGTATGTGCTGGTTCACACTATAACGATGTCAGATATCGCATGTGATTCACACCGCACTGTTATGCAAATCACATGCGATGTCTGTGTGATGCAAATTCAGCCATACAGATTGTGTGGCTGAATTTGCATTGCATTCGGACTAAAGTCGTGCAGAACCTCTTTTTGGTCCGCAACCAGAATCAGATTGCATGGGTGTTCACACCCATGCGATCTGACTCCTGTCTGAATTGGCAGTTCTCACTGCGATATGTGAACTAATCTGGGGGTGTCATTAACTTTGTATTGACACTCCCAGCAATTCTCATATGGAAGTGGGAACTGCCTGCGAGTCGGGTGTGATGCGGGAACCTGCAGTGGATTTGCAGGGTTCCCACATCGCACCAGTGTGAACTGGCACTTAATTTCCTTCCTTCATCCTGTCTGCACTAGGTGTCAGAACATGTGAGTGAATCTGTCATATAAGTTATACAGGGCAAATGCCAGTTCGTTGGCTATGCAAAACCTCAGGCGTCAGTTTGTTTTGAGTTTTTAGTGAAAGTATAAAGACCAGGTGAGGTTTCTGAAAGTGATTGTAAAGTCTTGTTTTATTTTTTATTTTTAAATAATAAACATGTTATACTTACCTGCTCTGTGCAGTTGGTTTTGCACAGGGCAGCCCGGATCTTCCTCTTCTTGGGTCACTTGTTGCTACTACTGGCCCCTCCCTCTTATCAAGTGCCCCCACAGCAAGCAGCTTGCTATGGGGGCACCCAAGTTAAGCTGATGCTTCGTGTGTCCATTCAACACAGCTGCCATTTGGCCCTGCCCCCTTTCTCTCCTGATTGGCTCATTGACTGACTCCCACAGCTGTATCTCAGCCAATCAGGAGGGAGAGTCCCGGACGGCTTAGGGACTCGTTGACATCGCTGGACAGAGAGGGGGTTTAGGTAAGCATTTGGGGGTGCTGGGACGGATGCTACACACAGAAGGCTTTTTGGATTAAGCTTTAGAGATAAAAAAAAAAAAAACCTTTCTGCCTTTAAAACTCCTTTAAGTCTTAATTTTTAATTTTTTTAATTGAGTTTTAGAACAAGATTACAACTAGACAGCAAGGAAGATTGACCCAGCAAAAAAACATACACTCTGGGTTGAAATTGTGTTGAAGGTTCTGAAAGTGGGGGTGAAAACTGCAAGGGGTTTGCAGGCTGGGAAACAGTGTTAATTTCATCGACTAAAACCGACTAAAACGTTTTCGTCGACTAACACAATTCAGATGACTAAAATACGACTAAAACTAAAATGGCATTTTAGTCTTAAGACTAAAATACGACTAAAATGGCATTTTAGTCAAAAGACTATAACTAAAACTAAATCGAAATTTGCTGCCAAAATTAACACTGGTGTAGTGCTCAAAGCTTAATACCATAAATAATAACATATTAGATTTTTCACTCCAGGACCAGCAGTAGTATATAATGAGTTTGGAAATTGTAGAGAAATGCTTAAATAATGCATTACAAATTACAATTGAACTACACCCATTTGATTATATGTAGTGTAATGTAAATGTAGGACGTTTTAGTCGACTAAAATGTAGGACATTTTAGTCGACTAAATACGACTAAAACTAAAACACTTTCAGAAGACTAAAATGGGACTAAAACTAAAATGCCATTTTAGTCCTAAGACTAAGACTAAAACTAAATTGAAATTTGCTGCCAAAATTAACACTGCTGGGAAAGCACTATAAATCGGCAAAAAAAAAAAAATAAGGCTAATAAAGGGGAGTTGGGGATCTCCGTTATGAGGAATGACTGCAAACATTAAACTTATTCTCCCTGGAGGCACTTAAGAGGGGATGTTATTGCAATATACAAATCCTTGAATGGTGACTCTAGCATTAGAAGGAAACTATTTAATCTTTGGTCTCTATAGAAGACATGCGGCTGCACAATGAATTTGGATGAGAAGCAGTTGTCTTAAACTGCGTAAGTTTTTTTTTTTCTTTTTTACGTATGTGGAATTCCTTTCCACAGTTTGTGGTGTCAGTGAGGAGTATACATAAATTTAAAAAAATAAATAAACGTTCCCTTTCGTCCACCGACGGACGTAGCTGCTGCTTTAAATCATAGACGGATGGGTAAGAAGTCCCTCCCACTAGGAGTGACCAGGTAGAGCCAAAGGCTTTGACACACCCAGGGGGCAGGGTCCCTGGGTTATTACCCCTGGCCTCACCGTTTCATCTTCAGTTTTAGCTTCCTGGTCTTAGGAGTAGCCAAACAGCTCCCTGCTGGGACCTTCTTTTTTTCCTAGCTCTGTTTTAAATTTCTTAAAGGGAAACTTTTTTATTTTATTTTTTGTTGCTGCTGACTCCAGTTCCTGTGGAACATCTCAGCCCTATCTGCCGTGTACATTCCCGGCGTAGACAATTGGCAAGCGGACTACCTGAGTCGTCAAACCCTGGATCAGGGAGAGTGGTCTCTGCATCCACAGGTGTTCCACCAGCTGTGTCTTCGGTGGGGGACCCGGATGTGGACCTGTTCGCCTCCATACAAAACAGGAAAGTTTCAAAGTTTGTGGCTCAGTCCAGGGATCCTCTGGCCGATGCTGTAGACGTCCTGGTGGCTCCATGGAGCCGGTACAAGCTAATTTATGCTTTTCCTCCGCTGAAACTTTTATCTCGCCTGCTACGCAGGGTCGAGTCTGAGGGGATTCCTGTAATTCTGGTGGCTCCAGATTGACCCCAGAGATCCTGGTACGACAACGTGATTTGGCTGAAGGTCGCAGGTCCGTGGATACTTCCTCTGCGGGACGATCTTCTATCTCAGCAGGATCCTGACCTTTCTACAGAAAGGGGTTGACCAACATTTGGCGTTGGGCACTCTTAAGTGTCAGATCTCGACCTTGGCTGTGTACTTACAACGCCCTTTGGCTATGCACTCTTTGAGATTACGTTTCTTCAGGGGTTTGCCATTTGGCTTTCCCCAGGAGGTCTCCTTGGGACCCTAATTTGGTTCTATCGATTCTTCAGAAATCTCCCTTCGAGAACAATAAGGCACATTTCCTTGCTCCCTTTGTCGCAGAAAGTTGCCTTTTTGGTGGCTATCACCTCTGCGCGCAGGGTTTCTGAACTAACGGCGCTGTCATGCCACTCTCCTTATCTGGTAATACACAGGGAATAAGGTAGTGTTACTGCCTAATGCCTAATCCATCCTTTCTTCCTAAGGTGGTTTCAGACTTCAATCTGAACGAAGACATAGTGCTTCCGTCACTCTGTCTGAAACCTTCACATCCTAAGGAAATTGCCTTGCATTGCTTGGATGTGGTTCGGGTGATACGGGTGTATCTGGAGACTACTTAGTGCTTTCGTAAGTCGGACTCTCTGTGAATACGGATGGACCCCGTAAGGGTCAGGCTGCGTCTGCGGCGTCCATCTCTCGATGGATCAGACAGACGGTGGTGAAGGTGTATTCTCTTAAGGGCAAAGTTCCTCCTTTCCCTGTCACGGCTCACTCTACACGGGCATTGATTGCCTCTTGGGCTTTCCGCCATCAGGCGTCAGTGATGCAGGTTTGCAAGGTGGCCACTTGGTCATCTGTTCATACGTTCACCAAGTTTTACAGAGTGGATGTGTTAGCATCTTCGGATGCGTCCTTTGGGCGTGTCAAAGCCTTTGGCTCTACCTGGTAACTCCTAGTGGGAGGGGCTTATTACCCATCCGTCTATGATTTAAAGCAGCATCTACGTCTGTCAGTGGACTGCGTCTTAACACGCACACGCTCGCTCACTCAAGTTGAACTGGATGGACTGGTGTCCTTATTCAGCCTTACTGATTATGTAACTATATGCAACTTGTATAGTAGTATGTCAGTTTTAGGCTCGGCTCACACTGGTGCAGTGTGGTAACCAGCGCAATTCCTGAGCGGGTTCCCGCATTGAATCTGACTTGAGAGCAGTTCACACTGTTCTCTGCAAACCGCTGCGGATGTCAATGTAAAGTTAATGACACCCCTAAATTCGTTTGCAGAACGCAGTGTGAACTGTAAAATTGGACGGGATTCGGATTGCATGGGTCTGGACACTGATGTGCTAGCAGGTATTATACTTCTTTTTTTTTTTTTTTTTTTTTTTTTTTTTTTAGGTATTATACTTCTAACATCTAGAATGGGTCTCCTTTTGTTACAGATGCGGACGACTCTTTGGATCAATTGCTGGTCTGAAGTGCAAAAAACTGCCTATTGCATATTCCCTTAAGTAGGGAATACCTTTTTATGAATCCCTGGTCATCTTTTTAAGGACATTATCAGGGAAAAGAGTACTAAAAAAGAGGCTAAGAAGAGTTCATTGTGTTCTTCAAAGCTTCCAGGTCTAACCCTGGGATTCAGTTCTGCTGCAAAGCCTGGACTCTCAAAGCTTCCAAGCCCTCCTTGCAATGAGGAGATGCTCCTCTTTCTCACTCTCAATTCTCAGGGTGGGGGAACATCTGTTGGCCTTTGTGGCCAGCTGGTCCCAATACATTTCTAATGCTTGTGTACAGAATGTGGGGCAACAAGCTAGAATGTCAGTCCCTGCCTCTACTCTGCTTCATGTTGTTAAACCTATCAACATTCCTGCTGCCCTGGCATAGCTCCTCTGTCAAGGGGGTATAGACATTGTTCCAGATGAGGAAAGATTCCAGGAATTCTACTCAAATCTGTTTAAAGTTCTAACGTGAAATGGGCATTTACTTCTTTCTGGATAGAGCTCCACTGGTGTTCATCAAGGTGCGTTCCACTGCACTTGCTCTTTTTGCTCTTTTGGCATGTCCATACCTGTACAACCTCCTACCGATGGGTGGATGGCTAATGGCAATGGCATGGCAATTACAGGCCAGTGATTTTCACATCTGTTGTAGTCAAGTTAAAAGAAGGATCATTGATAACTTAAAATACACAACTTGCTGGACCCAACGCAGCATGGCGTTACTGAGGGCAGATCATGTCAGACTAATCTGATTTAATTTTTTGACTAAATTACCAATGTTTTGGGTTGTGCTGTGCACATAGCATATCTTGATTTCAGCAAAGCATTTGATACAGTTCCACATAATGATCTAAAACAAAAGTTGTACAAGCTAGGACTTAACCCTTATGTGGTTTAGTGGATGTGCAATTTGCTAAAGGATAGATACTAGAGTGTGATTGTTAATGGGGTTCACTCAGGACAGAGACCAATCATTAGAGGTGCACCTCAAGGCTCCGTACTAGGTTCTGTTTTATTTAATCTATATGTAAGTGATATAACTAAAGATTTGTTGCTGATGATATAATGGTGGGTAATAGGTTAGATATCCCTGGAGGTGTTTGTAACATGGAACATGATTTAGCATTGCTGGAAGATTGGTCAAAGAAGTGGAAATTGCAGTTCAATGTTTCTAGATCTTAAATAATGCACCTAGGAAAAAACAATCCCTTAAGAGAGTACAACATTTGGGGTACCGTTTTAGCCAGCGCTACCGAGGAAAAGATTTGGGAGTACTTATTTCAGATAATTGCAAAATGAGCACAGTGTGACCAGGCAGTATGGAAAACAAATATAATTCTAGGACAAGGCTTGACAAATTTGCTTGGAATCTAGGAGCCAGCTTTTTTTTTGCTTTTTTTTTTTTTACAACAAAGCTTTATTTTCAATGACAAAAATTTCCGATCTTAAATTTACACGTAAAGACGACTAGAACCACACATTATAGGCATTTAACTTGTTTAGATAATGAGTACAGTATATTCTTATGTGACACACCAGGTGTTTAATGCAATGTAATTTTTTTTCACTTGGCTTTTTTGTGGCCATGAATATGCCTTGTACTTTTGCGTGTGATGGGCAGCGGCTCACAAGGGAAGGACAGCGCAGCAAGGTGGGGGCGATAGGAGATCCAATGACCAAGAGTAACATATGCCACCTTAGGCCCCTTTAACATGGCCACCCCCGCTAAGCAGAATCTGCTTTCTCAGCGGGGATCTCTCTGCTGATCCCCGCTGAGCAGGCGGATGACAGGTCCTGTCCACTCTATGCAGAGACAGACACAGCCCATTCTCCTCTATGGGGCAATCGGATGGAAACGGACCATCTGTCCATTTCCATCCGATGCCATCCAATCTGATTCACCGGACGGATGGAAAATAGAACCACCATCCATCTGTTTGGCGGCCACTCCATAGAGGAGACTGAAGGGTCTGATCAGGTCTGCCTGAAAAACTGATAGGTGAACACAAAAGAGGAAAGAGACCTCCTATGTGGGACTATATCGGGTAATGACTCATAAGTGTGTCAGAAAAATTATATATAATTTTTTTTTTATTTTATTCCATAATACAATTAGGAAATATATTTGACATACATGTTCAAGTACAAAAAGTGACCTTTTAAAATGTAAATGGCGACTTAGGAGAGCTGTATTGTGACTGACATAACATGGAGGAGCCTTGCGTTCGGTCCTGAAGACCCTACGCGTTTCGATATAGCCAATACATTTTTCTTCCTCAGGGGTCTTAGACCAAAGTTCCACTACAAACAATCTATGATAGAAAATAAAAAGTGTGTTCAAGGTAAATTATAATTATAATGATAACTTTGATTTACACCATTGTATAGGTTGCCACAAATTAACACACTTTTGAAACATAGATACACATACCATGTAGGTCTGTCACAGTTGTGAGCATAGTCGCCTGAATAAAAACATTGACTGCACGACCAACCAGGAGAGGTATGCCGGAGATCACCCCACAATCCCACACTGTCACTTAACAATTATGACTCCTGGTATACTATATACTGTTTTTATCTTTTAAACAGCAGTAAAGTTTTTTGACATATAGAGATTATAGATCGCTCACACTATTGACAAATGTGGAATATATACACACTTGTCATGTGAGGTACAAATATACCTATATATTTCAACTCTGAATTGCATTGATACGGATGGTTGTGGAACGGCAATGTGCTGATTGGACAATTTTCAGTATCATGCACTCATTTTCTTACACATATATATTTTTTGAAATATTTCAGTGGTATGAATTGCAAGCTTGAGCCCAGGTACTTCTGTGTCATCCCTTTTGGACCCCATGTGAAGTCTTAGTGTGCCGCCGTCTCTTCCCCACACTCACGGTCCACGTCCGGAAAATCCATACCTCCCCTTTCTTGGGCCTAAGGTGGCATATGTTACTCTTGGTCATTGGATCTCCTATCTCCACTTCCTCTTTTTCTTTCCTCTTTTGTGTTCACTATTCAGTATAGGGATGAGGGTGATCTAACTCACTACTCCTTTACCGAACCAAACCTCCATATCATTTTTTGAAAAACTGACAGGCGGACCTAATCAGACAGCCTGTGTAAAAGGGCCCTTCGGCTGTGTGACTGTGACATGGCAGGGCAGGGAGATGATGAAAAATAATAAATTAATTTTTTTAAAAATAATGTAAAAAAAAATAACCACACTCCCTTTCAACTTACCTTTAAGCTAAGGGCGCCAGATGAAGCCTGCAAAAACATACGTCTCTTCTCCTCTTGGGAAGGAGATGGGCTGGCATTGAGAACAGGCAGGGGAAACAGCGCTGTTAGTGACTGCTTGTCAAACTCCCGGCCACCACAAGAGGGCGCCAATTCCCCGTTGAAAGCGTCTCACTGAAGAAGGCCGAAAAGCTGCGGCTTCAATTATCGGATGGCGCGATAGTCCGGGCACTCGCACGGGGGGGGGGGGGGCAAAGGGACAGACAGGACCCCTCCTGCAGTGCACCCCAGGTCGCTAATTCTAGTTGTCTATGCGACGTGGCGCCCGTGGTTTGTCGAGCCCTGTTCTTGGATATCACAAGAGCGGTCCCCAGCAGGGGAAAGGAGGTTCTGATTTCCCTATATATATCTTTAGTGAGACCTCATTTAGAATATGGTGTCCAGTTCTGGAGACCGCACCTACAGAAAGATTTTGATACAAATAGAACGAGTCCAGAGACGGGTAGCAAAAATGGTGAAAGGTTTGGGGGATAAAACATATCAAGAGCGACTTCAGGAACTTAATATGTACAGTCTGGAGGGAAGAAGGGAAGGGAATACGAGACATGTTTGAAACCTTTAAATGAAATGAAAATCAAGAACACGGGGACATGACCTCAAACAGGAGGCAGTTTCAAAAATAAACGTTGAAAGTATTATTTTATTGAAAGGCTGGTTGATGCTTGTAATAAACTTTCAGCAGAGGTAGAGAGCCAGTAAACAGTAAATGGCTTCCAACATGCTTGGGAAAAACCTAGATTTATACTCAGACAAAATAGTTAACAAAACCTATTAAATAAAAATGAAATGGGCAGACTCGATGGACTACTCACTCAGTCTTTTCTCTGCTGTAATTTTTCTATGTTTCTATGTTATTGGTAAATGTTCAACAAACTATTCAAACTCTGCAGAAGTTCAGGTTGTAACTGAAGTCAGCACTGGAGTGCTTCAAGTATTTTCTCCTTCTCCTGAATACTTCTCTTCCGGGGTCTTCCTTCCTCTGTAAAAGCTCTAAACTCCTGTTCCCTTGTTTGGACACTACTTTCCAGGAGCCAACCAGCCCTCTTTTGCATGAATGTTTTCCGCAAAGCTGCCTCTTTCTAAGGAGTTCCACGCCCAACTTCACTCCAGACCACAACTCAGCATGTTGGCTGTGGGGAATAAAAAGTTCAGTCTCTGGTACAGATTCCAGAAAAATCTTTCTTTCCCCCGGTCCAGGGAAGTTTTCACAATGGTTGCCAGCTTGTTAATCAGGGGAAAATTCC
Source organism: Pelophylax lessonae (assembly GCF_965119305.1). NCBI lineage: Eukaryota > Metazoa > Chordata > Amphibia > Anura > Ranidae > Pelophylax > Pelophylax lessonae. The sequence continues at coordinate 98,634,349 of NC_138771.1, read as the reverse complement.
TGGAAACACTTTGGACGCAAGGTACTTGGTTGTAGGAGGAAGTTCCTCTTCCAAAGAACATTTTGAAACTACTAGCGATTATCCCTTCAACGCTTGACTTCTTAACTGCTAGGTCATCCGACCAGAATTCAGTCGGTCATCGCTTTGGCAGTGGCTTACGTCGACCATTAGTGAGGAACCAGAAATCTCACAGCTCAGAGACCCTGCTCAGAATCTGGGTTGGACAAAATGTCACATTCCAGCCTAGTCCACTGTGCATATCCAAGGCATGGAAATAAGGCAGGCAGGCAGACTTCCTTAGTTGTCAATGTCTGGGAACAGCTGAATGGTCTCTTTACCCTAATGTATTTTAAGAGCTGTTTCAGGTGGGGGCACTGGACATGGTCCTCTTGACTTCCAGGCTCAACAACATACTAAGCAATGTTAGCCTCTAGCCTTCTCAATGGATGGTCTGGTGATTTGTTGGGAACAATACAACCTGATCTACATCATACAGCTATAAAACTTCCTCTTCTCCTGCTTGGTCAGATCGAGATGTAGTGCTTTTTTTAGTGAATCTCATTGAGTCAGACTGCTCCAGGCAGAGGTGTTAAACAGACCTTGTCAGACTCCTGGAAGACTCTGTGGGCCCTCCCAGATTATCCAGATCTTCTGTCCTAAAGAACAATTTACCACCCTGTCCTTGATCGCTGGTTTTAAAGGCCTGACTATTGAAGCCCGGACTTTTGCAGATGCGAGCCTACTTGATTCAGATATTGATTGATATTCAGATTCATATTCAGATATTCAGATTGATTCAGATATTCTTTTGCTTTCCAAAGTTAGATCTATTTCCTGCAAAGTCTACCATCACACTTGGAAACCCTTATTTTTCAGGTTCCCAGTTAGATCAAGGCCCTAGCAATTCTTAAAGAGACTGCTTGCCCCTTATTTCATAGTAAAAGCCTTGGTATAGGGTATTGCTCCCATTATTGCCCTCCCCCCTATATGTTTTCCTGTGACATTGTGGCATCTCCACCATGTTGGTTCTTCAGAAACCATCCTTTGAACCTATCAGGGATATTCCTTTGTCTACTGTATCTAACAAAGTTACCTTCCTTGTTGCCATTACCTCTGCGAGGTGAGTTTAAATTGCCAGCCTTAACCCGTAAATAACCCTTTATTGTTCTATACAGTGATAATATTGTATTGAGGCCTACGACCTCTTATCTTACCAAAGTGATTTCTTCCTTTCACCCCAACCAGGACATTGTTCTATTATTTCTCTATGCCCTGCTTTATGACATCCATACATCTCCACTGTCTGGATGTTGTACGAGATGTTGAAAAGTTCATCAACTTTTAAAAAGTTCAAGCCTCATCTGATGCTGTCTTTGAATGTATAGTTCTTCAAGCACCCTATCGATGCCATTAGACCTTATCTGCTAACCTGTTGTTGCTTGTGGGCCTTTTAGTGTTTTTTCTTATTCAAGTATTTTATTGGTTGGGTAAAAAAGCAGTAATACAGGCAGGTTTTTGTCCATATATGGACTAGATACAACAACAAAAAAAGGGGGAAAAAAGGGGGGGGGGCATAAGAGAATAAGTATGTAGCACAACAACAGTAGTAGACAAGATGTTGAACATAAGAGGTTACTTATAAGTAAAGGCTTGAGTTGTATAATAAACATTGGATGGAACATTCTAGAGTCTAGCCATCAAGAGTGTGTGGAGAGTGTCCCGACTGTATTGGGAATAATTAACAAGTTAGTTGGGCGTGCAAGCCTGATAGCAAAGATGCGGTTGTATGAGCGCTTAATGCAGTGTTGTAGTATGCTCTAGAATGTTGGCTACTTAGAGAGAGAGAGAGACAGAGACCATAGCAGGAAAAAAGTAGGAGAGTAAGAGTTCAGGGTTGAGGGCATTGGGGTGACAGAGAAGGGGGAAAACTAAGGGGAGGGGGGAGTTCCAGGTACCCCTAGGTTTAACTAAGTGAAAGAATGCGCAATAGCTGCAAGGTGGTATTGTCTATCATGGGAGCAAGAGGGATTCATGAAAATTGGGTGGGAGAAAGCTGTTAGTGTTTTTGTGCTAGATTGCCCACTCCTCAGTTGCATTGCTTTTGGATGTTCCAGTGTAACAGAATTACTTCACCCTGTGTCACTTATTGTACAATAAAGTAAAGAAAACCCGATTTTTGACTTACTATAAAATTCCTTGCCTGGAGTACATTAAGAAACACAAGTCCCTCACCTCTGTTCATATGATCCACATCTACTGTTTCTTTACCAAAAAACTTGAACATGATGGGTATGGGAAAAGTTTACACTGTACTGTCTGTTTGCCAGTGTCCATTTTCTTCACCCTGTGGGGAAGCATAAAGCAGTGTACAGGAATTACTTCACCCTGTGTTACTTAATTTACTCCAGGAAAAGGATTTTATGGTAAATCAAAAATCACGTTTTATTGCTCTGTGCTCCGTTGAAGATTTTTTTATATCACAAATATGTGCTCAGGTGACGTTACTGGTAGAGGAAATCTTCCCAAGAGATACACAGACAGCAATAAAAATAAAAAAAACTCAAATAGTGTACAATAGCCATAATAGTTGTAGACGGAATGCACTTTCAACCATGAATGTGCTACCACTATCCCCCAGCTGAGGTGCCCAGAAGGCTGTGGCTGAGTCCACCAGGCTTGAAGCCAGTCAGTTGTCATTACCAGTGATTCACAGAAAAATACAGTATTTTCCCATTTATAGGCAGTTGAAATTTTTGTTAGTGTTCAGGATTCAGGCATACACATACAAAGGGCTTACAAAGCTTCAGGTCATTGTTGAAATTGCAAGATTAAGCTTTCAGTGCTAATGCTTTTTCGTTGTCCACTTCCATACGCTGCCCTTTTTTCATACATAATGTAGTTTTTAGGTTTTGAGTTACCCTAAAGCAACCAGGTGCATTATAAGTGTTTGAATATCCTGTCTGTCTTCTTGGCTAAGCCATGTGGTTAGTTGCCAAAAACTGTCTTATGTTTCCAGAAGTCTTGTTATTTATGAATGTAAAAGAGCCTTCAGGTCACCTGCAGTAAAATGTGAGAAACACATTTAAAACATTTTGTTTTATTTTAATGCAACTGGCATAGTTATAGAAGCATATCTTGGCAGGAATCAAAGCTCAACTGTCTATTCTAGCATTTTAATAAGCACTTCTTTGGTTTAGCCAGAATGGAAGTAGCTTTCCTCCTTTTTCTTGTGTTTAAGTGTGTTTTACTGCAAATATTTTCTTATCTCAATAGTTGAAGTGAGTTAACTATGCCAACCCAGGCTGTGGATTATCAGCTTGGTCAGATATTATATTCTCTTGTTAAACTTGCCATCAAAGTTTTATTTAGTAGCTCTCCAGATGTTAACATTAAGGCATTTCCATTCAGTAGGATGAATGTTTTTGTTTTTTTTCCTTAGTGATCAGAGCTCTTTGTCATCTAGTCGAGCTCAGCAAACTCATGCTTTCTCCTGGATTAAGAATACCTTAGAGGAGCACCCAGAGACTTCTCTGCCCAAGCAAGAGGTCTATGATGAGTACAAGTAAGTGCAGTGACATATTTTTCATTGGTGCAGGGATTCTGTTGTATTAATTGGGAGTATAGCAAGATCTGTCTCTTTGCTCCTACCGTCACAAGTGCCCCATCAATGTACTTCCATTTGTAGTATGCAGCAAGGCCTTCTTTTATCACTTTAAGGCTGGCCGTAGATGGTGCAATTTTCTGGTTGCAGGAAAATAAAATCACTCAATTCCCTCATCAACACAGTCAGTGTTGATGGTGGAATCCCTCCATTGGAGCTATTGTGTTCTCCCGGTGAGGTGGGGGGCACTGGGAGCACAGTGAATATTGCTGGTGGCTATAATCGCATGAAAAATCTGACATGCTGGTTGTACCCAAGTCAGTTGATGAATGGACTTTGGTACAATCAGCCTGTCTGTGGATGGTTAGATTCTGGGCTGGTCACTGATGGACTGGCCAAGATTCAAAAACAATCTGTGGTCGGTTGACCTTAAGTGAAAACTATGCAGCATACCCTTTTTTTCCCTTCTATAGTGGCTTTTGGTAGTAGCTTTGCCCTCCTTTGGTGTCTACTGTGCTACAGGACCCACTTTCAAACATTGTACAGTGAGATATGTCTTCTTTTTCTCCTATAGCTACCTTATTTGACCCTTTTCCCCATTGTCAGTTTTCAGTAGGCCATTTTCATCCCTTGATCTGGATGCTGTTGGATTTTCTCTGGCCTTGTTGTTTTTCTCAGTCCAATATATTGGAGTTCAGATGTGTCTTCAATAATCTGCAGAACATTCTTCTGCTTGTAGATATGCATGCCTGTGGAATTTTAGGAGCTGAAGTGTCTGTCCAGGCTGTTTTTTTATTGCTCGTATCCATTTCATATGTGTGCTCTTTTCTTTTAGGAGCTATTGTGACAATCTTGGCTATCACCCACTAAGTGCTGCTGACTTTGGAAAGATTATGAAGAATGTATTTCCGAACATGAAGGCACGTCGCCTGGGCACAAGAGGCAAATCAAAATATCCTTTACTTCAAATGTGTCCAATTCTGCATGGGCTTTTTCACAAAACATCTGTTGTAATTCAACTTCTATCTAAATTTAGATGGAAAATATCATCAGCACATAGAAGACAATATGCCAAATAATAAGCTGTCAGGACAAAAAAAAAATATATGGATTTTGTGCACCTTGAGGGCAAATACTTTTCTGGTTGTTCCTTTTTCTTGGAATCTCAAGAGTTAAATGACACATTGACTGTTCTATCCAAACTTGAATTCCAGACCTGCTGTTGTGCTGCTTTACTACATGTTGGTTTAAGTCTGCACATAGTGGTAAAACCGGATCCTTTCAGTTGTACTTCAGGATGAATTTAGCCTTTGTATGTGGTCGTGATGTGTTCCTTTGCTTTTATCTATCCCATCTTCCTGTGGTCTAATGTGGCACTTTAGAAATATATAACATGCCCTTGACCAGCGAATATATGCACAACTGTTGTAGCCTCCCTTGGGGCTTTCCTGTACTTAATTTTATCTGACATACATTTTACAATGACATACAGCATTTAAAAACCTGTGTACTGTTTAAAGCTGCATTAAAATGTGTCTTGATGTTTTCCTTATCATGCTGGACAAGGCAGAACTTTTTCAGTTAAGCGTAAAAGAGTCCGTTTTTGGATGAAAGGGGGACAACTGCCTGGCATGTGAATGTTGGACACAGTTCCAATTTTCTTTTCTTTTCAATTTTGGGTAGATCAAATCAGATGTATTCACTTAGCCCTTAGATCAGTAGTCTCCAAACTGCAGCCCGTGGGCTTGATGCAGCCCTTTGCTTACCTTTATTCGGCCCTTTGGGAACTATTTCTCCCACTGAAATGAAACATTATGCTGCCAACTGAAACCAAAAACGGGGCAACATTTCTCCCACTGCCACCAATGATGGGCCACTATTCCTCCCCCCTAATAAAAAATGTGGCGATGTTTACTCCCAATAATGCCAGGAAATTTTCTACTGCCCCGGCTACAGTCCGACCCCCCCCCCCCCCCCCTAAAGTCTAAAGGACAATAAACTGGCCTTTGTTTGTTTGAAAGTTTGGAGACCCCTGCCTTTGATAAAAATGAGAATCTCAATGAGGTGAGATGTTCAGTAAATATTTGTGTAGAATAGCCTATTTTACCTGCCTGTATCTGCACTTTGAGTTGTTTATTAATCTGTATTTTATTTTCATAGAGAGGTCTCTGGCATATTATCAGGCTCTCAATGTATTCTATTAGAGACCTTAACTATATTACGTATTGCTACAGTGGGCTGAGAAAGAAAGCATTTGTGCACATGCCTTCACTTCCTAATCTGGATTTTAACAAGTCAGGAGATGGGGTAATGTTTGTTTTATTTTTGCATCTCTTTCAATAAAAAATAATTTCTGTATACAAGCGTAAACCAAATAAATATCGAGTTTAATATTGTAGAACAATTCGACAGGACGATTGATTTGAACATTGATCACTTTTTTTCTGTTAATGTAATATAAATGCAGGGACTCCAAAAGACAGCCATAAAACTCAACAAACAAAAATAACTGGCAGTTACTTAAATAGTAACTTTAAGCTATCATAGATAAAGAGTAATAGTAGAATGGAAAGAATGGAAATCTCCTATCTGGTGAAAAGGTTGCCACAAGCTCCAATTGGTTTTGATAACATGACTTAATCCCTGGCCTTTGATCATAGAATTGGTCCAGTAATCACTGCTGGAAGGGGAGGATCAACCGATCTGAACTCTGATACCCTTTTGGTTATGTCAGGAGCATTTAAGGGGACCTGGAGAAATGTATCTAATGATATGCAGAAGATTTCATACTTTTCTGTCACAAGTTTTTTTGCTACTTGGGAAACAGACTTGGGGCAGCCCGCTTCAATTATTGGAATCACATTTTTAAAGGTCTCTAGCAATGTCAACCTAAAGGAAAGCTTATCTAAACCACTGGCCCAATGGGATTATACCCCAGCTGAGCTAAATAATGATTTTCTCTCTCCATTTTAAGATTAATTTAGGGTCTGCCCTAGTTAGATGACTTGTACACACATCTGGTGGGCCTTTCCAGTCTCAGACACATTCTGGAGAGAGTTGGAAACATTTAAAATACCTGTATCCTAATTGTACAGTACAGGACACAAGCAAAGTATTGGGTTTAAGGGGTGAACATTCAGGTAATTGGTTACTGGCAAGCTTTTAAGAAAATGCCCATGGGTTGCCTTCCCTCCAATCCTATCCCACTCTTAAATATTCAGTTTTGTGCTAATGCCGGAAGGTGATGGATCTTCATAGACAAAATCACCCTTGGCTTAGCTATCTTTTTTCTTTCTTATTTTATCTTCCAATTCTTCAGTCAAACCCTCACTGCCTTCAAATTTCAGGATAGAAGCACTGAATCTAGATCCCATGCTGTAATGTACAGGCACTGGATCCTGCATGTATGCTCACCTTGACACTTTGTGCAATGTGTGGAGGTAGCAGGGTGCAATTATTTACAGTCGAGCTTCGTGGACACGCAAGACAGGGTCACCCTGTATCTATGACGATACTGTAAAAGCGGGGTCTATGTTTGGATTATATTCGCTTCTCATTGAAAACTTTTCAAACATAGCGCTAATATTCAACCACTCAGAGCTCAGTCTCATGTGGATGACCAGGTGTTACATGATGCTACTGCTCACATGCTTTAATGCCACTTGCACTTATAGCCTTTTTAAGCTACTTATTTGTTTCTTCCCATCCTTTTGCCGCTGGGGGTAGTTGCAGGATGGTCTACACCCAGGTTACCACATACTTCTTACAAACAGGCTTTACCCTACCCTTCACTTGTAGCTATGGTGGAAACCAGGCCAAAGGAAGTTGATGCAAAATCACAGGTGAACATTCACTCTGCTGAAGGCCCCCACAAAACTCAACCTCAGAGTGACAATACGTCCCTAACTAGGCTTCAAGTTTAAAACTTCAGCCCTTTCTTTCAGTGCAAATCTTGGCCCACCAAGGCCACTAAGTCTTCTTTAAAGTCATCTTGGATTTCCAGGATGACCTGACCCACATAACAGGTTCAAAGGATTATACTCAAACCTGTTCACGATATCAAAGCCCAGCAGGGGTATTCCTCCTATTCTGGATTTAAAAGTCTCTCAACAAATTCCTTCAAATTCTAAAAATTTTTCTCCTGGAGGACTTCTCTCCCTTTCAGCTATCAGAAAATGTCCACAAAATTATTCAGGCTTCAGATAGGTGATCAGTTTTAACGAATCTGCTCTCCAGCCTTCCCTTTGCCTGGAATGCTTGGGTCTGATCCTATACATATCCCCAAAAAAAAGGTTTACCAGGAAAAAAATTTTTTTTTTTTTTCTACGAGCACATTTGAGGTCCCAGAGACATCCCACATTGTCTCCTTCGAAGCAGTACCAGTTGCCCAATTCCATTGAAGAATTCTGCCAACAAAATATCCTATCAACCTGGAAATAGCTTGCTCCTTCTCTTGATTTGCCTATGGTCCCATTCAGTTAAGCAAATCATTTTCTATTTTGGTGGATCGCCACCCCAGCACACACAGTGGAAGCCCTTCCTTCCGAAGTACTGGAAAGTTATCACAACAGAAGCAAGTCTTTTAGGGTGGGGAGGAGTGTTGCAATCACTGACATTTCAAGGAACAGCAGTTGTAAAGGCTTGATACATGTTATACTTACCTGCTCTGTGCAAAGGTGCTGCACAGAGCAGGCTCCGAACCTCCTCTTCTGGGGTCTCCCGCCGGGGCTGTCTGCTCCTCCTCTTCTATGTCTGCCCCTATGGCAAGCCTCTTGCTATGGGGGCAGAAGTGTAGGCTCACTCCCAAGCGGGGCTGTGTGCATCCATAGACACACACAGCGTGGTTTGGCCCTACCCCCTGCTCCCTTTTCACAGAATTTTATTGACAGCAGCAGGGGGCCAATGCCTCCCTCTGTTGCAGGGGGCCAATGCCTCCCTCTGTTGCTTCTGTCCCCTGAGAGGAGAGGAACAGAGACCAGCACCACTGCAGACAGGCACAGCGCTGGATTAATATAGAGCTCGGGTAAGTATATTGGGGGATAAAGCTACTACTGGGAAATGTTTTATCTTAATGCAGGGAATGCATTAACCACTTGTCCTCCAGAAGATTTATCCCCCTTCATGACAGGCCTTTTTTTTTTTTTCGATATGGCACTGCGTTACTTTAACTGACAATTGAACATGCAACACTGTACCCAAACACAATTTATGTCACTTTTTTTTTCAACAAATAGTTTTCTTTCGGTGGTATACACTGCATTTTTTTTATTTTTTATTATTTTTGTACTAAAAACAATATTTTTTCACTTTCTGCTATAAAACATAATCAATAAAAATGTAAACAATCACATTTCTTGATAATTTAGGCCAATATATGCTCTGCTACATGTATTTGGTAAAAAAAATTTCCATTAAGAGTATGTTAATTGGTTTGCGCAAAAGTTATATCATCTACAAAGTGTCAGATCACGTACTAGATACGTGATCTGGTGCAGCCAAGCCGCCATATATCTATGTTATATAGTCGGCAAGCAGTTATGGTAAAAAAATGTTCTGCTTTTTGAAACCAATTTAATGCTTAATGAAACATTATATAAAATGTTATACAAGACACCAGAGTAAATTTCCATAAGATATAAATCAAGTCTCCCCATGGAAGTGTAATTTAGCTTCCATTAGTTATCTGCAGTTATCTGTATGAAGGTATAAGCTCATAATATATATGTATATAGAGCTTCCACTTGAATTATACCCCACAGATTTATAAAGCATTACTGAATCAATTATCAGCAATTTTCTCTTCTGAGGGTCTCAAAAGCTGTAGTAGAGTGGGATGGGCATGTATAAAATTACTTTTATGCCATTTAGATGCATCCTTTATGATGAACCTTAATTCCCACCCACAATTCAACACCTAGTTTCTGTTTTGCAGAGTATTAAATAATTCACTTAGGAGAGGTGTGGGAGAGGAATTTTAATCTTTCCTGATCTTCCTGCCCCCTTTAGGAAATTGGTGTATGGCTGGGCCAAGGCAAATTAAATTACAGTAATACCTTGGTTTGCAAGCATAATTCATTCCATGTATTCCATTTCATGTTTGCGATCCAAAGCACTCGTATATCGAAGCGAATTTCCCCATAAGAAATAATGGAAACTCAGATGGATTCGTTCAACAATCATTTGATCATATAAAAATGATTACGGCAATACAAAATACAGTATAAAGTGTACTGTAAAAATCTAAATATAGCCTGCACTTCAATATATAGTACTGTAGCTCATATCAATGGTAGGAATACTGTACAGTACCTCTGTGATGAAAAACAAAAAGAAGGATCACAGTTTTAATGTAAAAAAACACTCAAAATGTTAAGGAGTATGGTGTTAACCCATGTAAAGCTGCTGTTGTATACAGTACAGTAAAGCTGCTGGTGTACAGTTTACAGTACTGTATGTGGCCAGAGGTCCGGAAGCATTGGTGGCTCCCAGCGCTTCCTGGAGAACTGACACTCGGGAACTGTTGACACTTCCGGCTGCTCCAAATGCGCATTATGCTCGCCTCACCCAGCTGGGAGTGTCTCTGAGCATCTCCGAATACTCCAGGAAGCGCTGGGAGCCAACAGCACCCCCGTACCACTGGCCACATTCTGTAATGTATACTGTACACCAGCGGCTTTACATGGATGAGCACCAGGCTCCTTAATATTGTGAGGGTAATTTGTTTTTGTACATTAAAACTACTGCTCGTATATCAAGACAGCGCTCGCATATCAAGTCAACATTATAAAAAAAAATGTCGCTGGTCTTGCAAAATGCTCCTTTACCGCATTACTCGCAAATAAAGGTATTACTGTATAGTTAAAGTAAAGTCTGCCTAGACAGTGGGATTATTAAAGAGGAGCTCCAGCCTCCTATAAAAAAAAAATACAAGTCAGCAGCTACAAAAAGTGTGGCTGCTGACTTTTAAAAAACAGCCACTCACCTGTCCCATGGTCCAGCGATGAGCTCACCCCAGCCATCTTCATCCGCTGTCGGACCTCGGCGGTGCCAGCATCTTCACTATGGGCATCCGGCTGTGACAGTTTGCGGCTCCACAGCCGGTTGCCCAATGCGCATGCGCGAGTCATGCGGCGCATCCTGGATTGGTGGATGCAGTCTTCTGGGATCTGTCAGTGTCCCAGAAGACTGCGGGGGGGGGGGGGGGGGGGGAGAGGTGCTAGGAACGGAAGTGGGTGCGGATACCTGCCCCCCACCCACCCATCCTTAAAAGTGCCAATTGTGCAAGAGGAGCAGGGGACTTAAAGTCCTTTTAAGTGGAAATTCCTCCTTTTGGGGGGGAGTTCAGCTTTAAGCACTTATTTAGGCTCCATTCACACCTGGGCGTTTTTGAGTTTTTTTCAGCTCCAAAAACGCTCAAAAAAAACGTTCCAAAACGCCCAACAAGTAAAACCCCATTCATTTAAATGGCCCCTGTTCACATCTGAGCGTTTTGCAAAACGCCTGTAGCTGAAAAAAGTACATGAGCTTCTTTTTGGGCTGATTATCAGCGTTTTTGATAGATGTCAATGCCTGCCTCCAAAAACGCCTGAAAAAAACGCCTGAAAATCGCGGCAAAAATCGTGGTAAAAAAACGCGCGAAAACGCTACGCTCAAGTGTAAATGCAGCCTTAAGGATATGTGGTTGAATCTGTCAGCTGTTCATAAGACCTGGATAAAAAGTCTGCATAGTCAGCCTACCTTTTTTTGTTTGAGAGCAAATAACAAACATGGAAAGGAAAGCACTTCAGCAATTTAAACAAATTAAAAGCTTCCTGTATCTCACACCCTCCTCTGCAATATCCCCCAATTGATTGTTTCCATGGTTGCAGCACTTCTGGGAAATGTAAACAAATTTTCTTGAATTTTTTCTTTTCCAATGATTTTATTTTGAATTTTCAAAACAAGTGTACATCAAAAAAGTATATCGATATTCCATAAACCTACATCATGGTACGATAATTTTCTGGAATTTTAATCTTTTCTGTGCTTCCTACCCTTGTTTGGAAATGAATGCATGGCTGGTCAAGGCAAAATAAATAACAATCAGAACAAACATTGCCTAGACAGTAGTAGAGGGCAGTTGGATTGTCAGGTAAAGTAATGCAGTGCCGCAGCGTGCAAAAATGTCATGGTCATGAAGGGTGGTAAATCTTCTGGAGGTCAAGTGGTTAATGCATTCCCTGCATTAGTATAACAAATGTCCAAGTAGTAGTTTCGCCGCCTCACCCCCCAAGTTATTATATTTAGACAAATTGCATTTCATGTAAGTAAAAAAATGTATTTTCTATCAGCATATTGCAGAATATTTTTAGATCAAATAATGTTTATTGAATTTTCAAAGAACAATAAGAGAAAAAAACAGAGAACAATACTAGCAGATTGTCACAGTGAACTCGAACACAGTACTATGCAGTGAATAAAGGATACATGTCTCAACAATAAGTACAACTGTATAACAAAACACACAATTGCAATTGTAATGTGCAGAATATTTTTAGAGTGCTTACAATTTGTTTTACTTTTCAGCTGGATGGAATGGAAGTGTCAGCGCAGTTGCAGAATGCTGATGAAGAGGTTGTTTCTGCAGCTTGTCGTCTTGTTTGCGAGTGGGCACAGAAAGTCCTAAGTCAATCCTTTGACTCAGTTTTGGATTTGGCCCGTTTTTTGGTCAAAAGTCACTACATTGGCACTAAATCAATGGCAGCATTAACCGTAATGGCAGGTGATTCCGCAGGTAATGGCATCATAATCAAAAACTAGATGTTCTGTTTTTGAGTACAGCTAAAGGCTTCTATGTGACATTTGACAAGTATTTGATTCCTTATTCATTCTGTAACCCAGGCCTTCTCACCATTTAACTCCCTAAATGCAGGACTATCGTAACATAGTTTCAGTGTGGGCCAATTCACTTGAGTAAGTTGCGTTCAGCGGAGAGTAGTGCCCACCTACCGTGACGGGTATAATTCTCGGCCCAAAGCACTGTGGTCACGGAATGTGTACACCACTGGCCACTGCCTTTCCAGCTATAAAGGGTAGCGGTTCAGTACACCACTAGTGTAAACAAGCCCAAATACTACTGAAAAAGATTGTACCACACTGTTGAAAGGACCAGGAAATCCAAGGCATTCTCAGACCCTCATCTATTTTTCTTAAGTTTAATTTGTTTATATTTGGCCATCCCTGGCTCCTCCCTCCCCACATCATATACATTCTAATTAAACTTTTAGGTAAGGCCCCTTTCACACATACGGACCATTTTTTTCTTTTTTTCATCCATCCATTAATCGGATGGTCATCAGTTTACATCCGTTTTCGTCCGCTTCCATCAATATCTGTTTTTTTTTGAATGGATGAAAGCCCTATTTTTCTTCAGTTAAAAAAACGGATCGGACGAAAAGCGGATGTAAACTGACAAACGGTTTTTACATTGGCGATGGATGTAAAGAAAACAGATGAAAAACTGATGACCGCTGATGAATACTTCATCCATTTTGACGTGACTGAAGTGATGAAATGAACGGTCCGTATATGTAAAAGGGGCCTAAGACTTCTATGTTTTTATGATGAAACTTCTATTAGATGCCCAGTAATGTCACCTGTCTACTGCTCTATGCAGTGCATGCAGATCATGGCTGGTCAAAGGGGCCCATAGAGTGCTGTGCATAGCTTTCTGAAAGCATCATAGCACTCTGCTTCAATACTCCTGTCTCAGGAGCCCTAGGCCCTGATGCAAACAGTGGGCCGGCCCTTGGAAGGTGTTATGCAAAAAATAAAAATGCTTTCGTAGGTGGATGTCAGTCTGGAGGAGTAGTCATTCCTAATCAGACTGCGTTTTCATGCAGCGTACCCGAGGATAATGCCCACATGCAGTGCTGAGCCCCAAGATTAAAAGAACTGAAATCAAATGAATGGCAAAAAGGGTCTATGGATAAAACGGCTGAAAGGAAAGGGCTAGAAGATGACCCTTAGCCAGGAAATGGGGTGGTCACCCCATTGCACACCGTGAGAAGCTTACAGTGCACAGTGAAGTCAGAGGGCTAATTAAGTTGATATTTGGTGTTCTGGAAATATGCTTTAGGTTTGTCTTAAAGATTGAGATGAACAGTTCTAATCCTTCAAATAACATTGAAATAGAAGGAGAGTCTATTTGCAAGAATAATACTAACTTAAAGCATTATAACCACAACAAAAGAGTTGGTTGTCTACAACACAATGCTTGATAAACACCTGAGAGAATTAAACAAACTACAAGCTTCTGGAGGTTGTGCATGGTCCCCGCCTGTATATCCCCTAGGATATTCCCCTAATAGTTTTCTTGGTTGCAACACCGCTGCTATATTTAACCATTCAACACAGGGCACTTTCACCCCCTTCCTGCCCAGATTAATTTTCAGCTTTCAGTTCTCTCCCACTTTCAATGACAATTACTCAGTCATGCAACACTGTACCCAAACAAAATTTTTATAATTTTTTCACACAAAAAGAGCTTGCTTTTTGTGGTATTTAATCACCGCTGGGTTTTTTATTTCTCTTACGTCCTCTGACAGTCGCCGCCCACTCATACAGCCTTCACCAATGGGTATTGACCTCTTATCCACAGGAGCAAGCTAGGCATAAGACTTGTTAAAAACAAAGCAATTTACATAGACACACCTACAGGGGGCTGTCCCTCTGGTCCAATACCCCCGGCTAGCCTCATTCCAAATTCAGTTTGTCTTCTGCCTAGTTAGGAGTAAGATAGGCTTTCCCTGTGCTGGGGCTACATGTCTCAGCCTTTCTTCTGTTTTATTACTTTTATTTTCTGCAAAAGTGTTTTCTTTGTACTACTAGCTTTTTATTTGTTTTGCGCTGAGTTAATCGGATCTTCAGAAGACTACAGCCTTTGCGGGGCTGGGAATCGGACTGGTCGTCCTGGTACTCCAGGACAGAGGATCTTATGGAATCCCAGCCCGCCATCGAGCATTTAGCGGGCTATGCGTGCGCCCTGGCCTTGCAAACGACCTGCCCCTGTCCTCAGGGGTAAAAGCCTGTGAGGTGGCTACCCCGCTGGGATGCCTCAACATGTGGTTTTGACCGTGCGGCACATCCTATTTCGGCTACCGGCTCCCCCCCAGCCACCTGGGGTGGGGGGTTCCCGCGATATCGAGGCGCCCACGCCATATGGAGCGGTAAGTAACTTCTGTTTGGGGATGACAGTCTGCTGATGTCTGTCCTCTCCCCTCATGTCTGTGTCCGGGGCTCGCATCCCTCCCGGTCCCTGCGGGGGCCTCTTGGCGCATGTATCGCCGGTGGGGGGTCTGTGGGGTCCCTATCCCTGTCCACTTTATCAGTGTGTTTGGGGGTGCAGACATGCGGGTCCGCCATTTTGGGTATGGGCAGCTGCTTTGGCCTCACTGGGGGCACTTTCTGCAGCTCTCTGTGTAGTGTTTTTGGCGCCTTCGGGCACCATCTTGTGTGTGGCAAGGTGTTCTTCTTTGCACATGTTCGGCGGCCATTTTCCCGGAGCCTCCCATTCAGATGCATTGGCAACCATTTTCCCTTAGACCAGTTCCTGTTCAGCCTCTAGCAGGTGACATCACTTCCTTTCCTGTATGCAGAGATCGTTCCTAGCAGCGTGGTAACTCTTCTGGGGGTTCTTTTTGCTGGTTTTGGGGAATATTCTTCAGTTTTCAGTGCTTTTCCCATCTCAGGGGGGTACCTTAGTGTAATCCTTATTGCGGTGCATTGCGGTGGGTACGCTGCGATCGCGTCGTAAAGGGCCAGCACCATAGTATTTTTCTTATGGAGTCCCAGAACTGCAAATTCCCCCCAGCCTTGGTGACTGATTCAGGTACTCCTGAATCTTCACCTTCTCTTGCTGCTGCACTTTCGACTTTAGCGTCCAAGGTGGATTTATTGATGTCAGAGCGGGGTTCTAGAAAAAGAGCTAGAATTTCATTATCCTCTGTTTGTGAGTTTGATATGGTTGCCCTGGACAGTTTACCCCCGGAGGGGTCTCAGTCCTTTTATGCTGATGTGGAGGTGCAGGGGGTGGAGGAGGATGATCCTTCTCCTGAAGCGGCTAAAGAACGCGCTGCTGTGTCTGCGCTTTTTGCTTCTGTTAAAGAGACACTACATTTAGAGGATGAGCCCAACCCACCGGGTAAGCAGTCTTCCTTTAGGACTCGCAGAACCCGAAAAGCGGCACGAGTGTTTCCTTGTCCCGCTGAGTTCACGAAACGGTGAACGAACAATGGCGTAATTTAATGCGCCCTTTTGTGGTACCAAAACGGTTTCAATTCCGTTGCCCTTTCGCATCTCCTACGGATTCGCGATGGACCGTGTCCCCTAAAGTGGATCACACGTGTCCAGGTTTAAGAAGGCCACTCTAATGCCCTCCGAGGATTCTCTGGTGTTCAGTGCTCAAACGCACTCTGGAGGCGTATTACGCCCCTCCGACTACTGTGGAGATGGTGGAGCAGATGCGTCTGGCAGGTTTTGTACCTGTGTGACGTGGCCTTGGAGGAGGCTCCTCTAGCAGCTCGGCTGTCTGGTGTCATGGTGCTGCTCCATCGTTTAATGTGGCTGAAGAGCTGGTCGGCTGACCAGACTTCCGGGAAGACGGTGTCTGACATCCCTTATGAGGGGAATCGTCTTTTTGGGGATTCCCTGGACGAGTTGGTTAAAGGGGGCACTGGGGGCAAGAGCACTCTGCTGCCCCAGAACCCCAGGGGTAAGTTTTTCCGCAATAAGCGGGGCCCTTCCTTTAAACCAAATCAGGGGTCCTTTCGTGCCTTCAAGGCACAGGACAAGGGGAAACCCTTTAAGGGCCAGGGTGGTCAGAGGAAGCCCTGGGCGGGCAAGCACACATCCACCCACGCCGGCCCGGCGGGTCCTTTCGCCTTCACCTAAATTGACGCCCTCACCCATTACAGGGGTGGGGGGCCCTCTGCGCGGGCGGTTCCTAGTCCTTTGGCTGCTCCGGGTTCCGGACAGGTGGGTTCAGGAAATCATTCGATCGGGATACAAGATCGAATTCCTTTCACGGCCAGCGGACAGATTCTTTCCCTCAAATCTTCATTTGACCCCAGATCGGTTGCACAATCGGCGGTTCAGGATCTCCTAGCCCAAGGGGTGGTCGTCCCGGTGCCTCATCGGGACAGGTTTCAGGGGTTTTACTCAAATCTGTTCATTGTGCCCAGGAAGGAGGGTGAAGTACGTCCTTTTCTGGACTTGAAAGCTCTGAACCGCTTCGTGCGGGTTCAAAATTTCCGCATGGATTCCCTCCGTTCGGTGGTGACCTCCTTAAGTCCAGGAGATTTCCTGGCTTCAGTCGACCTCAAGGATGCGTGTTTACATCCCCGTGCTCGGGGGTCATCAGAGGTTCCCCCGATTCGCAATTGCGGAGGATCACGATCAGTTGTGGCGTTACCTTTTGGTCTCGCTTCGGCTCCAAGGGTGTTTACCAAGTGCTGGCTCCTGTTCTGGCCCTGTTGCGGGCGCAGGGTCTTGTGATATCTGGACGATCTCCTGTTAAGATCAAGTGCCAGCCCGAGTCTCTTAAGCGATCTGTCAACTACCGTTCAGACTCTCCGGGAGTTTGGATGGACCATCAACGTTCAGAAGTCGTCCTTGTCTCCTTCTGTTCGTCTCCCTTATCTGGGAATGGTTCTGGACTCTGCCCAAGCAAAGGTTTTTCTGCCGGAGGCCATGCTCCGGACTCTACAGGACGAGGTCAGGTCCCTCCGGGACAAGGATTCCTCGTCGCTCAGGGCCTGCATGCGGTCCCTGGGGTTGATGGTGTCAGCCTTCGAGGCATACCGTTTGCACAGTTCCACACGCGATCTCTTCCAGCGGAGATCTTGGCCATATGGGACAGGCATCTTCAATCCTTGGAAAGGAGGATATCTCGAAGTCGCCAAGTCAGAGAGGATCTTCTCTGGTGGCTCCTGTCCCCGGCTCTGACGGAGGAAAAAATATTCCGCCCGTTGTTGTGGACGTTGATCACCACGGATGCCAGCCTGTCAGGCTGGGGTGGCGTTCTGGGCATTCTGTCTGCCCAGGGCACATGGTCGGAGGAGGAATCCTCCCTGCCGATGAACATCTTGGAATTGCGAGCGATCAGATTATGCTTGCTCCGTTGGTCGGCTCATCTTCGGGGCCGCCCTGCATAGGTCCACACGGACAATGACACTGCGGTGGCTTGCATCAATTATCAAGGGGGCACCAGGAGTGCCCGGGTGGCCCAGGAAGTGACCAAACTTCTGTCTTGGGCCAAGACGCACGTCCCGGTGATTTCGGCAGTTCACATTCCGAGTGTGGAGAATTGGCAGGCCGATTATCTGAGCCGCCAGACCCTGGACCAGGGAGAATGGTCCCTACACCCAGAGGTTTTTCAGATGCTGTATGCGAGGTGGGGATCCCCGGATTTGGATCTGTTCGCCTCTCGGCTAACCAACAAGGTGGGAAGGTTCGTGGCAAGAACACGCAATCCTCTGGCAGTCGCCTCGGATGCGCTGGTGGTGCCTTGGAATCAGTATCGCCTGATTTATGCCTTTTCTCCGATTCGGTTGTTGTCCAGGTTCCTTCGCAGGTTAGTCTCGGAACCGAAGTTGGTGATTCTGGTGGTTCCAGACTGGCCGCGCCGGTCTTGGTACGCGGCCATCGTCCAACTGGTCGTCGAGACTCCGTGGTGGCTCCCGTTACGAGACGATCTGCTGTCTCAGGGGCCGATCTTCATCTTCCATCCTGCTTTACGGTCGCTGGCTTTAATGGCGTGGCTATTGAAAGCCAGGTCTTGAGAGATCGGGGGTCTCTCGTCAGCGGTCATTCCTACCCTGCTCAAGGCTAGGAAGGCCTCTTCCGGTAA
Organism: Pelophylax lessonae; assembly: GCF_965119305.1. Classification (NCBI taxonomy): domain Eukaryota; kingdom Metazoa; phylum Chordata; class Amphibia; order Anura; family Ranidae; genus Pelophylax; species Pelophylax lessonae. The sequence goes on along the minus strand of NC_138771.1, from coordinate 98,615,861 downwards.
GATTTCTTACCGTACCTGGAAGGCTTATTTTGCCTGGTGTGAATTCAGGGGCATTCATCCTCGCTCCTTTTCGGTGGCGAGGGTGTTAGCCTTCCTGCAATCTGGTGTGGACCAGCGCCTTGCATTGACCACGATTAAGGGCCAGTTATCTGCACTGGCATTCCTTTCTCAGCTCCCCTTGGCTTTAAATTCTTTGTTACGCACCTTTATTCAAGGGATGCGTCATTTAGCTCCTCCTCGGAAGAGCACCTTTACCTCCTTGGGACTTGAACTTGGGACTTCCATACGGGTGCTGGGCCTGATGGTGTCTACCTTCGAGGCGGTTCCGTTTGCACAGTTCCATACGGGGTCCCTGCAAGGGAGGTTCTCCAAATTGGACAAGAATCTGCAGTCTCTGGACATTCAGATCTGGCTGACCCGGGAAATGAAAGAGTCCCTGATATGTTGGCTTCATTCTTCCGCACTTCGGCTGGGCAAATCCTTTCTCCCCTTGTATCAGACAGTGGTCACCACAGATACCAGCTTGTCCGGCTGGGGAGGCATCCTCGACAAAATTTCTGCTCTGATCACTGGAAGAGTCCAGACTACCGTTCAATGTCTTGGAACATCAAACGATCAGACTGTGCCTGGAACATTGGACAGATCATCTTCAGGGATGTCCAGTGCGCGTTCAATCGGGCAATGCCGCAGCTGTGGCTTTTCTCAATCACCAAGGGGCACAAGAAGTGTCCTGGCGGCTCTGGAGGTAGCTGGCATTCTAAGGTGGGCAGAATGGTTCGTTCCAGCCCTCTCCGCCGTACACATTCCCGGGGTGGATAACTGGCAGGCGGATTACCTCAGTAGGCAGGCGTTTGACCAAGGGAAGTGGTCCCTTCATCTGGGGGTGTTTCATCAGTTGTGTCTCTAGTGGGGCAGAGGTTTGTGGCCATGGATGCGCTGGTGGCCCTGTGGGGTCAGTATCGTCTGATTTACGCCTCAAGCTTCTGCCAAGACTTCTATGCAGGATCAAGGCAGAAAGGATTCGGGTCATCTTTATGGCCCCGGACTGGCCTCGCTGGGCTTGGTATGCCGATCTGGTGCGGCTGGTCACCAATGTTCTGCTCAGGGAGGATTTGCTGTCCCAAGGACCAGTCTTCCATCCTGCTTGGTATGCCGATCTGGTGCGGCTGGTCACCAATGTTCTGCTCAGGGAGGATTTGCTGTCCCAAGGACCAGTCTTCCATCCTGCTTTACAGTCGCTGGCTTTGACAGTTTGGCTGTTGAACTCCAGGTGCTGATGGATAGAGGTTTGTCTAAGTTGGTGATTACAACACTGTTAAAATCTAGGAAATCTACTTCTAGGAAGATCTACCATCGTATTTGGAAGACTTACAATGCATGGTGCGTCATTCAGTAGCTCCAATCTTGAACTTTCTTAAATGGAAGGTTTGAGCAGAAACTGGCCTGGAGTACTATCAAGGGTCAGGTGTCGGCCTTAGCAGTCTTCTTTCAATGGCCCCTGGCCACATACTCCTGCGTACTTTTCTTCAGGAAGTTAGGCACTTGACCCCTCCAGTGCAGTCTCTGTTGCCGCCTTGGGACCTCAATTTGGTGCTCTGTCCTTCAGAAGCGTTCTTTTGAGTATTTTCGGGAGATTCCTCTGCTTAGGCTGTCCCAGAAGGTGGCCTTTTTTTGGTGGCTTTCACCTCTGTGTTGGGTGTTGGAATTGGCGGCGTTACCATGTCATTCACCTTACTGTGTGGTCACAGTGATAAGGTGGTTCTTTGGTCCTGTCAGTCGTTCCTTCCTCAGCTTGTCTCTGATTTTTATTTGAATGAAGACATTGTGTTGCCTTCCCTGTGTCATAGGCCATAACATCCGAAGGAAATTACTTTGCATGCCACGGATGTGGTCTGGGCGATTCGGTTGTACCTGGCAGCTATGGAGTCTTTTTAAAAATCAGACTCCCTATTTGTGCTTACGCATGGGCCTCGGAAAGGGTTGTCCGCTTTCTCTGTGACCATTTCCAGATGGATCAGACAGACGGTGATTCAGGCCTATTTAATCAAGTGTCAGGTTCCTCCTTTCCCTGTTAAGACGCATTCTACTGCGGTCCACACGTTCACAAAGTTCTATAAAGTGGATGTTTTGGCATCTGCGGATGCTTCCTTTGGCCACAAGGTTTTGCAGGCTGCTTTTTAGAGGTCCTGGTGTATTGTTTTTTTCCAGGTGAGCTCCAGTTGTTTTGGTTGAGCTCCTGTTTACCTGGTTGGCTATAGTTAGCCTTGGGAATTTATTTTTCGCTGTTCCCACCCCTCTTGTTTAACATTGCTTTGGGATGTCCCAATGGTTAAGAAGTTCAGGAGCTGTGTCCGTCAATGAACGAAAGAGAAAATGGGATTTTTGTCTTACCGTAAAATTTTATCCATTTCTCTGATGTTCATTGACAAACATAGCACCTACCCTTCTGTGGAGTAGGAATTCTTCTGACACTGCTTGTTAAAAAACTGAATACCTAAAGTAAAGAGAGGGAGTATACCCCCTGGGACTGCCCACAGGCAGATGTCACCAAATGGTAACAAGGTTTTAGACGGGTGCACAGGGACAAGGTAACAGCGATGCCCGCATCCTCCAAACAAAGCCACGCTAGCCATCGCTGTTACCTTGTTCCTGTTCATCCGTCTGAGACCCCAGAGGGGTAAAAAAGCTGTTTTTGACTCAGTGTTCTGGGTCAAATCTTAAGGTGAGAGGCTTTGATCTCTGGTGGCGGTGGAGTGAAGCACAATATCATATATTAATCACTTCTGTGGTGGCCATTACTTTGAGGATTGGAATGCACCTATTTATGGACATTTAATTTCATGATTTTGAGTGTATGCACATATTGATTTATTGACACTCATTTATTCTTTGATTTTTTTGTGTGATATTGGGAAGAACTTATGATTTAAGGTCATTGAGTTTGCTTATTATTTACGCATATTGTCATTATACATATAATATATATTTTTTTTACATATTCACTATTCATTTTTCTGGTGCAGCACCTGTTTGTTTTGAATTATTTGTATATTTATTTATATATTTAATGTATTTATTTTACAATTTTTATTTTCTAATATTAATATTATTTCATTTAAATTTTTATTTTTATGTTTAATTTTGTTTTTATTTGTGTTCTTTAACTTTATTTCTTATTTTATTTTTTAATTCATATCTTTATTTTTTTTTTTTGCACATATTTTCTTTTCTTCTCCCCTTTCTTCTTTATATCTTCATTTTTCTTTTCATCCTTTTTCGGTTTAATTCTATTTTAGATTCACTTTCATTTTTTTTTCTTCTTTTTCTCACTTTCCTTTTTTTTTCCCTTTATTCTCCTATCTATCCTTTTTCCTGTCTCTTTTATTATCCTTCATTATCTGTTTAATGCTTTCAGCCTTCAGTGTCTTCTTTTCTTCTCTGCTGTCTGAACCCCCTGCTTTTATTGTCTTATCTTTGATCTCGGGCAGTCTCATTTCTCTGCTCCCCTCCTTTACAGCTGGCAATTCACGATGCACTCTGTACATGGTTTCCTCCTCTTGGCCCGCCCACTGTTCCCATTGGATGCCAGCGTCATATGTTACCATGACACCGGCGGCTGGCTCTGCATAGCTCTGAGGTCCCTAGGCATATACAGGCAGCAGGACACGCTATTGGAGGCACGGTACACGCCCTCCTTCATTGCCTAGCAACACTGATATATTACCCAGCCAGGAACAGCCTTACACCTGAACAATGTTTGTTTTTAGGTTGCGAGCTGTCCTGCTCATTTACCAGGATTGTTTTTAGGATGTACATGTGACAATATTCACCTTGTGCATGAATCTGTGATTATTAATTGCTATTTTACCAAGTTTGCATACAGTGGGGAAATAATTATTTGATCGCCTGCAGATTTTGTAAGTTTGCCCACTTACAAAGAAATGAAGGGTCTATAATTTTTTATCATAGGTGTATTTTTTTTTTCCATAAAAGATTTTATTGAGAAAATTCAAGCAAAACATGTTAACTTCAAATAGTGACAATGACAAGGAGAATGCGACGCAGCGCATGTGAAAGGTACATTGCAACAAGCAAGTAGACATAAATATTTTACAACTTAAAACAGTTTGTATTGAAATGTTGAATAAACGTGGACCATCGTCCTCATACAATAATGTATTGATAGCAATGTCGTTTAGTCTAGAAGGGGATACGGAGACTAAGAGTAGGGGTTGAGGGGAGTAATGGTAGGATAGTTAAGGGGGGGGATAATGTGGGTGAGCGTTAAAAAGGAGGGTAAGGGGGGGGGGTAGGGTAAGGGGGGGGGGTATGAGTAGGGGAATAAGTATGTAAAAGCAGACATAGCATTGACATGTAAAACCAGAAGGATCGGATCTTTCAAATATTTTGTTTGGGAATTCCCTTGACTGCCCTTGTCAAGGGAGGGAGATTCCCATCTAAACTGGAATGGGAAGATCCTGAAAGGTGTCGAGCCTGGGTTGGTGAGAACGTAAGGACTAACGTATTACGTTGTTAAGCCGGGGGAAGGGGGTCTGCGCTGATATGGTCCGTATACAGTTTGGAGGAGCGAAAAAGTATCCAACCCGCCCACGTTCCATAGAACCTGGTCGGGCTGTCATTTGCAGAGTGTATCAGTTCTTCCATGTCTGCAATCCTGTCAATTCTCTTAAACCATTCTGATATCGATGGGATATTTTTTGATCTCCAATGGACTGGAATACAAAGCTTGGCAGCGTTAATTAGGTGCATGGGTAGTGCTTTTCTATATGTTTGAAATGGTACCTTGGAATGGTGAAGGAGCATCTGTGCCGGGGTGTAGTCAATGTCATAGGAAGATATTTGTTTAGTGATCCGGTGGACCTCAGACCAAAAGGGTTGGATAAGGGGGCAGTCCCACCAGATGTGGAGCATAGAGCCCCTTTCCTGAGAGCATCGCCAGCATGTGTCTGGGATATTAGCGTTGTAGTGATGTAGAATATTTGGGGTTCTATACCATCTGGAAGTGATTTTGAAGTTGTTTTCTTGTGTGGTTACGTTAATGGAGCCTTTATGTGCTATTGTAAGGATTCTCTCCCAGTCTTTCTCCGAAAATTGTGTATCTAAGTCGCGTTCCCAGGAACTGCAGGCTTTCAGGGCTTTGGAAGAGGTATTTTCAAAGAACATGTTGTGTATGTTCGAGATCACGTGATTCTGGGGGGCTGTCTGATTACACAAGGATTCCAGACGGGATAGGGGTCGGGAGAGTTGATTATTTTGATCGTTCCGTTTAAACCATTTAATCATACGAAGATGGAGCTGGTTGGGGAATATTTTGTTTGTCGTCTGGTTGGTTAAGTTTGGGAGATCGACCAAAGAGTTGTTTTCTAGGAGATGGAATGCTTTGAATTGTGAGTGGGCCAGTTTTGAAGAATCTGAGATAGCTCTTGGTCCTGAGGGAAAGCAGGGTTGTTACTCAGTGGGGTCAGGGGGCTGGGATTGGAGGATAACTTGAGTTTTGAGGTGGCAGTGGAGAAGCATTTAAGGGTCGGTCCTATGTGTTTTAAGAGAGGTTGGGATATGTTTAGATAGGATCCAAGGATTAATCGATATAGACAGAATATCAACCAAAATCCAGAAAAAAAACACATAAAACAAATGCTATAAATTAAGTTGCACTTCAGTGAGTAAAATAAGTATTTGATCCCTTAGCAAAACATGACTTAGTACTTGGAGAAACCCTTTTTGGCAAGAACAGAGGTAAGATGTTTCTTGTAGTTGGTTACTAGTTTTGCACTCATCTCAGGAGGGATTTTGGTCCACTCTTCTTTACAATTCTTCTCTAAATCCTTAAGGTTTCTTGTCAACTCAAACTTTTAGCTCCCTCCATAAATTTTCTATAGGATTAAGGTCTGGAGACTGACTAGGCCACTCCATGACCTTAATGTGCTTCTTCTTGAGCCACTCCTTTGTTGCCTTGGCGATGTATTTTGGGCCATTGTCATGCTGGAAGACCCATCCATTACCCATCTTCAGTGTTCTGGCTGAGGGCACATGTTTTTTTACAATACATGGTCCTGTCCATTGGCCCCTGAATGCGGCAAAGTTAGCCTGTACCTTTAGCAGAGAAACAGCCCCAGGCATAATGTTTCCACTTCTGTGCTTGATGGTAGCAATGGTGTTCTTGGGGTCATGGTCAGAATTTTTCTTCCTCCAAACACTGCGAGTCGAGTTAATGCCAAAGAGCTAAATTTTTTTCTCATCTGACCAAAGCACTTTCTCCCATCATTTAGATGTTCACTGGCATGACTGTACATGTGCAAACAATCAAAAAGATCGGCGCTAATTCATAAATGATTCAAAATCCAGGTGCAATATCCAAAAACTAATAATATAAATGTTCAATATTGTGTAACATAAAATGAATATAAATGTTCAATATCGTGCAACATAAGATGAGTGCATCAAAAAACAAGTCCAAATAATTTGAAGTGATGTATAACCATCATAAGTGTGTGAAGTAATAATTCTTCAAATATACTGTAAATCAATCTTGGGTGTTTAAATCAAATTCATACGACGTGTCTCTCTTGTCCACCGAATAAATAAGTGGGTAGTGGCCGCTTACCTCAATACACACCAAAAAAGAGCGTGTATAATAGAGCTCCTCACGATGTTCCACAGATTCCTTCTATCACAGGTGGATGGTGGGATCCCAAACAGAACAGCACCTTATTCCTTCCTGATGGCCTTCGATCTCTGGACACATGCAAATCTTCCACTGTACCAAGGTGGTCTTGGTTCCCCGTGGGGTTTTACTGCCACAGCTCCCGGGATAGATGTCCCCCTGAGCCTTCTACCTTCAGAACCACCTTGTTCTATTTTGAGCTGATCCTGCTATAATTCTTTCAGCATCTTCTCTGGGATTGCACAATCCGTGCGCTTTTGCACATTAAGGTGGTTGTAAACCTCTGTTATGGAGGCTGGTAATCCTGGTATGGAGGCTGGTAATCCTGGTATGGAGGCTGGTAATTCTGGTATGGAGGCTGGTAATTCTGGTATGGAGGCTGGTAATTCTGGTATGGAGGCTGGTAATCCTGGTATGGAGGCTGGTAATCCTGGTATGGAGGTTGGTAATCCCGTTATGGAGGTTGGTACCCAGAGTGGGAAGCCAGGGAAGAAGGTGAAGTCCAAGAGAGTCCAAGAGAAGCAAGTGGGTGTGGTTGCTGAAAGCTCTGTACATGTGCCTTTTCTTGAGGAGGGAGACTTGCCGTGTTTGGAGGAAAACAAAAATGCTGACTATGACCCTAAGAGCACCATCCCTCCAGTCAAGCATGGAGGTGGAAACATTATGCTCTGGGGCTGTTTCTCTGCTACTGGTAGAGACTGATTTTGCCACATTATGGGGCCAATAGATGTGGCCACGTATTGTAAAATCTTGAATGAGAACCATCTTCCCTCAGACAGAACACTGAAGATGGGTAATGGATGGGTCTTCCAGCATGACAATGGACCAAAATACATCGCCAAGGCAACAAAGGAGTGGCTCAAGAAGAAGCATATTAAGATCATGGAGTGGCCTAGCCAGTGTCCAGACCTTAATCCTATAGAAAATTTATGGAGGGAGCTGAAACCTTGAGTTGCCAAGCGATAGCGGAGAAATCTGTAAAGAGTGGACCAAAATCCCTCCGGAGATGAATGCAAACCTGGTAACCAACTACAAGAAATGTCTTACCTCTGTGCTTGCCAACAAGGATTTCTCCACAAAGTACTAAGTCATGTTTTACTTGGGGATCAAATACTGATTTTACTCACTGAACTGCAACTCAATTTATAACATTTGTTTTATGTGTTTTTTTTTTGTAATTTTTGGTTGATGTTCTCTCTCTATCATTTAAAATACACCTACACACATATATGCATATGGCGGGAATATGACGTCACTTTAACGTCTGGGGGCGGGACTGGGGTCGCTTTTTTGCTCACTGATTGGTGGATGGCTCTTTAAATATTTTCTGTTTTGATTTACAACTTGTCTCCTGCGTTGCTCCGAAACTTTGTGATTTGCTGTAATGATGTGTGCGCTGAATAAAGCTTTGGACCTATTCATGGAGCTCTCTATTTGACTATTCACTGTCCCAGCCGGTGGTCGCTTCAGCACCCGCTTACATACACAGCCATCTCTACAGGAACGTGTGCGTTTGGAATTTTTACAGTGTATTATACTGGAAAATCACACCTAAACCGAACTAAAAATCGTACCTGACTCTCTTTAAATTCACACTGCGGCCAGCCCGCACATATGTGAACCGGCTCCATAGACACCCGGTTTGATTCACATGTCATGCGAACTGGATGCGGTTCAAAACTCATCCAATTTGCATATACAGTATGTGAACCAGGGCTAAAAAAGGGTATCGGTCATTGGTATCGGCGAATACTTGAGAAAAAAGTATTGGTGCGCGTAGTCTGTCTTAAAAGACTGGTATCTGTTCATCATATATATATATATATATATATATATATATATATATATTGTTCTCTAGGATACAGTTATTTTGTTTTTCAGTATGGAAAATAAGCATAGACATGTTATGATGTGTTTCATGCACAGTTCAATTGTTAAAGATTATCACTGTGGTGCAGGAAGAAAACACTTGAAAATTTGAATGCAACAGAATAATTTTTGTTTTGAAGTGCTGCCACCCAGAGGCAAAAGCAAACCAGAGCGAGGATAGTGTAAATGAGGATTTCAGTTTGAACCCCTTTTTTTTTTTCTTTTTAAAGGAAGACACTGAATATGAAATAACACACTTTCTGTACTTGGACAGTTTTCCATTTTTGAGATAGTTATAGTTATCACCTTATATTGCCGCCTACAGGTGGATTTGAAGATTAGAATCCCACTGTACATCAGTTTTCTGCTAGTACCCTAGGATGATGGACATCTTTCTCCTCTTAGAATTCTTATTCCAAGATAATTTTTTTCTTTAATCGGTATTTCCCTATGCTACCTGGATCAATGTTTCCTCAGCAATATTTTTAGAGGCCATTCCCAGGCCACGTTGGAATGGGCAATTGCAGGGCTAGCCTGTAATGTGGCTTTTTGGGCACAGTGTTCAAAAATGTGTTAGTTACCTGTGGAGTGCTTTCTGTAACCAGTACGATGTCACAGACTCTAGGGTTACCCAGTCTCTAAAGACTCCTTTTGAGTAGGCTATGTGTGCTAAGAATCAGCAGTTTCTTTATCGGAATCACTCGGCAGCCTTTTTACTCCTATTTTCTGGTGATTGGTGTAGAAATCCTAACTATACCTAAACCTACTTCCACCCCCATTCTTTTTTAACTACTGTGTAAAGGAAAGATGTCTATACTTACACCCTATTCTGAGGGCGCTGTGGTTTCAGCGGCCAGCTTCAGTAAAGAGGAGAGATCACTGTCAATGGCTGCTGAGCCTGGGCAATGACATCACCCATAGGTTTACTATGGGGCATTTTTTGTCGGCTGTCCTTTCTCTACACTGAAGCCAGCACTTGGAACAGATCATATGACCGGACTGGAGCACCTTCAGCCTAGGTAAATATAGACATACAGTATTTTCTTTCTCATGGTAGTTAGAATAGGCTTGGAATGGAAGTCGGTGCAGATTTAGGTATAGTTCGAATTTAATTGGAATGCTTCTTTAATTCTTGAAGGAATGTGCACTTAGTTTAGGGGTGTATTGCATGCACACTCTGCACTCATGTTCCCGCCATTCAACTTGAGTTAACTGCTTCCCACTATTGGTCCTTGTCACAAGTGCTACTAGGATTTTCCTCAGTCTGCCCTTGCTCTCCGCCTACAGTGACCTCTTCAGTTCTAGTCATACATATCTCTCCTACCACCAGGAGAGCCAGGGTACTCAGCTGGCTTATGAGTACCCAAGTTTGGCCCAGTACCTTAGGCCATATTAACCTAGCCCTGCAACAACATGTCAAATAATAGACACACTCCCAGTGTAAGAGGTCCTTCCAGCTCACAATCTATTAATCACTGTGGGGCTGCACTGCACCAACTTGAGCACCTGAAAGTGACAGTCCGGATTGTTGTCTTCTGTTTTAGTCCTTGGAGTCAATCAGGCTTGGCTCCCTCCTTGGTTCTGTCACCACAGCTAGGCAGGATTTCATGACACAAATTGCAACCTTGATTGCTGACTGACCGCAGATGCCATAGATGTGGCTTCATGCCTTCCTCTGAAATTGTTAATGGATGATGTTGCTCCTGAGGACCTTCAGGCAGATGCCTGGCTTAGAGAGTCTTTTTCTGCACTTATTTAGGCTGTGCTCACCTGTCTAAGAACTACTAAGACCTCCCCAGTGCACACGTTAGTTCTAGACTTTATGGGGACTGGCACACTCCTGATCAGCTTTAAGTTCCTTTCAAAATGTGTGGCAACTCATTACCCATTTTAGGAGTGGGCCATTCTGATTGTGGTGTCAACAATATTGCTTCTTAATAAAGTTCTGATGATCCATGTAGAGGATGTGCCTGATCCTATAGATAAACATTTTTCCCAAGACCTTGTTTTCTCTGGCTGGTCCTGCTTGGCAAACTACATTGGCTGTAATGCTACTCTATGAAACGTTGGGAGACTTGACTAAGGCCAAAAAAATTATCTGGTTTCCCTCCAAACTGATCCCATCTTTGGGGTGCATCTAGAGTTCATACCTACAGCCCTGGGCTATTTTATTGACAGGTTAGTAGACATCAACAGCCTAATTTGTCCATATAAGTGGTCTGTTAATGAACACATGGAGAACTGTGGCCAAAGTGTTGGGCTGTGAAACAGGTATGCAAAAACCATGCATCAAAAAACCCTTATCAAAGATATCACTGGAGTTGAGAAAACTTGTAGGGGCTTTCCAAAGTGGGGAGATGTCTGTTAGCCTTTGGGGGCACCTAGTCGTAGATCATCGTGGATGCTTGGATACAGAACATAGTTGATGGGGGCTACAAGCTAGAGTGTGCTGTCTGCCCCATCCGAGGTTTATGTCTTTCAGCCTGCCTGTATCGCTTCACAGAATGACAGATCCTCTAGATCAAGAGTCTTCGCCTACAGTGGAAAAGTTTCAGGGGTTCCACGCCAAACTTTTCACAGTTCCCAAACCAACAGGGAGTATCCACCCCATCTTGGATCTTAATAATCTAAATGTCTGTTTCCGACCCCAAAATTTCATATGGAATCCACCAGGCTTTTAATAGCCTCCCCCCATCATGGAGACTTTCTGGTGAACTTTGTCACATTTTGCACATCAAAGAACCCAATCCCTTTCTCCTCCCTTTTGCACATTTTGGCTTTTTTTGGGGGATATCTCTCTTCCCTGTCTAGGCAAAGATGATGTTGTCTTGCTCTCCACCATCTCAACCTGCAACCTCCCCAGATACACGTTACACTTCCCAGACTTCCCACTGTCTGTGCCTTGCGCCTGTGAAGTATGTGAATCATCGGGAAGTCAAAGCTGGCTCCTAAATCCAAGATGGGAAAGACTGTTAAGTCTCTGGGTTGTAGGAAGACTTTGGGTTGTGCCACTTCTTGGCAAGATAACAATGTTTTTTTTCTACAAATCTGTAGCTACAGTATTTGTAGCTGCTAAATTTTATTTATTTTTTTTTATTTTTTTTAAAACTTGCACACATGCTTGCATGTCCCCATTTTTCTAGCACGTAAAAGGATTGTAAAGGCAGAAGGTTTTTTTATCTTAATGCATTCTATGCATTAGGATAAAAAAAAAAAACCTGTGTGCGGCAGCCCCCTTCAGTACTTACCTGAGTTCATCTTTATCCAGCGATGTTACAGGAGTTTCTCAGCTGCCTGGGACTCCCCTCCTCATTGGCTGAGACAGCAGCCTGGCACGATTGGCTCCCACTGCTGCCAATCAAAGGCAGTCAGCCAATCAGGAAAGAGAGGGGGCGGTGTCAGGTTGCCGTTCCTTGACTGAATGGACACAGGGAGCTGTGACTTAGCTGCTTGCTCTGGGGGCACTCAACAAGAGGGAGGGCTCAGGAGCACAGGAGAGATACCCGAGCAGAGGAGGATCCCGGCTGCTCTGTGCAAAACCAACTGCACAGAGCAGGTAAGAATAACATGTTTTTTTTTTTTTTTTAAAAAACAAGACTTTACAATCACTTTAATTTTGCTTTTGAACCCATCACCTCCAGTTTGTGACTGTGTCATCTGTCCTTTCCTCCTTCCAAAGTGCTAGTCCCTGTGCTCACCTTGCTATGCTCCCAGGACATTTCAATTTTGGGATTTCTGGATGGCCTCCATGGAACAGTTAGAACAGGCTTAGGTGCCTTTTTTGTTTTTTTAGCTTTAGGCAACTCTTTTACAGCTTTGCAAGGCGGCCGCCTGGTCCTTTGTTCTTATGTCCTGTGTCCTGTAATGAAGTACTTACAGTAAGTAAAAAAATCCAGGTAACTGGAACAGCAGTGCTGGAACAAATGGTAACTGTTTTCGTAGGTAGCTATTCGTTAAAGCGTCAAACCTTAAGTGTGCAGAAGGTATTTCTCCCCTTTGCTTTCTCTCTTTCTGGATCCAAAATGTATTTGGTGATTTAAAGCTGCCATTGGTGGCTGGATAGGTAATTGGTTTAATGCAATTTTTTTGCAGTCTGTGTGGTCCTTGTCTGAACCTGCTTTAGTACACAAAAGGATATAGAAATATAGAAGGTGGAATTAAATAAAAAGACAAAAGCCTTTCAAGGCATAAAATGATTCCTTTGCTGCAATATTCAGGGGGTGTGTTCTGTTTTTTACTCATTTTCTTTTCATTAAGTCATTATTTATATATGTTGTGTTTTCTACTGATTCTTTGCAAACACTACACAGCTCCAGATGCCATAAAGAAATTATAATGAGACCTGATTAGCGGCCTTTTTGCACTTATTACTAAGCCATTGTTCACTCTGGCATTAAAAACAGAAGTTTGAGGTGTGTTTTTTAATGCTCTTTATATGCTTAGTAAAACAGTCTGCAATTGATCATGTGGACAGGATACAGCGCTTTTAACATTGTCAAAGGATGAAGGGGTTGCATTGCATTGTGACACTGTACTTCAAAATTGAAGCTTTATGTTAAGTTTGGAAGGAGCTGAACCATCTCACGGTATTGTTGCTTCCCTTAAAGGAAAAAAAAAAATAGACTTTTTGGTGCGTTTTTTAACATGCCTTTAACAAGTATCAAACGCGCATAGGGCATTTGAGGATGAGTTTTTAACACACTTTAAACACGCGTCAAACACACCAGATAGCGCGCATTAACGATATAGGTGCGTTTGTTAGGCAGCAATATTTTGAGCAAGGCCTTAGGGTGCCTTTAATTTAATATACAGCTAGGTATTCAACTCATATTGTCTAAATATATGTTTTATTCATGCTATCAGGTTATTGGTAGCCAACTTATCCTTAATATTTTTCTTTCTGCAGGATTAAAAGGAATTACACAGACATCTGCATTTGTACCCATGTCTGAAAGCAATGCCTTCCACCCTCAAGTGAAGACCTTAGCTTCTCCTGTAGATGCCAAACAGCAGTTACAAAGGAAAATACAGAAGAAGCAACAGGAGCAAAAGCTGCAGTCACCTTTGCCAGGGGAACTGCAAGTGAAAAAACAGGATGGACCAGCTGCCAATGGAATCACCAGTATATGTAATGGAAGTCCAGCTATCCTTTCTCCACAGCCTATTGGAATTGTTGTTGCAGCTGTTCCCAGCCCAATACCGGTAATTGTTTATGATATAGTCATTATTTTCATTTGATAAAAAGTCCTGCTTGATCATCCCATGGTTTCTTTATAGTATAGAAATATTTTACTGTAGTTTTAGGTGTTTAAACATAGTTAAATACAAATTTTCTCTATCGATCATCGACAGACGTAGCTCCTTATCTTTATTACTCATAGGGTTATGCTCCTCCTTCTAGGAATAGGCCCTAGGCAGGAAAAAAGCTTACCCATGCCTATGGGGGCTGTCCCTGCAGGCATAAACCCTCAGACTCTGCTATGATCAAACAGTTTAGTTCTGCCTAGTGTTAGGAATAGGACCTAGCTTCCTGCTGGGACTTTGGTCTTAGCTGTAACAGGGAAAGTTTGTGATTTTTTTATTTTTTAACTAGTTAGTTCCTGAGGACCAAGATCCAGAGCAACTACAAGCAACAACCGGCTGTGGTTTTGCACTGGATAATCTAGATTCTTAAGGTCTCGCAGCCTGGCCAGCAAGCGTGAGCAGGTCATTGTCCAGAGCTAGGCCTCGCCACGACAGTGCCCAGACGTATGGGGGCGAGCCTGCGAGTGGACAGTCTCGCTGGGACGCATCGACCTGGAACGCCCTGAGTCGCAGCTTCCCCTTGGCTGTCAGCACCCCATTCCTCAGCACGTCTGTTTTTGAGCGGTGCCTGCTGCTGGACTGGTGAGTACTGTACACCCTTGTCCCTGGGGACATTTGGGGAGTTGTGGGCCCACTCCTAGGGGATAGCAGGGCTGGCGGTCTCTGTAGGATCCTTTTTCTGGCCGGGTTGGGGTTTTTTCCCTCCCCTCCCTGCCCCCGCTGGGGGCGCTGCATGGGAATGCTGTGGGGGTCTCCC